>NC_056682.1:103916968-104238040 GCF_018350215.1 Panthera leo | reverse complement strand
TCATAAGACAATTCAACTTTCCGTTTTTCTCGAAAGGTCTTGGGATAAAGGTGACTTTAGATAAAACATATTACCTGTCAATATTACTTCCCATTTTATAAAACAAGATATTCTACAGTTTACTAATAGCAGAGAATAGGGTTTGTGGTATTTCTGGGATAGGCTACGTTATATATAATTCTGGATTTTCACAATCGCTTCTTTTAGTGACACCTTATTTTGTTAAGTGACTTTAGGGGATAATATAACTTATTGCATCGTGGTATTGAAGACTAGCAGAAATAACATTTTTAAAAAGATTTTATAAAGCACATTTTATAAACGTGTATGTGTCTTCTGGTTGCATAATCCAATTCAACTATCATACCATCTAATCCCAACAAATACCGGTTATTCCTCTACATGGAAGCATAATGCCTGTGACTCCCCAGGCAACAGTGTTTAGATATTTTATTGCTTAATTCAAATATCGTTGAGCTCTTCTAGAGTTGGGAGTTTAATTTGTGTCAAAAATAACCAAATATGGAATGCAAAAAGTACACGAAGCCCAGTGGGTTAAAGATTCAATCTGGTAAAAAGGTCAATAGTATAATATCATTTTTCTTCTATAATTGGATCTGCCACTCAAACTAATGAAGAAACTAGGCTAGCTTCATGACACTTTAGAGGGGATTCTTCATTTAAGTCACGTTTTTATGACCTCCTGTTTTTTATGACCTTCTTTCTAAAGCTGTGGCTCTTTTTCACCATTTTTGCAAAATTTTTAAAAAACACAACCAACTTTGGCAGTGAAATTCACTAAGGGTGGAATGAAACATATCCTTGGGAGTAGGGCTGGATTGGGTTAAAGGAAGTAGTAGTATTCAGAATTTTTAAAATAATTTAATTTCTCTGCCATCGTTACTCAAAAGCAGTTGTTCTGAACACCATCTTGACAGATATGGAGCTAAATGTTAAACTGACCACCAGCTAACAAAATCCTAGATTAGCTACCACATTTGCATTTCAGCATTAGATAATGACCATGAAAAGCGGGACTTTTAAGTGAAGCACATGGTAAAACGGTATGTTTGCTATTAAGGGGTTCTAGTCCCAATGTTCCACAGACTTTATCACCCTCAACAAGATGTTCAACCACTCTGTCAAATTCTCACCTGTAAAATGAAGGGGCAGAGGTGGATTAGAGTGTCTCTAAGGTTTAATATTCTGAAATTATGGTATATTTATCTCTCTGGCCACAGGACTCCAGGACCTCTTATTGTCTTCTCTTTTGGAACCAGAAGCCACCCTGTATGGGGCACCTGAATCTTGCCACTGACCTTCCTGTACCAGGCTCAATCTCTCTCTCTGACCCTCTCATCATTTAAGGTAAATGGATGGATGCACCGTAGCTGTTGTGGCTCTGTTGTGTTTTTCATGCTCAATTCCACATTCGTGTCACTGTCAGGCTTCTTGACACATGAGAGAAAGGAATCTTCCACAACTCTTGGCTAAACAGAGGACCACTCTGCCTGAGTGTAGAGGAGGATTAGACTGGGTATGTGGCAGCCTCTTTACTTACTGTAGTAATGCTCTAAATGAAAATTTGAGTTTCCTGAAATCACCATGTTGTTTTTTTTTTTTTTTTTTTTTGGTGGGCGGAGGAGGTCTACACTTTTGCCATTTGTTTTTAAGGTTGATTAATACTCTTTCTCACTTCCAGGCCTCTTTAACTGTTTTTCCTCCGCTTAGAATGCATCCCCCCAAGTTTTCATATAGCTAGTTCTTTTCTTATCCTTCCCAGCTGCACCAGGGAAACATTCACTGGTACATCCCTTTGGGAGATACTATACCAGACTCCATCAGCATCTATTTCAACCTTGTACTGGTGAGCCTTCATTTTTTTGAAGAGTTTAGAAAACTCAAAAATATACTTCTCTGCTCCCTTTACGGCCAGGGTTCTAGCTTAGTTTTGGTTTCTTCAGTGAACTACAGGCATACTTTGTTTTACTGCATTTTGCAGACATTGTGTTTGTCTGTTTTTTTAAACAGTTGAAGATTAATGGCAACCCTGCATCGAGAAATCTGTCAGCACCATTTTTTCCTACAGCATCTGCTCTCTTCATGTCTCTGTGTCACATTTTGGTAATTTTCACAATATTTCAAACTTTCCCATTATTATTCTATGTGTTATAATGATCTGTGATAAGTGATCTTTGATATTACTACTGTAATTGCTTTGGGGTACCACAAACTGTGCTCACATAAGATGGTAAACTTAGTCGGTAAATGTGGTAGGTGTTCTGACTGCTTCACCAGCCCGCTGTTCCACCATCTCTCTCTCTCTCCGTCTCCTCAGGCCTCCCTATTCCCTGAGACACAACAATATTGAAATGAGGTCAATTAATAACCCTGCAGTGCCTTCTAAGTGTTCAAGTGAAAGGATGAGCTGCACATCTCTCACTTGAATCTAAAGGTAGAAATGATTAAGCTTAGTGAGCAAGGTATGTCAAAAGCCACGGTAGGCCAAAAGCTAGGCCTCATGCTCTAGTTAGCCAAGTTGAGAATGAAAAGGAAAAGTTCTTGAAAGAAGGTAAAAGTGCTACTCCTGCGAAGGCACAAATGATAAGAAAGTGAAATAGCCTTCTTGTTGATATGGAGAAAGCGTTAGTAGTCTGGATGGAAGATCAAACCAGCCACAACATTACCTTAAATCAAAGCCTAATCCCAGGGCAAGACCTTAACTCTCTTCAGATCTGTGAAAGCTGAGAGAGGTGAAGAAGCTGCAGAAGAAAAGTCTGAAGCTGGCAGAGGTTGGCTCATGAGGTTTAAAGAAAGAAAATTCTTCATAACATCAAGTGCAAGGTGAAGCAGCAAGTGCTGATGTGGAAGCTGCAGGAAGTTCTCCAGAAGATCTAGTGAAGATAATTAATGAAGGTGGCTACACTAAACAACAGGTTTCCAATAGAGAAGAAGCACCTTCTATTGGAAGAAGATGCCATCTAGGACTTTCACAGCTAGAGACAAGTTATTTGCAAATATCTTCTTCCATTCAGTAGGCTGCCTTTTTGTTTTGGTTTTGTTATGTAAAACTGTTCTTGTTTGATATAGTCCCATTTGTTTATTTTTGCTTTTGTTGCCCTTGCCTGAGGAGACAGATGATGTCAGAGTTTATTGCCTATGTTTTCTTCTAAGAGTCTTATGGTTTCCACTATGACCTTTAAGTCTTTAATCCATTTTGAGTTTATTTTTGTATATAGTATAAGTGGCCCATTTTCATTCTTTTGCACGTAGCTGTCCAGTTTTCTCAACACCATTTACTGAAGAGACTGTCTTTTAACCGTTGTATATTCTTACCTTCTTTGTTGAAGACCAATTAACCATAGGTCAATACATTGATTGACCTCCTGACCTCAAACCTCCTGACCACAGATTTCTGCACTCTTTAGTCAGTTGCATTGGTCTATGTGACTGTTTTTGTGCCAGTAGTAAACTGTTCTGATTACTCAGCTTTGTAGTATAGTCTGAAAACAGCAAGCGTGATTCCTCCAGCTTTGCTCTTCCTTCTCAAGGTTGCTTTGGTTATTGGGGGGCTTTTGTGGTACCATGCAAATGTTAGAATTAGTTGTTTGAGTTCTGTAAAAAATGCCATTGGAGGTGACTGGGTGCCTCAGTCAGTTAAGCGTCCGACTCTTTCACTCATCTCTAGGAATTTTTTTCTTTCCTCTTTGATTTGTTCACTGACCCATTGGTTGTTTAGTAGCATATTGTGTAGTCTCCATGTGTCTGTATTTTTTCCACTTTTCTTCTTGTAATTCATTTCTAGTTCATACAGTTGTGGTTGGAAAAGACACTTGATAACCCTCTTGTTGGAGTGATCCCTTCATCATTATGTCATGCCTTTCTTTTTCTTGTTACAATCTTTGTTTTAAAGTCTATTTTGCTTTTTTAATTTTTTTTGCTTCTATCTGCATGAAATATCTTTTTCCATTCCTTCATTTTCAGTCTATGTGTGCTTTTATTTTTTTAGAGAGAAAGAGCAGGGGAGGGGGCAGAGGGACAGAGAGAGAATCTTAAGCAGGCTCCACGCTCAGCAGAGAGCCTGATGCAGGGCTCAATCTCACCACCTTGGGATCGTGACCTGAGCTGAAATCAAGACTTGAATGCTTAACTGATTGAGCCACCCAGGCACCCCTATGTGTGTTTTTACATCTCAAGTGAGTCTCTGTAGGTAATGTATAAGTTGGTCTTTTTTTTTTTAACCTATTCAGCCACCCTATTTCTTTTGATGGGAGCATTTAGTCTATTTACATTTAATTACTGACAGATATGTAGATATGTACTTATTGCCATTTTGTTGATTGTTTTCTGGTTGTTTTTGTAGTTCTCTGTTCCTTTTTCTCTTGCTTTCTTCCTGTATGATTTTGTGACTGTCTTTAGGGTTATGTTTTTATTCCTTACTCTCAATTTTTTGTATATCTATTGTAGGGATTTCATTTGTGGTTACCATAAAGTTCATATATAACTTCCTAGGTATATACCAGTCTGTATTAAGTTGATGGTCACTAAAGTTCAAGCACATTCTAAAGCATTAGATTTTCACTCTCCCCAATACATTTTTTGACATCATATTTTACACATATTTTGTGTATTCTTTGAATAATTATTGTAGATATAGAAAATTTTTATTACTTTTGTCTTTTAAACTCCATAATAGTTATATAAGTTGTTGACCTAGTACCTTTACTATATCTTTACCTATACCAGTGAGATTTTTTTTCTTTAATAATTTTCTTATTGCTAATTATGGCTTTTCCTTTTCCATTTAATGAAGTATCTTTTAAAGTTTCTTGTAAGGTCAGTTTAGTGGTGATAAACTCCTTTAGCTTTTGCTTATTGAGGAATCTCCTTATCTCGCCTTCAATGCTGAGTGATAACCTTGCCAGGTAGAATATTATTGTTGTTGTTGTTTTCCTTTCAGCAGTTTGAATATATCATACCACTCCCTCTGGCGTATAAAGTTTCTGCTGAAATATCAGCTGATAATTTTATATGGGCTCCCTTGTATGTAACTAGTTGTTTTTCTCTTGCTGCTTTTAAAATTATCTCTTTATCTTTAACTTCTGACATCTTGATTATAATGTGTCTTGGTATGGGTATCTTTGGGTTCATCTTTTTGGGGCTCTCTGTGCTTCCTGGAGTTGAGTGTTTTCTTCCTTCACCAGGTTAGGGAAGTTTTGTGGCATTATTTCTTCAAGCAGGTTTTCTGTCCCTCTCTCTCTCTCTTCACCTTCTGGAACCCCTATAATGTGAGTGTTAGTATGCTTAATGTCCCTTAAACTATTGTCACTTTTAAAAATTTTCTTTTCTTTTGGTTCTCATTGGGAGATTCTCCCCTACCCCTACCCTAATCTTAGAGAATCTGTACTTCTGCATCTGCTGTAGATTCTAGCTTTTCATTTCAGTTATTGTATTCTTCAGCTGATTGGCTCTCTTTTGTATTTTCTATCTCTCTGTTGAAGTTCTCATTGTATTCAACCATTCTTCTCCCAAGATCAATAAGCATCATTATGACCATTTCTTTGAACTTTTTATCTGGTGGATTGTTTATTTCATTTATTTGTTCTCTGCAGTTTTGTCTTGTTCTTTCATTTGGAACATGTTTTTCTGTCTCTTCATTTTGTCCCCTGACTCTCTGTGTTTGCTTCTATATATTGAGTAGATCAGTTATGTCTCCTTGTCTCAAAGGAGTAGCTCTATATAGAAACTATCCTGTGGGGCCCTGTCGTGGAAACTCTCCTGGTTACCCATCCCACCCAACACCACCCTCTGGGTGTGGCAGGGTGGAGGGCCAATCACTGGTTGTGGTGGGGTGAGGTTACCTGGGGCAGTGCCACTGTCACCAAGGCCACCCATCAGGTGTGGTGGGGCAGACAGCCACTTGAGAGGAGCACTGGCCAGAGCTGGTGGGTTGGGTGAGGCAATTTGCAGGGAAATGCCAGGGTAGGGCAAGCAGTGCTAGCACTGTAGATGGATAGTGTCAGAAACAGCACTTGCTAGGTAGGGCAGCTACTCAGGACAAGTAGGTAGAAGGGGAGTGAAAAAGAAAATGGCATTCACAGTACTTCTATCCCTGGATAAAGTTCCAACAGATCCCAAATTAGTTCTGTGCCCTAAATTTAGTCAATTAAATTAGTCAATGAATCTCATTCACATGTAATACAGGTACTTTTCAAATTCTTGCCTCTGCTCTGGGACTCAGAGCAAGTGAGACTGTGCACATGCCCTTTATGAGTGGAGTCTTGATTTCCTGCTGTCTTCTGGCTCTCCTGGACTTAAGCCCCACTGGTTTTCAAAGCCAGATGTTATGGGAGCTCATCTTCCCAGTGCAGGTTTCCTGGGTCAGAGAACCCAAAGGTCAGAGGGCCTTTGCAGTCATGATATCCTCCCATTTGTTGCCATGCTGGGGAGGTGTGAGTCCTGAGTTTAGTAGACTGTCTCTGCCTCTTTGCCACTCCTGGTCATCTTGATGCGACTATTTCTTTATATCCTTAGTTGTGTAAAATCTTAGGTCTGCTAGTCTTCAAGTTGTTTTTGGAGATAGTTGTTTTTAAACAAAAACAATTTTTTAACATTTATTTTTTGAGAGACAGAATGTGAGCAGGAGAAGGGCAGAGAGAAGGAGTCACAGATTCCAAAGTGGGCTTCTGGCTCTGAGCTGTCAGCACAGAGCCTGACGTGGGGATTGAGCTCACAAACCATGAGATCATGACCTGAGCCGAAGTCAGACGCTTAATCGACTGAGCCACCCAGGCACCCTGATAAGTTGTTTTATATGTAGTTGTAGTTTTGGTGTGTCCATGGGAGGCAGTGAGCTCTGGATCTGAACTGCAAATCTAAACATTCTATTTCTTGAAGCATTAATGTAGCCAAAACCTAGATTCAATCTTACCTTGCAGGTTGCTGAATTACAGTGTAGCATGAAATCACAGACTTGCCACATCTCTTATGTGAATTACTACATATACCTCAGACCATTCTAGATATTCTAGAATGTCTCTATATTATATAATCTCACAATGCCCTACACTTTAAAGTTATAGCCTTTTTTCTGATTATAATCATATAATATTGTATAATTATGTTATACATACAGTCCTTCACTATTCAAGTTCGAAGAGGGTAGAGACTTATTTATTGTTATGTGGAGCCCACATAGAGTAGGAGGTAAATATAAATGTGTGAATGAAAATCTTTTTGATATGATCAAGCACCTAACCAGTTCTCCATAATATTTAATTAATTTAATTTAATTTGGCAAAGAGTTATAATACAAATGTTAACATTAATAATGAACCATGCTGTGCCAGAAACAACAGATATATTATAGAATATGCTTTCTTACCCTATAGTTCAATTATGAATTTTATTTGCTTTAAAAAATTTTTAAATATAGTTGAATTCTTTTCGTCTGCACAATAAATATTTCATTACTATAGTTTTTTAACAATCAGCTTCAGCTTAAGTCTCATTAAAGTTTGATTCATTCACTTCCAAGAACACTGGAAACTCATGATGGGAAAGCGATGACCAATATCCTACCAACTCTGGCAAGAAGTTACTCAAAATGGTCAATTCTAGATTACTGCCCTCGAGTAGAAAACTGGTTAAACTTTAAACAAAGGTTTACACTTGTTCTTACAACACATGGTACATTTTTCTTCCAGATAGTCCACCTACCTCTTCCACCTAGACTAATTTAAAAAATGAGTGTATACTTCATTGAAGTGCAAATTATTAGAAGGGCTCAGGCAAAAAGACTTGGAACATGACAAGGTACATCAAAATCTTGATGCTGCTACTACTAGACTGAGAACTGATTTTCCTCCCACTGTTAGCACTATTAACAACTAATACTTCCTGGGCACATAGGTACCAGGAACTCCAGTCACTACTCTGCAGGGTAAATTCTTCTATTATCCTCTTTTTATACATAAAGAATCTGAGACACGGAGAAGTCACAGATTTGCCTGAGATCATGGAGCTGGAAGTTGAACCTGGTTTCTCTCTAGCCCTATGCTTCTTTATGTATTTCATCAACTATTAAGTAAGCTGTTTCTAGTTTCATAATCATTTTAAGAAGAAAGAAAGCAAAATCTTATTGGATACTGAAGGAGTTTGGGTTATGTTATTTCAGGCTAGATTATAGGCTCTCTAAAACTCTATATTTTCCAGAATCTACTGATTGATTCATTCACTCACTTAACAAGATATGTAAACCAGGTTCTTGTTCAGCAATCACTAGATGGTAGCTATGATGATGACGACTCAAGAACTAATAGCCTGATGGAGAGGATAGGCACATAAATAATTGAAATACATAGTTTTTAAAGTTTAATGACACAAGGATGTTAGTAGTTTGCACATGCTCCCTAATAACACAACGATAGATAATGAAAATACATACTTAACTACTTTTTTTAGTCACTTGTGATGGTTAATTTTATGTCTCACTTGACTAGACACACTAAACACTATTTCTGTGTATGTCTGTGAAAGTATTTCTGTATTTCTGGATGAGATGAGCACTGAATCAGTGGACTCAGTAGACTTCCCTCTTCACTGTGGGTGGACATCATGCATCTGTCCAGGGCCTGAATAGAACAAAAGGTAGAGGAAGGAAGAACATGCCTTTTTTGCTTCCTATGAAGTTGGAATATCTCATCTTATCTTCTCAGGCCCTTGGACTTGGATTTCAAGCATCAGCTCCTCTGTTCTCAGGCCTTTAGACTCAAACTGAATTATACCACTGGTTTTCCTGGGTCTCCAACCTTGCAGACATAACACTGCTGGAATTCTCAGCCCCCATAACTGTGTGAGCCAATTCTTCAGAATAAATCTCTCTCCTACTAGTTCTGTTTCCCTGGAGAACCTGAATATAGTCACCTATTTTTCTAAAGTCAAAGACAACCAACGGAATGGGAAAGGACATTTGTAAATGACATATCGGACAAAGGGCTAGTATGCAAAATCTATAAAGAACTCACCAAACTCCACACCTGAAAAAAAAATAATCCAGTGAAGAAATGGGCAGAAAACATGAATAGACACTTCTCTAAAGAAAACATCCAGATGGCCAACAGGCACATGAAAAGATGCTCAACGTCACTCCTCATCAGGGAAATACAAATCAAAACCACTCACACCAGTCGAGTGGCTAAAATGAACAAATCAGGAGACTATAGATGCTGGTGAGGATGTGGAGAAACGGGAACCCTCTTGCACTGTTGGTGGGAATGCAAACTGGTGCAGCTGCTCTGGAAAACAGTGTGGAGGTTCCTCAAAAAATTAAAAATAGACCTACCCTATGACCCAGCAGTAGCACTGCTAGGAATTTACCCAAGGGATACAGGAGTACTGAGGCACAGAGGCACTTGTACCCCAATGTTTACAGCAGCACTCTCAACAATAGCCAAATTATGGAAAGAGCCTAAATGTCCCTCAACTGATGAATGGATAAAGAAGTTGTGGTTTACATATACAATGGAAAGCCACTTGGCAATGAGAAAGAATGAAATCTGGCCTTTTGTAGCAACGTGGATGGAACTGGACAGTGTTAGGCTAAGTGAAATAAGTCAGACAGAGAAAGACAGATACCATATGTTTTCACTCTTATGTGGATCCTGAGAAACTTAACAGAAGACCATGGGGGGGGGGAAGGGGAAAAAAAAAGAGAGGGAGGGAGGCAAACCATATGAGACTCTTAAAAACTGAGAATAAACTGAGGGTTGATGGGGGGGTGGGAGGGAGGGGAAGTGGGTATGCACATTGAGGAGGGCACCTATTGGGCTGAGCACTGGGTGTTGTATGGAAACCAATTTGACAATAAATTTCATATTAAAATAAATAAATAAAGTCAAAGAGAATCTATCCTGAACTTCATATAAGACAAACAACCTTTTTTTTTTTTTTTTCAATTCAACTGTTTCTCATTATGAAGGCCTCTACACAAGTGTAGAGGGTGGGTGCCTCTTTGTTTACTTAATAGAGAAATAAAACTTTATAGGAAATAATCTATTTGTAAAGTGTATAGTCTCCTTGAAACCCAAAAAGCATGTGTCCATGGAAAATAATATACTTGGGTAAGGTAAATAAAAGGATCATTTAAAAATTATTGAGTTTCTTATTTTGGGTGGATGCCTCATGAAAAAGGTTTATATTTAGCCTGTGGCAAAGTCTCTGGTCACCTCAGAAGAAAATAAAGACATGTGGCCACATGGCTACACAACTTGCTCGACTGTATAACCTTAATACAAAAAAAGGTCACACTGCTATCAAAGGCATTCTACCCGCCTTAGGTCTGAAGTATCAAATCTCAAGAGCTAAAATAAAAATTACAAAATAACTCCTAACTGCCAACTGTTACGGCAAGGCTCCCTTATTCAGAAAGTCATTTCTTAAAATAAGTTTGAAAAGAAGAGCAGACACTGAACTTGGCCATCCATAAAATGTCAAATTCTTCCTATTAGCTTCAGTATTGTATAAAGGCATTTTGTTACATTACTCCTGACGTTTATTCATTATAAATGTTAGGATGAAAAGAGGTTTTCCTCAATGATCAATTATTGAAGGAAACTATTTTCAGGCATAAAATTAATGTAAGATATCTCATGGGTTCATTGGTAGCTACAAGCAGAGAGCCTCAGTTAGGTGTTTTAAGCTCTCCCTATCAGTCCCTGATCACTACCCCCACCTATTGGGGCACCATTTTATGCGGAGCAGTTTGTTTCTAGATCTTTGAATAAAGCTAGTTTGACAGCCATCACATTATACTTTACAGAAGGCTAATGTCTCTCTTCCCTACTTCTAACATGCACAGAAAACATGTTTTTAGAGAAAAAATCCATACCACTTACAAGCCTGTTAGAATTTATCTTTCTCTAAGAGGGAAGTGAATCCAAATACATATGAAAAAGAAATCTTACTTATACAAAGGGAAGTAAATAACCAACTTAGTATGTGGAACCGAATCTTACAGAGAATAAAGAAGTGAATAAGGCACAGCACGGCTGGATTAGCATATTTTCTTCAATAACGATATCAACATGTTTTATGATTTTTCCTTCTTTCTAACATTATATAAATGTGACTATTTATTTATTTATTTATTTTCAAATGTTTTTATTTACTTTTGAGAGAGAAAGCATGAACTGGGGAGGGGTGGAGAGATTGGGGGACGGAGGATCCGAAGTGGGCTCTGCAGAGAGCAATGAGTCTGACACAGGGCTCGAACTCCACGAACTGTGAGATCATGACCTGAGCCAAAGTTGGATGCTCAACGAACTGAGCCACCCAGGTGTCCCTAAATGTCATCTTTTAAATCTCAATGGCAAAGAGGCACAGAATATAAAAACTAATGAGCATACAGTTTTCAAAACCATGCAAAGATGGCACATGCTAATGTCAAGATTCTGATAATATGTACATATGCTTATAAGTAAAACTCTCAGGGTAAATTTATGACTAAATGAGGAATTAGTCTGGTTAACATCTATTTAGTATATAAGAAGCTGAAGAATGGTGCCACTATATTCTGGAGCTAAGATTACCATTGGAAGTAATGTACTAGTGAATTCAAAGCAGAAAAGATAAGATTAGCTTGCCGAAGGAAAGCAGGAAGAATCAAACAGAATTTACTAAGTCTTGCCAATGTGGAAAAGACACAGCCCAGTTAATGTTATAGACATCTATAAAAACGAATGTATCAACGGATGGTATACAGGAAGTCCAAAGGACCCAGACGGTTTCAGGGTCATTCTAGCACTGTTTGAGGAAGAGTGTGCCTTCCTGGATGCCGTAGGTTACTACAGTTCAGCGACACTGGTTATCAAGATCATAACATCAACTCTTTGTTATTATTGGCTCAAAATTTTCTATTTATAATTTGACTATCCATATATAGATTTTCTCAAAAAGTGGGGGACGTGATGATCATCTTGATACAAGGAATTAGGTCTATACTCTACCACTGACTTGGGCATCAGGGATTTGAGTCAGGAACATGGCTCTGCCCTTTGCTGCTGTCACCTGCAGCAGGAACACACTCCTGATCAAGAAAGTTCACATGAAGTTTCTGGCTCTGAAAGATTAAGGTCAAGATGAAGTAAATTCTGTTCTAGGAAATCCCGCCTGAGAGGTCAGCTTCTCCCTATCTCACTATTTTGATGCAGAAACCTTTCAGGATCATAAAAGGGTGAGTTTGCTTTTATATACATTACATATGATTCAGAAATTGCTATAAAGCAGAAGCTATAGAGATAAACTGAATAAGCAGTGACCCCACGACAAAACTGAGCTTATTTCAAAAAACTAAACTCTAATATATATTTATTCACTACTCTTCTAACAAAAGAGGAAAGCAGAAAAGGAAACCAGTCAATCAAATACTCAGTTACTGGTAATAAATACTGATTTCATTCTGATATCTTAACTAATAATTTTCTAATAACCATTGCCAGGTAGCTGGGGTTCAATTATTTTTATCTCAACAACTTGTGACTAAGGATCATTAAAGATATATGGTAAAATGCTTAGTTTAAGGCCTTATTTCTGCTATACCCAATTTTAAGTCAAGAGAAATTAGATTAAAAACTCAACTAAAACAAAGGGGAAAAAATAAGGATTTTGAGTTTCCTATCAACTTGGTTATACTTTTGTTATAACTAGAGAACTTTTCTGGAAACAGGCATAAATATTTGGTATACTTAAATATATTATTTAATTCTCTCCAGAACTAACTTGTAAAAATAAAAGTGAAGAAAACATTAGGCAGCTTTTCAATTTATTTTAGGTCTTAAATTGAGATAAATAATCAGATACACGACAAAGCAACTTTGGTAGTCGCTGGATGATGCAGACACCTGTGCAGTCGGGGCTGTAAAGGAATTTTTATTAGGCTGACGGAAAACCAGTATTGAATTCAGTTGCTGAATTTCAACCAATTTAAATAAATTAGCTGACCTATAAGTGACGTAACCCTAAATTTCCCAGTGCAGCTGCCAGAAATCTATTTTCCAAATGAAACAACAGATGGTTTTGAACAATACTGCAATATAGCAATTTTCAGTTATTCCAAAGCGTTTTTCTCTTGCTAAAATTATAAAAATAATTGAGAAAATAATTTTCAGATTTTTTCTGACAGATTGCTATTTTCAAAGTGAAAGCAAAGTTTAATATCCTAGTGATGTTTTTAGCATTATCTTTAGAAATTGCTCTATTTGCTAGTTTTTATTTATCTAAAACAACACATGGCAGAGTGTAACCTTGCCCTCATTTTAGAACTAATTTAATACTCTTGCAGTGCTCGCAAGCACTTCAAGATGTATCTTTCCATGTGATAATGTCCAACTCACAGTATGCATTTAGTTAAAAACTTCATCATTCTGGAAGGATGAGACCAACAGGCCAATTAAGCCTGATGTGAAAGATATTTATAACCTATAAACCTCTGTAAATAATTGAAGAACTGTTCATTTCTTCAAATACCGCCATGAACAAAATAAATAAAGTCCATCCCGAATGAGGCTAACCCCAAAAGAAGCTTAACCTTTCAGGTGAAACATCCCAAGTTCCTTAAACTGTTCTTGGCAAATAAATGACTCTGCTTTCTACTCACTGATTTAACTGAGAACACCTGTAAGTCCTCAGCCTTCCTTTTCCAGCTCATTACCTCTCCAGTGCCACACAGGGGAGTCTGGGCTTTGGATCTGGGCTGCCCAGAGTTAGTACTGGCACCATCACTTACGACCGGGGAGATCCCGAGCAGGACAACCTAAAGCCTCTCAATCTCAAATTCCTCACATTCCACCTGCTAACCATACCGACCTGATGGGGCTGCTGTGGACTAAATACACTTAGTGAACACACACAAAGAACTTCCAACATGCCATGTATGAGGTAAGTGCTCAATAAATGTAGCTATTCTTATTATTATTACTATCATCGCTTCCCTCTTGTCTCGCTCAATGCCTAGGCTGCTCCAAGGTCCAGATCTCTTCCCTGCCTTGCACTCCCTCATTGCCGTACCTTTGCCCTCCATCCAACAACATGCTGGTTCTCTTCCTTGTGAGTGAGCCTTGTGCACAACACAAAGCAAACCAAAACAAAAACATCAGCCAGCATCCTTAATAACTACTTTTCCACTCCTTGCTTTATACAAAACTTATCTTTTAAAACTAGTCTATATTCATTCCTCCGTTCTGTCACCATTTACTCTTAACTCTCGCGGTTTTACTCCTAAAGCTGCCGTCTGAACAATCACATGATCACAGAATGCAGCAGCCTTCCTCAGTCCCACTTCTCAACCTTCTACAACCAACAGGACCTCCTTCCTTTTTGAAACTTCTGCCTTCTGCGCCACTACCCCATCCTAAATCTTCCTCCCTGTTTAATGACCACATCTGTACCTCAGCCAGGTTCTTTTCCCACTCCTTCCACAGAAACCCAGATTCCCAAAAGTTCTGCCTTCAGTCTTTCAGGCCCCTCTCCCAACCGCTCTACCCCCATGGGACTGCCCCAAACCGCAAGGCTGGACCTCCAAATCGCCACCTCTGTTCAGCCCCTCCCCACTCCAGTCCTGCCTTTCATGATTACTGAAGACGTCCATTGAGTCCTTCCACCAGCACCTCACACTTACCACGTTCTAAGTCAAATCTGCCAAGTTTTCCTTCTTAATATTTCCACTTTAGTTAATTCATGGCACCATCATTTTTTTAATGGTGGAGGTCAAAACATTTCAATCATCTTTAATCTTCTCTGTCCCTAACAGCTCATAACAGACAGCACAGTGGTTGTATGCATGGGCTCTGGAACTAGATAGACCGTGTGAGTGTGTATCCTGACTTCCCCTCTTTCTGCCAGTGTGACCTTGAGCAAGTCACTTGGCTTCTCTAACTTCAGTGTGGCCCTCATAATATAGCTGTGCAGTTTTCGTGAGAAAATGTAGGTAAGGCCACAGAGGGTTGGCATTTGGCCAGCTATGATGATGAGGACAATGAAAAAGAATCTCAGTGATCCGTTCACACCCTTCTCATTCTTTACAGACTCCTGTCACATCTCACATAGACCTCATCCGTGTTGTCTCAAGTAAATTTCAACTCAGGCGAGCCTTTGCTGTAAATGTGTAAGTGCCTCAAATTTTCATTAATCTCAACCACGACCTAGAACATTTAACATTCTACTTACATTATCAGTGTGCTTTTTCTCTCATAGCATACTAAATAACGATGTAATAAGAATTCAGGAGCTGACCTTATTTGAACCCAATTTCAAGTAACATTCCATAGGCCATGTGGTCAGACATCAAAATCACTCTCAATTCTCAATAATGCAGAGCAGATTATTGATAACAAATTATAAAATCTTTGTTGTCGTTACCCTGACCAAACAACCACCTCACAGTCAGTCACCTGTTCACATTGTCCCCAGGAGCTGAAAAGTAAATTTAGTTTTGGCCTAAGAAAGATGTGACATTATTGAAAAAAAATTCAGAATCATATAATGTACTACAAAGTCAGTATGTTATCTTTTGCTTTGGATCATCAGTGACTCTTTAGCCCTACAATAAAGTAGAACTGATTAAATATTTTTATGAATGTCCATCTAAATATTTACCACATTTAATTAAATGGGACCATTGCTGGGGTGCCTGGGTGGCTCAATCAGTTAAATGCCCAACTCTTGGTTTCGGCTCAGGTCATGATCTCATGGGATCTTCATGGGTTCTAGCTCTGCATTAAGCTCTGTGCTGATGGTGTGGAGCCTGCTTAGGATTCTCTCTCTCTCTCTCTCTCTCTCTCTCTCTCTCTCTCCCTCTCTCTCTCTTTGCCCCTTCCCTGCTCACTCTCTGTCTCTCAAAGTAAATAATAATAATACAATTAAAAAAATTGGGACCATTGCATTGGAAGTAGTTATCCTAAGAGAAGCATGTTTATGTATTAATTAAATGTCTGTAGTCAGTCACTTTTACAAAGAAAGAGAATTACCGCTAAGGATTGGAGCTCTCTTGTTTCTTCCTCTGCTGCTGAAGCGTGATACGACAGAACCTATAGGGTAAGAAACCAAAGAAAACAGGTTACCCAAGAGAAAACTACCAAATGTAGACTACAATCTCAAGCTCGAGATTCTGCTAAAACTTCCTGGAGAGAGAACTAGACACCTCAGAATGTCAAATCTTGTTTGCTGCTTTTCTTCAACAGAAAGAAAAATCCCAGATTTGACTCAATTGCTTGTTTCAGAAGACCAAAAGGTATACTCTCTCTGTGTTTAGAGAAAGTCTTGTCACTTTTATTCTGACACTGTTGATGTAATGAACACATTATTGATAAGCGATGCTACTGGCTCAAAGTTGGCAGAAAATTTATTTTGTGCTTTTTTCTTTTTGCACTGCTTTTTAGAAAATACTGACTTCAGTTATTTTTACTTGTGAGAATTACGAAAAAATCTTTTGCGTAAACTGACACTTAACATTGACATTTGGAAAGCAAGGAGTCTAGAAGAAGCTCTCAGGGGAGGGCTGTAACTACTCTAGAATTTCATAAAGAAAAATGGCATGGCTAGAACATGATGTCACACAGATCAAGACAGGCAGCGCTGCCCCATAAATCCATCCAGTAACATCTGGGGACGTGAGGCACTCAGTGAGGGGACAAGTGGGGCCTGGGACCCTGCTTTCAATACCTAACTAGTACACTTTCTCTTACCCTAGTAGAGTTAAACAGACAGGCTTACTATTTTCTCGTCACTCAACAGAAGAATCATTAATTCCCATATTCAAAAGTAATGACTTCAAAGTAATAGGATAATATTTTAGACATTCTTTTGAATCAGGGCAGTGGTCATATTTAAAACATCTACCGTATTTTTTAAAAAATATTTTTTAAAGTTCATCTTTGACAGAGACAACATAGATTTACTAAAAACCCCACAGATATTAGCAGGATTGATAAAAAGGTAAGCCATTTTCAGACTTAAATTGATACAGGAATAACATACCATTCTAAGTTTTAAAAAATAAATTTTGTCACACTGGAGATAATAATAACACCTTACTCATACGGTTGTAATGATTAATTTTGTTAATACAGGCCTACCTCTGAGATATAGCGGGTTTATTTCCAGACTATTGCAATAAAGCCAATATTGTAATAAAGGGAGTCAAATGAACTTTTTGGTTTCCCAGTGTACATAAAAGTTATGCTGACACTATGCTATAGTCTATTAAGTGTGCAATAGCATTGCTTCTAAAAAAAATATATGATACCTTATTTCAAAAACACTTTATTGCTAAAAAAATGGAACCCATCACCTGAGTTTTCAGCAGGCCCTAATGACTGATCACAGATTAGCATAACAAATATAATAATAATGAAAAAGCTTGAACTATTGTAAGAATTATCAAAATGTGACACAGAGACATGAAGTGGGCAAATGCTGTTGGAAAAATGATGCTGACAGATTTGCTCAACATAGGGTTGCTACAAACCTTTAATTTGTAAAAAATGCAGTATCTGTGACAAGCAATAAAACAAAGCACAATAAAATGAGGTATGTCTATACACGTGAGCATCAGAACACAGAGTAAACATTTGGCAAAGGTTAGCTATTATTATTGTTGTTTTGTTGGTCATTATAATGACCATGGCTTCCAGGTCAAAATAATTCACTGTCCTAAGAAAACCTGAGGGATTGGTGTCCCTAGCTTTTATACAATGCCTTGTAAGGAAAGGAAAATCTTTTTCAAGGTTAAACTTGTGAGCATCGATAGGACTTCCCATAATGAACTGAAATAAAATAAATGTTTAGACTAAGTAAAAGCCTAATTACTCATATATTTAACTGAAGTAAAACTATAGTGTTAAAATAGAAATAAATCTCAATCAGGAAAATACTCGAAGATTTTGAACAAAATTATATAATGTCTGGGATTTGCTTCAAAATAATCAATGGATTAAAGTGGAAGAGTGCAGAGCAGTGAGCAAGTGTATGAATGGAATGATATTGGCCAGGGGTCAATAATTATTAAAGATGGCTAATGAGTACATGGGCACTCACTAAGCTATTCTTAGTATACTTCTGTATATGCTTGCAATTTTCCATAATAAAACATTTTTACAAGAAGAGATAATTTCTAATTGATAGCTGGCTTAGATTCAATTCAGTGCAAAACCAAGGGAACTATAAAAAATTTGATTAAAAATATATGTATATACACACATGCACACATGTATACATACATATGTATATACGTGTGACACTATATGTACATATATGTATGTGTATAGATGTAATTTGAGGTATATGTGTGCATATATATATACACACATACATATATTTGTGTGTATATATATATATATATATATATATATATGCACCTATATCTACGTGTGTGTATTTCAAAAAAAGATTTCCACTGGCTTATAATCCAAGGTCTCTTATATAATACCATGGCAAAACTATTCATGTTATATATTCATCATTACTAATACTATCTTGGTTGTTAGTAAATTTTTACTTATATATCTTTCTAGCTATTTAGGTTAGGAACTTATTAGAGGATTGGAGGAAACGTTACAGTTTCTAAACATGGATTCCCACTGATCTCAATTACATAGGAGTAGGCAAATATTCAAACATACTTCACGCCACTGTATGAATAAGTAGAGACGTTTGCCCTTTTGAAGTCTATTTCCTTAAACTGGGTCTCTGATGTAAGAAATTTCTGGGTTATGCAAAGTGAACATTTTCAGGCAGTTAGTGAAATACACCTGGAAAGGGCTGGCCCCACTTGGGTAGGGTAATCCTCCTCGGGAGGGAGCCTGCCGAAGGTCAGTGTCCCAGGCCAGTGGGTCACAAGCTGCCTGCACATTCAGAATCACCTGGGGGAAGCTCTGGAATAATGTAGATTCCCAGGCTCTACCCAAGACTTATGAATCAGGGTATTCAGAAGTGGGATCCATACATCTGTAATCTGAAAGAGTTTCCCTTTTCCTCACTTCTGGTTCTCTGAGTGCTTAGGGTTTCTATTTTTGTCTTTCAAAATGTATGAGTACAGCTGTTCACCAGGGGACAGGGATGCTCAGGCACTGGAGCTCGGACAGACAGGCTGCACGGGCAGCAGACATCTGTGTGAATGCATTCTTAAGATCAGAAGAGTGAAGGGACGAACAGCCTGAGTTTTGGTTTGGTCATGAGACCTTTGATTAGTCTCTAAAATATTCTGGGTCTCCATTTCCTTAGCTGTTTCCATGAGGAACTAAGGATTCAGTCTGATTCTCGTGAGGAGACGCTGCTATCACACACAGACCCCACGAGTTGTTTTGGCGGGAAAGGCAGAAACTGAGTGTGGCTGCAGAGACCGAGAGTCCCACAGTTGTCAGCCCACCTCCAGTGTGACCATTTGCTTGGCCATGGCTCTCTCCACTGCTTCATACATCTGTGTGTTCTGGATCCCCAAGCCACAAAAGATGACAAAAGCCTCCAGAAACTGTTCGTCATTTCGGTTGAAAGGCTTAACCTTGCCAGTATTCTCCTCCATCTTATTTACAAGCTGGCAAACCCCTATAACAATCCAAGAAATTGAGTAAACATTATTATTAATTATTATACGTTTTATTGACTTGAACACCCAGCCCCCGCAAAAAAAGATTATCTTATGCTTTTATGAGTGCTTGGAATCTATCTCCAAAGAAGCAAACGGATCCTCACAAATATAAAAGCTAGAAAAGTAAACCGAGTTAATTTACATGAGAACTTGTTTCACACAGTATGTTGCCTGCGTTCAAAAAAATCCTAGAGTACTATTTTCTTCCAGACGCGGTCACGAATTTTAGATCAGCTGAGTCCCCAAAGACAATTTGTCCTTTGGAAACTAATTGGATTTTTGTACATTTGCCAAGAGAACAATTTTAATGCACATCAGAATTTTGGGTCACACAGATTGCCTTTCCTTACTGAGAAACCAGAAGTTAAAAACTACAGTAACATACAAAATAGAACGTAGAAAACAGGTTAATTCACATAGACCATCTCAAATTTCAAATAAGTACCTCTGTATCCAGGAGAATCATACTTGCAGACAACTTTTGATACTACAAATAAATGCAAATAAAAATGACCATTTAGAAATAAAGGCAGAACTAATCTTTGAAGAAAATCATAACCTCCCAAGTCCTGGCTTCTCTTAGAAAGTCAAACATATAGGGGCACCTGGATGGCTCAGTCAGCTGAGCCTTCGACTTTTGCTCAGGTTATGATTTCAAGGTTCGTGTGTTTGAGCCTTATATCGAGCTCTGTGCCTGGAGCCTGCTATGGATTCTGTCTTCCTCTCTCTGCCCTTCCCCCACTCATGATCTGTGTCTCTGTCCCTCAAAAATAAATGTATGTTTAAAAAATTAAAAAAGAAAAAGAAGTCAAACATGTAGTCAATATAAATGGAAAATTACATCAACATTGTAAGTCTTTACTGAACTACTTCAATGGGATTCTGAGCCAGTGGCCTCTCTTTGAGGAGTTCAGTGACCTCCTACCTCTGGGTAAAACAAAGTGTTAAGTCCTTATTTCTTCCGTCTCTAAATATTTAATACCAGAGTTCCAGTGTGTGCCCACCATGGGATACGTACTATGCTAAATGCTTCAGTACACACACAATCTCTGGGCCTTAAAATTTACACTGCAAAGTAGATATGACCATCCCCATTTTACAGATGAAAAAACTGAGTCTCAGAAAAGTTAAGTCATTTGCTCAAGGCCACTTAGTTTCTATGCTCACGTCTAAAATTCAAAGCCCGGCTCTGCCTAGTCCCAAAGAGCACTTTTTACCACAGTCCTCTGCTCTGTGCTCTTTGACCTCCTTGAGATCACTGCTGGTGGTTCCCTGACTGTATCTTCTTGCTCACAACGTTGCCTGTGCTTTTCCACCCGCCTCCACTGCTCCCCACTGCTTTCCTTCCGATTAGCCAGCTGACACTCACATCTCCTTCACAGTAGCTCCTGGAGGCCTCCCACCTCCCAGGTGAGGCAGGCACTACTCTTTTCTATGCCCTTAATCCATTGCTTGGTGTATCACAGCCGATTTCATTTCTGTCCCTCTTTCTAGGCTGTAGAGATTTCTGGCCTTAGAGATTTTATTTTCTCAGATCCACTTCCTCAGTTAGCAAAATGCCTGGCATATAGCAGGAACTCGAAAAATGTTTACTGAGTTAATGAAAGAATGCAGGACTGCAGCTCTCACCCAAACTACTTTCCCATGAAGACTAGAGTGTGTTATCAGTTACTTTTCCCAGAGCACAAAAGGATTTCATAGAGTCCACAATGATCCATGGTTGCACATTAAGTCCTGTTATCGCCATTGATGTGCAATTTATTCTTAGCACTGCAAATTCACTGTACTCTCATTTTTGCTCGTTCTGGTTTGTTTGTGGGAGTTTTTCTACTTTAGACAGTAAAGACATCCTTATCTGTCTATTAGCACTGCAGGGAATACTTCTCTAACACTTATTCCACTATCAAGGAATACTTTAAGTGAAACATAATGAATTTGGACACTGCAAGAAAAATAGCATTCTCTTAAAAGAACACGTCCCGTATATGGTACAATGCAAGGGTTTGGTCCTCCAACCTTTGTGAATCCCCAAATTATAAATGTGGAACTGTTTATCTAGGTGCTGGCTGTCTCCCAAATCACATTTTCTTGAGAGTCACATGTCTCCCGCTTTATCCTCACATCACAACGTAACTGCCTTTCAATTTCTACTAAAGTTGTCTCCTGCTTGGCTGGCCACTTTCCATAAACAAGATTTCTCTTTTTACCAGTTTATAAGAATTACTGTATGTGTGGAAAGGAAAAGACAACAGGAAGGGGTTGAGATGTGGGTATCAGGCAAGCTGCTGGGCTTATGACCTAGCTAAGTAACTCTCCGGGACGTCAGTTCAAATCTATGCCTTAGTCAGAAGTCAATGAATGTGCATTAAGAAGTATTAATTAATTCATCTGGAATTCAAAGGTATAGAAATGAATGTCACATGTACAAACATCAAAAGCTGGCTGTACCAACCACAGCTCAGAGCGGAACAGCTAAAGTGTGTTTGCTTTACAAGCCACCACTATAGATAACAATGTGTAGACAGGGCTAAACTCAGTGCAAGGAAAGGGTAAAGACAAATTATCCGTTTAGGCATATAATCTAATTCCCCTTTGAAAGCACAATGGACAGTTATATTTTTATAGCATCCTTGATCATCCTGCTGATTCCTTTATACACTTCAGAAAATTTAATTCTATCAAACAAAAATACCCCAGTTTAAAAAAAAAAAAACTATGAGGAAGAAAGTTTATAACAAACAGAGTCCTTCTTGAGGAGAAAATATAAAGCTCGGACACATTTACAACTAGGGTTTTCAAAAGTTCATTAATGACTGGGAGACTGGATGAAGAGTATAATAATAAAATTTAAAACTGGTCATCTGAGATGCCACATCTACCAGTAATCTGTATGAAATCAGAATCATTTATATATAAAAACAAAGTACTTAATGCAGAGCCAAAAAGAAAAGAAAACCATTCAGCAAAAATCAATTAATATATACAATCATAACATAAAATATTCAAAAACATTAGGAGAAAACCAAGAAGGAGAACAGTTAGTAAAGTATCAGTTTACTTAATAATATTAGAGTTCACAAAGTACTTGTACTGACATTGTCAGTAGGGACTAGATGGTTTCTAAAATCACACAATCATATTTCCTTTTCTGTAACTCTAGGAATCAGATGTTGTCACTAACCACAGTTTACTTCCTGGTTTTTTGGCATAGCAGGATGTCAGCTCTTATATCCTGCTTATAGTCTCATGTACTCTCTACCACATAGTGTGGACTCCGAAATTAGCATCCTGTCTTGCTTAATATGTAAGACCTGCCCTTATTACCAATCTTGCAAATATATATTTTTTTGTACTTGTCATTTGTCAATTATCTTAATCAAAAGAGATTTTCTGAATAGTGTCTTGCTTTTAAAAGAAACTTCCCCATTTTAAGATTATATATAAACCTATATTTTCCTGTAGTATTTTTGTAGATTCACTGTATCACATTTAATTTTTTAATTCAACTTAATTTTTTCCCAAATTGCTACTAGATTTTTACAATAGTTGAATAGTTACCCCTTCTCTAATGATTTGAACTGCCACCTTAAACACTAAAGTCATACTTATTTCAACTACTAGGTACTTTTTCACATTTTAATAATTTAAAAAATATGTATTTATTTATTTTTGAGGGGGGGGGCACGTGCAAACAGAGGAGGGCCAGAGAGAGGGAGAGAGAGAATCCCAAGCAGGCTCAGCCTGACTTGGGGCTCAATCTCAGGAACCTTGAGTTTGTGACCCGAGCTGAAATCAAGAGTCAGATGCTTAACTGACTGAACCATCCAGGTGCCCCACATTTTAATATTTTTGAAATCAGTTTGCACCGTAATCAATTGCTTGTCATAGTTTAATTGAAATTATTTTTTTTTTCTTTCTTGGAACTATAGAAAATGAAGTCTTTCAACCAATGGTACCTTAGAAACAATGAAATATACTCTACTATATACAATAACACTAATATATATGTAACAGATTGGGTGTGCATTTAGACTTTCTATTGCATTCCATTGATCTTGCCATCTTTTCTGGCACACATATGATACTTTTAATTATGTTACTTTTACAGCATTATTATTTTTTAATATTTATTTTTGAGAGAGAGCAAGACAGAGCATGAGTTGGGGAGGGGAGAGGGAGACACAGAATCAGAAGCAGGCTCCAGGCTCTGAGCTGTCAGCACAGAGCCCAATGTGGGGCTCAAACTCATGAACTGTGAGATCATGACCTGAGCCGAAGTTCGAGGCTCAACCGACTGAGCCACCCAGGCACCCCTTGCAACATTATTTTAATTTCTGATAGAGCAAATCTTTTTTTTTATTCTTTGATTCTTTTTATATGATATGCTTTCAGATGAGTTTTATAAATGTTGGTCAGGAATTCCCCTTCCCTCTGAAAAAAAAAAACAAACAACAAAACCCTATGAGGATATGTATTAAAATTGATATAAATCTAATCTGGGGAAAGTTGACATCTTACAAAATAGATTCTTATCATCAGGAAATGTTATGTCAGTTCACTTACTAAAGATTTTTAAGTTATTCAGTAGACTATTACAGTTTTCCTCATAAAGACGCTACTACATATTTCTGGCTAAATTTATTCTTTGCTACTATTATCTATGGGATTTTTTTTCCATTATTACTTTTGAACAGATTTGTCTTGGGATATATTAAAGTTATTTCTCTTTAATAATCTGAAAACCAGGTGGGGTGCCTGAGTGGCTCACAGTTAAGCGTCCGACTTGGACTCAGGTCATGATCTCACAGTTTGTGATTTCAAGCCCCACACTGGGCTCTGTGCCGACATTTCAGAGCCTGGATCTTGCTTCCAATTCTGTGTCTCCCTCTCTCTCTCTCTGCCCCTCTCCCACTCACGCTCTGTCTCTTTCTCTCAAAAATAAAAAAAAGTTAAAAAAAAATTTTAAAATAATTTTAAAACCAGGAAGTTTTAGAACTCTCTGTAGAGAAATACTTTCAGCTGATTCTCTTGGGTTTTCCACTTCACAATCATATCATCTGGAAGTTGTTTTATTTTGCCTTTTCTTTTTCTGTATCTCACATTGTTTCATCTCCTCCCCTCTGCTTTGGCTAGAATTTCCTCTGGGCAATAGTTGTTATTTTTTATTCATTGTTACTTGTGTTTTTCTCTTATTATCCTCATTATATGTGCTGCAGGTTTGCTTATTATTATTGTTTCCCCATTATCTCTTTTTTTCATTATCCCTTCCCATTTCATAAATTTATCATTTCAATTACTTTTCTCTGCTTTCTATTTATTTCTTTATTGGGGGGCAGCATAGAAGGTGAGAAACAGAGGGTGCTGTTTTTCTAATTTCTTCAACTGAATTCTTAGTTCAAATGACTTTATTATTTCTTAATAATAACAAAATAGTTAAAGCTGTATCTCTCCTCTGAGCATAGCTTTGACCATATGCCTTGAGTTTTTATGTTATGTTGATACAACCATCAATTTTCTAAAATGAGGTACTCTCATTTTGGCTTTTGATTTCTCCATCATCACAAAGGAGAATACTTTGCAGTTTCCAAGTGAGAATTTTCCTTCCCACTTGTCCTTTTATTATGCATTTCCAATTCCAATGCATTGTGATTCATGAGAGTGGTCATCAATTCTGTTTTGGAAATGACCGAGTTTGTGTTATATATGTGTGTATCATTAATATTTGTAAGTTTCTGATGGATATTTGACAGGAATTTGTATTTTTAGATTATGAAATATAAAAGTAAATCTATATTTGCCTATTAAATCCACTTCATTTTTTTATAGTAATGCTAATGTTTCCTTATTTTTTCCTGGAGTTTAACTTTCTATAAGATGTGGTGTTCTAAAGACTTCCATTTTGTCCATTTCCCCCTCTATTTTTAATAGCTTTGGCTTTTATATATCAATGATGCTAGTTTATTAGAAATATTTATGACAATTACACTGTCTTGGTGGATTTTAAGTTTAATAAATTTCGAAGTGACCCTTTACAGTATGTTTTTACCTTAAATTTGACTTTGTCTGATATTATTATTGTCATCTCTATTCAAATTTTTCCCATTTTGTGTAAAATGCGTTCTTACAAATGATATATACCTCATATCTTCCAGAAATTCCCTCACTATTTCTAGTCCAGTAAAGGTAATCTTCTGTTTTCTAGTGCTACTATAAAGTTTTTCTTGCTATTTTTGCAATAATTTCTTAAAACTATAATCCTTTGATTTATTTATTTTTATTTTATATATTTTCACTTTTATAATTCTAACATACATTCTTAGTTTAATTTTTTCTCATTTTCTTCCAATTATTACTGTCCCTACAGTCTCATTGCCTGGAACTTATTATAACTAAGCATAATTTACAATTCTCTGAGAAAAAAACCACATAACTTTAAGCATTATAGGCAATGTGTACCATGGATGACACTGCACAGTTTCATTATACTTGCATTAGGAAAATCCTAGCAAATATTTCTATAAGCAAATGAGAAGTTAGTGATATTGCCAAATGGTAACACTTCATATGAAAAATAAAGTGAAGCAGTGTCAAATTTAAACATATAATTTTAGAATAGTTATCTATGCCTTAGAATCAAATTGCAACACAGACATGAGCAGAGGGTTAGGGTAGCAATCCGTTTAGAACACACATTCAGTTAAGAAATACAGTTGACCCTTGAACAGCACGGATTGGAATGGTGAGGTCCACTTATATGTGCATTTTTTTTGATAAATACAGTACAGAACTGTAAGTGTATTTTCTCTTTCTTATGATTTTCTTAATGCATTTTCTTTTCCCTAGCTTACTTTATTGTAAGAATACAGTATATAAAACCTATAATAAATAAAATATGTGTTAATCAGCTATTTTTGTTACTGGGGAGACTTCCGGTCAACAGTAGGCTATTAGTAGTTAACTTTGGCGGGATTTAAAAGTCATACATGGATTTTAGACTGCATGCGAGGGGGTGTCAGTCCCCCCTAATTCCCTTGAAGAATCAACTGTACATATTTCCCATACTTCACAATCAAGAATGTGTAATATAACACTACAATATTTATTATATTTTTCATTAACAAAGAGATGAAAATGTAAGTTATTTAAAGTGGAGATGTTCTAAACATTTTTTTGGGGGGGCGGGGGGAATGGGAATGGGACTAATTTCTTCAAAATCTGTCCTGAAATGGGCATGGAAAATAGCAGTAAGAATTCCTGGTAAATATGATTTGGGAAAAAGGCATATTTAGCCTAATAAATAGGGGAAATAATTGGTTAAAATAAATGAATATTGAATGAGAAAAATATTTCCTTAATAGCACTGGAAGCAAAACTCTAGAAACACTATTAGCCAGAGCACTAAGAAAACATTTGATATGAAACAATGCCTCAGGGAATACAACAGGCCTCACACTGGTCTAATGTCTATAATTTCATCTAAATGTCAGTAACGGAAAAATATGAGGGGGAAGGAAGATTACAAAAAACACATGGTCCTGTCTGCCTTTCCGCATGAAACTCTATGGGGATTCTCTATTAGAATTACATAATAGAGGAATCTGGCCTGTGATATGCAAGAAAAATTATCTACAGCCATGACATTTTCCATGCCACATCTGTGGGCACAAAACACAGGCAAGAATTCAAATTTTCTGTTTTGTCACACTTTTAAGCAGCAGGGAGCACTGGAAATGTTCCTTCTCTTTCTTGGAATCAACTCGAGCCCCCACCAAAACCCCCATTTTTTTCTTTCTTTTTATTAATAGGGAATTTTTCCTCTCCAAAGATAACATTTGCTTGCTTTTGGCTCTGTTATCAAGTAGGGTGACACAAAATGTATGCCAAGTCTGATCACTTCAACTGGTATTTTTGATTTTTTTTTTTTTTTTTTTTTTTTGCTCACTTGAAGGAAACGTGACAGAATCACAGAATGTGAACAGATCTGAAAGGTTCAACTCGGCAGAGGTGAATAATGTGCTCATGTTTTAAATGGTTAAAGGAAGAGTGGAGCCAAATGGATGCTGAGTGCCCTCCCCACCTGGGGCTGTTTGCACTTCACTGAACCAGCTCACATTTGTGTCAAGTGATGACAAAGCCTGATGGAGAACTTCCTCCAGCTACTCCCCATTCCCAATTATTATTCCAAAGAGATGCTGCTGAGGAAAAGCAAAGATCTGACCTGATGTAGCAAGTTGCCACTCAGTCCTCATTATGAAAACTTGCTAGTAAATAATGCATCCCTTCTGGAATTTCACTTCACATTTGCAAAGGTCAGAGGCAGCTTATATCAAAAAGCATTCTTTTAAAAAAGCGTAATATTTACAATGTAGTTTTCACCTTGCGCTCCCGACCAAATAAAATTTTTATAATATAACATTTACTTGGTATCATATTGTAAGGCACCCTTGTCAGTTTCCTTATTGCTTATGTTAGCAAACTCATGGATGATAATCTTGAAAAGAAAATGCCCATACTATGTATTCAGCAGCCTCTACTTTTCGCTCTGAGAACTGTGAAGAGTTCAGGTGACCAAACAGCTCGGCTGGGAGTCCCCAGGCTGTTTTATAGAGACTTTACTAGGCAATTCACACCACAGTCAGGATATGACTCCTGGCCTTGTAGCCTTAGAAACTAGATTACCATGACTGAAGACAGAGCCATTTCTCTGGGGGTAGAGGCACTGTAACTAAGTTCACAAGACTGATATCTAACAGCAGAATATTCACGTACAGCAAGAAACAGATCTGTCCCAGGGAATAGGAGTATGTGCACCTGCAACTCCAGTCCATTGCCTCAAGTCCAATTCACTGATTTATAACTAGAAACAGCTGTCAAAGCCATCCATATATTTTCAAGTATATGAATAATGCATTCTCCTCCTATGAGTTAAGCTACCTTGGGAAAAAAATAATCAGAACAAGGGAAGTCTGATTGGTGGGATGCTTCATAGTATCCCCTGGTGTATCTGTCTCACAAGAAGGATGTGCACCAGCAAAGGCCCTGGAATTACTGATGGCTACAACCTGCTACATCCACTGCCCCCTAAGTGATGGCCTTGCCACTTGGTCAGAATACTCTACCCAGACTGACACAACTTACTACATCCATCTGCACTTGAGGGACAAAAATTCCCTGACTGCTGGACAGAATCTGGATAGGTATTTGTCTTTTTTTTTTTTTTTTCTATTTTCATTAATAATACCTCTCCTCCCCCATCTTTCTGATACCCTCTTTCAATAAAATTATAGTTAAGTCTTGCAACCTAGAAACTATTCAGACTTTTACTTTAAGGTAAATTGACATTTCTAAGCCTTACTTCATTAGGCTTTTGATTTAAAAGTTTAGCCTTTAGAAAGCCTTCATATTTCCTTTATTTCCAAGTTCTTGGGACAATGTTAACAGTTCAGACTATTTTCACGTGTCAGTCATGCACGGCTGACATAGAAAACCTCATATTTTCCATACTACTCTTAATATAACTTGTAATGCTGAGAAATAAAAGTGTCAATAATAGGAAACATCATTCCATTTTGTTCTGAGGATGCATTCTTCCAGCATTCCTGAAGTAGACATTTTTCTATAATCTTAGAATGTAAGCTCCCTGAGGGCAGGGATTTCCACATTGCTTGCTGATTTATTCTAGATCACTAGAACAGCAGAGTGCTCAATAAATATTTTTGAACAAATGAATACCTTCTAAACTCTAAACCACATATTTAACAGAAAATCAGAGCCATGAAGTGACAGCTAAAACAACACACATTGTTGACCTAATGTTTCTCAGTCTACAAACTTTCAACACATCATTTTTCAACAAATATTCTGTTGAAATAGCATTATAATAATTACAAAAATATGTTACAGTTAAGATATTTAACAATGTCTATCAACATTTATCAATGTAAAATTATTTCAAACGTCTTTCATTATTCCAATTTTTATCTTTTTTCACACATTTTATTTCTTAAATTTACACTTGAAGGAAAAAAGCTTCTGGAAATACATTTTTTTCTTTAATAAGTCCAGAGTATGGGTTAGTAAAAGGCTTTACCTATCACTTTATTCTTCTTTCCATTTTTTATAGGCGTACAAAGCAAACTTCTAATGAACTGTTGACTTACGCTTCCTGTGTTTTCATTCTAAACAAAAACAAAAATAAAACAGGTACAAATTATGAAGAGACTGATTTGCCCATTAGGTGTTATGTAAACTATACTGGACATCTGAAACCACTAATATATTCATCTTTTATTAGCTTGAGATAGCATTGGAGTGCAGAAAATGTACAAATAACAATGAAGTTCACATAAATGCAATATAAACCAATTAGTCTTTACATTATTAAAAGTAATAAATATCCTATATTTCTTTTTTTTCATTGTAAACTTTCCAAGCAACTTATGGTAATATTAAGCAAATATTTATGCAGTTATTTACTATACTGGTGTAGCAGATATCTCAATAACTTAACAAGATGGGCAGAATCCAAAAAGCACTACACTATCTGGGATACCAATGCTACAAACTTGTGTTTCTTTAGGACTGCCACCGTTTCTATTGCCCATATTGGGTCTTCTAGATTTGCAAATAACAAAATCAAGGCAGCTGCCTCAAAGTGCAATGCTTTTCCAGAGACAGAAAACATGACAATTCAAAGTTTTCAGTGTCTGAGATACTACTGATCTTTGTAGCTTTGCTGTCAAAGAAAATATACTCATTTCTCCACAGAGCTGCTCACTGCAGTAGATTACCAGCTATATAAGTTTGAGCCAAATGGAACTTAATTTTTTAGGATAAACTCAAGAACTATAGCAACACTATCTAAGGAATGTCACTGACATTAAATAGGTAATAAATTGCCTCAAAATTAGTTGATAGTTCATTATTACACATTAAAAAACTGATCCAAGTAGAGGGAAAAATATGTGAGTACAGCTAACCATCCCTTAAGAGATGTTATGAACTATTTTATTTTCCTTCAGCAGATCACTCTGAAAGAGCCAGTTCTAAGACCTTCAGCTGAAGAGTCCTTGTAAGTGTGGATCTGATGGGAAAACAGTGTTCGAGCTCCAAGTTTAAAACTGGTTTACTTACTGTCCAGGGAAATCTTTTGTCTTTACTGACATCTGGGATATTAAGTGGTTCCATAGTATTTTTTACATACTGAGCATACATGTAATTGATTCTGTTTGCATCACGCTCCCTGTGGAAATAACAGATATGAGTTCTTTCCGTGAAGTGAAAAAACATGGGTAAAACAGAGTTAAATAAATGATAAGAGATATACACTAGTCTTAAATTATAGGGTAAAGTGTATGTCTTAATTGGAAATGCACTTTAAAAGTGATGATTCACAACTTTGGTAGTTATTACAATTTAAATGTTTTGAAAAGACAAAGACCCATAATTATTCAGATTTCTAAAACAAGTTTTAAAATGTCATAAGTAGTGCTATTACCACCGTTAAATGGGCAGGTTGATTTTTGTGCCATTTATGTAAAATCCATACAAATTTTCTTCCGTGTCTTATTTTTTCATCAGCTTATAGAATGACTGAGGTCCAGTCCCTGTCTGTTTTACTTCCTCAGTGATTTGCTTTATCCACCCCCATAATCGTTCACACATTTCAAACCAAGGGGAAAATCAAACATGCCTGAAAGAATTTTATTAAGTTTTTCTCTCTTCCTTTTTTTCTGCTTTGAGATATTTTATGATACTTTTTTAAATTAAAAATTTATCTTCTTCAAAAAATTTTCTGAAAGTATAGTTGACACACAATGTTAACATTCCTTTCAGGTGTACAACACGGGATTCAGCAATTCTTTTTTTTTTTTTTAATTTTTTTCAAATATTTACTTACTTTTGAGAAAGAGACAGAGTGCAAGCAAGGGAGAGGCAGAGAGAGAGAGAGACACACACACACAGAATTCAAAGGAGGCCCCAGGATCTGAGATGTCATTACAGAACCCAGTGTGGGGCTCGAGCTCATGAACTGCAAGATCATGACCTGAGCCGAAGTTGGATGCTCAGCTGACTGATCCACCCAGGTGCCCCAGGATTCAGCAATTCTGTATGTTATGCTGTGTACCACAAGTGTAGCTCACATCCGTCACCACACAGGTGGTTTTACAATACCATGGACCATATTCCCTAGGCTGTGCCTTTCATCCCCATGACTTACTCATTCCATAACTGGAAGCCTGTACCTCCTACCCCTTCACCTCTTTTGCCCATCCCCCCGCATCCCTTCTTTCCCCTCTCTTTCACTCTAGGTTAGACTTGTGTGGAGGTCCACAGTTCTCCTAGCTCTGTCCTCTTTCAGCCTCACGGGGAGTTTCCCCTAATAAATTTCCTGCACATTTAATCTAGTCTTGGCATTTGCTTCTTGGAGAACTTGGGCTAACTGTGACATCCACTGCTTTTTGCACAGTGAGTATCAATGGATGTATATGAATAAATTATTGAGAAGACAGGAACATGGAGCTTGGACACAGTGAGAAATTTCTGTGCTTTAGAACTAAATGGGAATCACAGGCTATACAAGTCAAAGACAGAAAAATCCATCACAGAGACATGGAAACAACAGCTAACACTGACTTGGTACTTAACACGTGCCAAAAATTTTCTGAAGCATTTGTGTATATTATCTCATCTAGTCCTGACTATAATCCCGCTATCAGTATCCCCATTTTACAGATGAAGAAACTGAGGCTTAAGGGGTTAAATCATTTACAAAAAGCCCTACAGCTAGTAAAAGATGGAACTTAAATTTCAATCAGTCTGACTTCAGAGTGTATGCTCTTCATCTACTTAGTATCCACAGGTTTTTAAATTGTAAAAACCTTTTTACTACTTTTTATAGTGTTACTGTATTTACTATAATTCTGTTTTCTAATACAAAAATCAATAACAAGTATTAACTAGTATATTTATTCCAAGAAAGTGAGCTTAAAGAATTAATTCTATCCATTTTTCATTTTATGATAAAAATGTGCATTTATAAATTAACATCAAGTTAACTAACAATGAAACTATAGCACTAAAATACCATTTTTTCCCTTCTAATTGGATGGCTCTTATGAAACGAAGCACAGAAACTCCAAAACCTCCCACCACTTGGAGACGAGCTTCCCTTCCAAAATTCTTAGGCAACCCAACTCACAACAGCTTTACTGTGCTTTATCTCACTGATGATGTGATTCTAATAATTATGTATAATGTTCACCCTGGATATTTATTTTCATTTTACACTTAACATTTCAAAACTGTCTTCAATGTGTTATTTTAATTTATAAAAGATAATTAGTAGGTTGGTTGGACAAATACTAAGTCATGCTTTTCAACTGAAATGAACGCCTAAAAGAACGATTTGCTTACAGCTGACATCATAAAATTGCCTAGCATTTCATCTCATGGGAGAGAGTTTGGATTGGCAAAGTGTTTAAGACTGAGAATTGGAGAGTCCTGCATTCTATCAATAAACAACTTTAGAAACATAATGAAGAGTCTGCTGGTGAAGTGTCAATATTGGTTTAGTCCTTTTTCAAAATGCTGAAGTCACTACACATCATTTTTAATTCAGAGTTTTGGCAAAATTAGGCCTAATATCTAATTTTTATAAAAATAAAGACGAGTTATATCACCAAAAGGCCTTTTACTGTATCATTAATTAAAGGCTAACTTTATTTTTTTGAGAGAGAGAGACTGCATGGAAGTGGGAAAGGGCAAAGGGCAGCATGGAGACCAAGGCGGGGCTCAATCTCACAACAGCAAAATCCGGACCTGAGCTGAAATCAAGAGTCTGACACCTAACCAACTGAGCCACCCAGGCACCGCTAAAAGGCTAACTTTAAGTGTTTAGCTGACATAAGGCATCAGTGAATACTTTCAAATGCTATACAATTAGTTAATGAATCAGTTAAAATGATCCATGAAATTACTCTCTTTTAAGGTAATCACACTGACCTATTTATTTATCCTTTATAGAAATATCTTTATACTAAGACTATCTTGGAATGATGACAAAAATAAATGGAAAAATGCCTTCCATTTTGCCTACAGAGAGGGAACACACTATTCAAAATAAATCAAATAAATAAGACTACACTTTTTTAAAATGCATATTTACCAGTAGAGGTCACTATCATACCAAATCACTGGGGTTGTTGAGCTTTCATTAGAAATTAGAGGACCAGGCTGAATTTGTAATAAAAATCAAAATGCCAATACATAAAATGTGATTATACAGACATATGCTGCTGTACATATATTCAAAGATAAATGTATATAACTCATCATTTTATGCTCTTTTTTATTTTACTCTTTTTTTTTATTCAAGTATAATGAACATAGAGTGTTATATTAGTTTCAGGTGTACAATACAGTGATTCAAAAATTCTATATGCTTCTCAGTACTCATCAAATAAGTGAACTCTTTTTAAATTTTTTTTAAACGTTTATTTATTTTTGAGACAGAGAGAGACAGAGCATGAACGGGGGAGGGTCAGAGAGAGGGAGACACGGAATCTGAAACAGGCTCCAGGCTCTGAGCTGTCAGCACAGAGCCTGACGCGGGGCTCGAACTCATGGACCGCGAGATCATGACCCGAGCTAAAGTCGGTGGCTCAACCAACTGAGCCACCCAGGCGCCCCATGAACTCTTTAAAAAAAAAAAAAAACAAAAAACAACTTTTATTTTGAGAGAGAGAGGGATAGAGAGAATCCCAAGCAGGCCATGCACTGTCAGCACAGAGCCCAATGCGGGCTCGCACTCACCAGCTGTGAGATCAAGACCTGAGCCAAAATCAAGGGCTGGACACTTAACTGACTCAGCGACCCACATGCCCCAAGATAAATGAACTCTTAACCCCCTTTATCTATTTCACCCACCTCCCCTCTGGCAACCACCAGTTTGTTTTCTGTATTAAAAAGTCTATTTTCTGGTTTATCTCTTTGTTTGTTTCTTAAATTCCACATATGGTCATTATATCATTTATGTCATTTTCATATCATTTATATCATATCATTTCATCATTTTATACTGTTAATATAAAGTATCATACCTATGGATATATGTAAATACATTAAATGTATGTCTATATTTGCATATATAGCAATTCATTATGCAATCTGAAAAGTAAAAGAATCAAATATTTACATGTGTTTTATCTAGAAGCTTTCTGAAGCATTCTTTATAAAAAGCAGCAAAGAGGCACCTGGGTGGCTCAATCAGTTGGTTAAATGTCCAACTTCAGCTCAGGTCATGATCTCGCAGTTCGTGAGTTTGAGTCCCACGTTGGGCTCTGTACCGAAGGCTTGGAGCCCAGGGCCTGCTTCAGATTCTGTGTGTGTCTCTCTCTCTGTCCCTCCCCTACTTGTGCTCTGTCTCTCTCTCTCTTTCTCTCTCAAAAATAAACATTAAAAAAATTTTAAAAAGCAACAAAAATGTCATAGCATCATAAAACCAAAATTATATTAATGCTCTTCCTAAGAATAAGAAACTTCATAACTGATCCAGGCAGTAGATACCAGCACTTATTAAAAGGGAAACACACATACTCACCAAGACATGGGCTTATTATCACACATTCAGAAAGGACCCAAAAGTTACTAAAACAATGTCAAATATGCCAGAAAATATAATGGCGCACAGAGGGGCTTAGGAAAAGAATACACATGGTAATAGGATATAAACTTGTCATGACCAGCAATGCCAAGAGGGAAGTGAAGGTCAGTTTTATATTTGTGAACCAAAAACTCCAGGTAGCTGAAAAATCTCAGGTAGAGAGAGATACCATGGTTTATCTACTTTGACTACGCACTCCAGGCCCAAGTTAGCAATAAACGTGTAAGTCAGTTGTACCTTCTGAATCAGATGAATTCCCCAACTGCCCCTAAGTTACATCCGACCCTTTGCAAATTCCTCGAATTGTTTTAATGAGAGAAAAGGTCTTTCATTGTATCACACTGTTAAAAGTAATAGTCTAGAACTAATCAGTTTTGATATACATATAATCACTTAACCAACTAAACTTTAAGTCACCATGGTCAAAGGTGTCTCCATCTTGATGAGGGAAGACATAAGAGGATAGGAAACGTGAGAGAGCATGAGGGGCAGAAGAGAATGAAAGACAGGTCTTCAGACCTACCAGGGGTCAGTCGTAACAGGGTTTGAACAGAACCAGGCTGTGCACTGAAGTACTCTGTTCTTGAAGACAGCTGTAAACTCGGGCAATTCTGCTTTACATGATCTACAGAGATTTTCCGTTTCCAATTTTTTTTATTGCATTTATTACAAAAAATTTTTATTATAAACATTTTCTTCCAATTTTAATGAACTTTTTGAAAAATACAAAAAAGTTGAAAATAAAATGAATATCCTACTCTGGATTCCACAATTCATAATGTTTGCCACATTTGTTTTATCTACATATGTATGTGTGAATATATTTACTTGTTTAAATGTATTAAATTTAGATACAGTTACTTATTTATCTTTGGTTGAACCATTTTAAAGGAAGGTACAGACATTCTAATACCTCATCCTTAAATACACCAGGATGAATCTTACAAAAATAAAAAGTTTCCTGCTAACCCAATATCTTCCTAATTCCAGAGAAAAGTAACGATTATTCCCCCTATCAACATCCACAATCCAATCCACATTCAGATTTCCAATTTTTCTCAAAAACTTTCTTTTGATAGTTGTTTTCATCAAAATAACCAAAATTCATGCATTGCATTTGGCTATCACGTCCAAGATAGTACTTCCCTCCATTTTGTTCAATGACACTGACTTTTTGAAGAGACCAGGCCAGTTATCTTACAGAATGTTCTATAGTTTAGATTTGCACAGAGGTTATCTTCAAAGCACTCATGGTCAGTGAAGCTAATAGCACTTTTACTAATAACAATTTTACTTTTACTAATAGCAATACCATTCACTACATGAAATAATTCTCTGATAGGTTAACTGTAGTAAAAAATATCAAATATCAAATAGTAAAGTTTTAGTATCAAATAGTAAAGTTAGGACAATGTTCTATTTCCATGATCATATGAAGCTTTTATATATAACATCAACAATTAGGGATAAAATAATATTGAGATATTTGAGATAAGTTATATAAGGGGGTGAAATAATTTGAAACAAATGAACAATGAAAACTGTGATAAATAACACTATACCTAAGAATTCCAGTCACTTTACCCTGCAGACTTGTATTCCTCAGAATAGCCTATCACTTAAGCAAACAACACCAGTTTTTTACTAAGGATGGAAAAGGGAATCTGAGAAAGAACATTTGGTAGTTTATTCTAAGTCCTTATCAAAATTCTTCAAAAAGCACAAATAAAATTGGAGCAATGATATCTCTAACCTCAATCTTATAAATATTTTCTATTATCCAAGTGATAATTAACCACAACAAAAAATTAATACAAATTTTTAAATTACAGAAAATATGACAAACACATGAGCTGCAATAGAGATCTGGTTTGATTCTAGCCTTTGGGTATATGTATTGGTGTGACAGAGATCGTAGGCTTCCTTCTGTTACTAGTTAAATCCCTGTGGCTGGTTACAAATCACAGCACGCTTGAAGAGAAGTTTGTTCAGAAGCCTATCAAATTTCCAGTGAGCGTCCAATATTCAATGAAAAATATAACTTCAATATAAACTTGTGGGCCTTAAATGAGTCAGTCCACAAAAATATTGTACATAGGTCTATACTAATTTTGACACCATTCACTATATTGGGAATTCTCCTATAGGTCAACTGTAGGGGGAAAAAAACACTGGAACTTTGTCATCAAAGAGTAAAGTATTTTCAGGAATAAAATTATTGGTTGGTGGGGTGGGGAAAAGCATCCCATAGCTTCTATGTCTTAAACAGGTCACAAAATAACTATTTAGCCAGTATTATATATACAGTTAGCCTTTAAACGATGCGGGGGGGGGGTTAGGAGTGCCAATACCCCACATAATAAAAAATTCACATATAACTTTGGACTCCCCCAAAACTTAATAGACTACTCTTGACCAGAAGCCTCACTCGTAACATATACAATCGATTAACACACATTCTGTATGTTATATGTATTATATACTGTATTCATTTTTATGTTTATTTATTTCTCTTGAAAGTGAGCATGAGTGGGAGAAGGGCAGGGAGAGAGGGAGGGAGAGAGAGATCCCAAGCAGGCTCCACACTCAGTGTAGAGCCTAATGCAGGGCTCAATCCCACAACCCTGGAATCGTGACCTGAGCCAAAATCAAGAGTGGGATGCTCAACCAACGAAGCCACCCAGGCACCCCTTTATACTGTATTCTTACAATAAAATAAGCTAGAGAAAAGAAAATGTTACTAAGGAAATCATAAGGAAGAGAAAATACATTTATAGTAGTATACTGTATTTATTGAAAAAAATCCATGTATAAGTGGACCCACACAGTTCCAATCATGTTGTTCAAGGGCCAGCTGGACTTTTGATAAAGACAGAGGAGAAGTTACCTTACCTTGTTAAAGTATCTGATGATTTTTCTAATTCTTCACACTCCATGTGAAACACACTAGAAAAAGAATCCTGAAAACAGAGGACAACATGGACTGAGAAATAAGTTTGACAATGTAATGAAATCTATCTAGATACACACATGTAAGTGTGTGCAACTGAGGAAAGATGACAATACTTGTGATATTTTTCAAGTTAGACTAAACTGACACAAGTACTCCGTTCCTGACAGCCTCAAGTTGCCTTCCCATATTCTTACCAGTTTCTGATATTCACTTGCAAAACGCTCATTTGCGTACTACTTGTTTTTTGTTTTTCTACTAGGTGTTAATGAATATGGTAGCTTCAAATTTTCTCCATAGTTATTCAAAATCCACGTTTTAGCTTTTATGCATATATTGATTGCTGTTGATAGGTCTTTTTAAAAGACATATTTTATGAGATCATTAAAATCATTGTGAAGATTAGCAACACAGAGAAATACTTTGGAAGTTACATTAAAAAACAGAATACATATTCATACCCATGCTACATTTGCAACTGAATAAAGAATTGGAGGGAAACACACAAATAAAACAATGATATTAGTTTAATTTGGGGAGAGAAGAACTGAATCCTTTCTTCCCTACATTTGGATTTTTGCTCATGTTGAAATCTTTTTAACAAAAAGTTATTGTATAAATGGACATCAAGCCACTTGATTCCCAAACTCAACAGATTAAGTTGGTTTAAAAAGTGAACAAAATACATTAATGTTCACATTGCTGAGCTATACTGCAAAGCACCAATGATCCAAGTCAGTTGCTGCCATGGCAGATGTTAACCAGTAGGCGCATGAGCTGAATGTTAATTAAAGTGATATTTAAGTTGTCTAAAAAAGCAGCGTTTTACGTATAACTTTCAAAAATTAAATGCTAAAGAACAGGTCAAGGAGCAAAAATTGTAAATTGACTTACTGCATTAATGAGTTCTGACCTGAACTTTAAAAGGATAGCTACTTACAATCATCTCCGTATTAAGGACTTTGTAACCGACTGAAACTATGAAATAGTATCTAAGAGAATGCTGACTACCTTACCACAGTAAATTCTCATTTGATATCCAGTTAATGAGACTTAGACACCCATACACCACAAAATGATTCAGAAAATGTTGAGTCATATAGTACAGTCTTACTATCTAAAACAATTTTTGAAATTTTAATATAAATATTATATATCTTTTATTATTCTACTTCCCAAAAACCCCATCAATTCAGATATCATATATGGATTACAGCAGACTACACAAGTGGTGACCCCCACTCTCTTTCCTAACCCACCAATGAAGAGCCTATTCTCAGGGTCTAAAGGAAAAAGAAAATAAATGACATAAAAAGATATATCCCAGAAGTAGTGGTTCATAGGTAAAAAGGGAAAGAAACTGCACAGAAGAAAACTGCTTTAGGCTAGGAGCTCTGATTCTAACCATGAATTCAACTGGCCTGTCTAGAAGCAACCAGCACTCGGTGAGAATACTCCATCTTTCCACACACATCTGTTTCTTTACATTATACATCAATGGATTGAAATATGCCAATTAGAACAGTTTAGCGGTTTTCCATTGCTGGTAAAGGATTTAGGACTAACAAGTACCTTTAATAATATTGCCTCTATTGGGCCATGCCCTTTGGTTTCTAGCCGATTTCTGATAAAAAGAAAATTTTATTCCCAACCCACTCAGAATGGGGGTCTACTTGTTCATCGCAACCAGGGCACCACTATTCCTGACCACAAAAGGTCTGCACACCATAATGACAATGTATTTCTCCATCAAGGTAGTGTAGTCATTGACAAAAGCAGCACACGGATATTCCCATGGTAACCACTTAGTGGAGGGACACAAAGGTGAAATGGTGCATGGAAGGCGTCCTCTTACCTCACCTCTATCCCTGTCCAACCAGAGCAGCTCATACTCTGATTGGCTTTGCATAAACAATAAACAGTTAGGTTTTAGCGAGAGATTTAAGGCTAACATGAGATTTAAAAGCTGTGCTTTAAGGAACATAGGTTTCTGTCTTTCTAAAAATAAAGAAGTCATACTCTGTACTCACGGAGCAATCTTCATCCACTATGAAAATGGTGCATTTCTGCACCTGCATGAAAGAGATAATAGTGGCAGCTATTTTCTTTAGAATTACTTCTAATGATTGCTGTTCTTCAAAAATTAAGCTAGCAAGGTCAAGCAGCACCTAGACAAGAAAATTTAGTTTATTATTTAGTAATTGTTTGTAATTATTAAAGCAATACAATGATTTATACAATTTATAAGTTGTTTATTTATAGTCTAACAAGTTGCAACCAAGTTTGCATTCAAGTATTAAATATGTAAGTCTCTATTTACTACCAGAGCTTCCATACTGATTGTTAGTACAGTTAGTATAGTGATTACAATCACAGACTCTGAAACAGGAGTCATCAGTTTTTAATCCTGCTTTCCCTCCCTGTGAGTTTTGTGATGTAGGGCCAGTTCTTTAAAAATGGGGATAACAGTAATAATAATATCAAATCATAGGATTATTGTAAGCAGTAAATAAGTGAACATTTCTAAAGCATTTTGAATACTATCTGATACATAAAACACACTGTCATTGCTGTTGTTCCAAACTTCTGAGATCAACATTTATCAGCATTTTCACATAGCACAGTTAATACTGTCCAAAACAGACAAAATTTGAAGAGCTCCTTTTGTGTTTTTTCCTGGAAATTTCTCTTTCCTTTGAATTCCATAGAATGTCTTCTAATCTCACGGAATATCTGTGTATAGAGGAGGAAGAAAGGGTGTCAAAGAAAATTTGAGGAGATGCTATGCTAGCTGACCCCTGAGAGATAAGCAGGCATCATTTGGGTGAAGTGGGAAAGGGAAATATTTCAGTCAAAAGCAACTAAATTGAGAGAGGGTAGCATACACTACAGGTCTTAATCAAGTTTTAAGAGAGGCTATGGAGTGTGAGGAGGAGAGTTGGGGAGATGAGATTGCAGACTCAAGTGGAGAAGGAATCTCAAAAGCCCTGTATGTTTTTGGAAGCAGTTTGGACTATGATGGACTGCAGGAAGAAAGTAACAGACTTGTATCTGTGTTTGTAAAAATGGGGACTAGATTAATGGGTGGCAAGAACAGAGCAGGGAGACCAGGTAGGAAGATACTGTAGGCGAAGGCAATGGAAGATCCAATACTTTATTAACACAAGATCTAAAAAGAGAAAATATAGGGTGGGAGAGAGGAATTATCAAAGAAGTAATGAAAAAGAATTACATAGAAAGGAAGGGTTTAAGCCTCCAGATGGAAAGGGATGACCAGGTACCAGTATGACAAATGAAAAAGAGTCATATTATAAAATTAACTTGTAAAAAGAAGATATAGAGAAATGATATGAAAAGCTTAGACAAAAAACAAAACAAAACACCTACACAGAGCCAAGGATCAGTACAACAGGGACGCTAGTTAGAAGACAAAAGCACCACCCCTAAATTCTGAGAAAGTGATTTTTCAGTTTATAATTTTATACCCAGCCAAACTGGTAGGATGATATAATAGGCATTTTCGAACATGTCAGGACTCAGAAAACTTACCCAATCAATACTCTTTCTAAAGAAATTAATTGAGAATATGTTGTGATAAAACAAGGGCATAAACTGAGAAAGAAGGAGTTACCGGATCCAGTGGACAACCAGTGGAGCCCTTCTGAGAAAGCAGTGAAGGAAAATTCTATGATGACACCTATACAGCAGGCAGGGGAGATATAGTTCAGCTTGGAAGAGAAATGGTGGAAAACCTCAACTTTGAGATCTCCAAGGAAAAGAACTCAACAGTATGCCTAAATAATGGGGAATATGGGGGAAAAACTAACAACATGAGGGCTACTCTATACTCAGGGGAAAAGTTCAAGGGGGAAAAAAAGGAATGGAATTCAGAAACATCATGAAAAACTGAAAGTTGTGTAACAAATGTAATATGAACATTTACATAGTCACGGTACTTATAAACACTTTATTTTAAATCACAACTTGAGAATTAAACTAAAACTTACTAAAAGTTAACCATGGTTGTAGAACAACATATATGTTATCAATGTGGGCAACAGAAAAAGGTTTGATGAGAAAAGCAGAGGCAAGTCATGGCAGTTGGGAAGGAAAGATGAGGGATGCTAAGATCCTCATTTTACGAAGCATAGAATCAACAGATGATGTCTCTAGTTGATAGGGCAAGAACTAAAAGCCGTATCTAACATTATGAATGCAACCCATCCAGTAACATAAAACAGATGTAATGATACTAGTGGAACAGGATAATGGCAAGTATAGAGTGATGTAAATCAAATAAATCCACCTCTTTTAAGTTAATGAATATTTTCTAACAGTGATAAAGCAACAGAGCATGGAATACAGGAAATGGAAAAAAATTATTAGAAGATACAGCTAAAATATTAAGTGGATTTTTAATCATACACATATTTTACCTGGATAAAAATTTAACAATTTTTTAAAAAAAGAATTCCTATACGCTCTCTTTAGTAATCAGACTTGCCTGATTTCTCTTGTTCTCCAGCAGTGAAGTCTCATAGAGTTGAGCATTATGAAGAACAATACCACAAAATGCCAAATAGGCAGCAAAGTCCTAGAAAACAGGGAAGACAACAGCCAAATTAAGAACTGTCTACAAAACTGTATTGTTATATTGTCTGAAACACAGAAGGCATCCCAAAGTATTTATAGCTGAAATAAATATTAGAAAGCCCAAAGGGTCCATGTTGATTCTGCACAGAATTAAGAACTGATGCAGAGCAAGTGTTAGCTAACTGGTACAGTAAGTAGATGACCAGTATTAACACCATCTCCTAAAGTCATACACTAGTTACAAATTACCAAGGAGAAAACGGGAGGGAGTAGGACACAGATCTCTTTATGCCATTTGAAACTGAAATTCACCCTATGCAAAATTTGGTGTTGTCTCTGAATGATATTAAGAGCTGGATCTGTGCTGAGACTATATAAATAGCCTGTAACTTATTACTGGGGCTGATGAAAGCTAACATACTTATTGGGAGAATACTGGCAGCAACAGTCCCATAGGTTGTATAAAATATTAGCTTCAGTATGTTTTTTAACACGGATCGTCATCCACAGTACACTATTTTATAGTGGTATGCTCACAATTATATTAATTATTGACTAAAACAAGTCTGTCCATGGCATACTTTATTTACAATTATACTTATTTTGCCCAGAGATGATACAGCCTACAAATGCAACTCTTTCAAGAAGGGATCACCTTAATGCGAAAATGATGAAATATAAATATAAAGCCATTCTAGAACCATGTTCCCCACCAAATATTTTCAGGTGTCATTAACAGAATAGGAGACTAGATGTCTATTACACTGATTTTAAAAGGTACTTGCTATGTTCTGAAGAAATTAAAACATGGGGACCAACATAAGTGCCAGTACGGCCTACACCATGGAGACAAAAATAACTCTGTCTTGTTTGAATGTCTTCCAAACGTTCCTACTAATTTTCAGGGGAGGGACATAAATAGCGACAGTCTTGAATAAGAAGAATTCAGTAGGCTCCACGATATACATATAATTACATATTCAGGAAGAGAAATAATAAAACCTACTGACAGAATGAAGTTATAAACAGGTTTAGGGGCTTCCGTCCTTAAACGGGAAGCATGTCGATGTGGTGCATGGAATGTATTCCTTCAGAGTTGGATGGGAAGAGTAATAAAATAATGCTGACTGCCGCTCTTTCTGAAGCTAAATTCACATCATCCAGCCTGAATTCACACCTTGGCGCCCCACCGTCTGTGTGCAAAGCTTATAAAACATTCTGAAATTTGCTTCCCCAGGAGGCAATTCCAATTTTTAACTGACCTGGAGTTCTGAACTTGGAGCTTCAGGGATTTTTACTCAGCGTTGAATTTATTTATAGCAGTGATGAAAGGTAAATGAGATAGTTAAAATACCATGTCGCCCTCTGTATGGCCCCAACATGCACACAGCCCTTGGGGGGCAGGGGACTTGGTGACACAGTGAGGAGGTAGTTGGGGGTTTCTGAGGACTTACTACCCCTAGGACCTCAAAGTAAGCACTGTAGTTAGCTGTAGGAAAGAGACACTTTTGAACATTTCAGATCATTTTAAACCGTGATTTTTTTGTGATCAACAATTTCAGCAATAGCTAAGTCTATATACACTAAAAAGAGAAAACATCTTCCTACACTGACATCACAGCAGACATAAGTTTTGGTACCTTTTCATCTTTTTCAGTGAATGTCCCACCATTTCCCGATCTCTTGTTGATGGCCTGGGCTACACCAACAACCTGGTATAAGGACAAAAAAGTGGCAATTTCACTGACTGAAATTACTGGTATAAATTCACCGAAATGTGTTTATGGTGGGATTCTATGTGTGCTTTTTTTTTTTTTAACGTTTATTTATTTTTGAGACAGAGAGAGACAGAGCATGAACAGGGGAGGGGCAGAGAGAGAGGGAGACACAGAATCTGAAACAGGCTCCAGGCTCTGAGCTGTCAGCACAGAGCCCGACGCAGAGCTCGAACTCACGGACTGTGAGATCATGACCTGAGCCGAAGTCGGACGCTTAACCGACCAAGCCACCCAAGCGCCCCTACGTGTGCTTTAAAATAGCAATAAACTTTGAAACCAAAACAAAACCCCTCAGCTTTGAACTAGTTCTGTATCATTTGCTGCATCCTTTTTTTTTAATTTATATATTTTAAATGTTTATTTATTTAATTTGAGAGAGAGAGAGGGAAAGAAGAGAGAACGCAAGCCGGGAGAGTGGCACAGAGAAAGGGAGAGAGAATCCCAAGCAGGCTCCATGCTCAGCGTGAGTGAGCCGATGTGGGGCTCAATTCCACAATAATGAGATCATGACCTGAGCCGAAGTCAAGAGTCGGAGACTTAACTGACAGAGTTACCCAGGTGCCCCTGTCTTTTCTAATAAGAATTCAAATGTTGTCAGCTTTTTGGGTCCCACCATATTTGATTCTGTGACTTCACTCTGCATTGTGGGAAATATTGTTGGCCATCACATTTTAAGTGAATATTTTTCAAGATTTTTGGATGAAAAATAAACTGTAAATTTCTGTCACATCCAAATTAAATGTGTGATAAAATGAACGTGTTATATTAGCTTTAAATATAATATTTCAAATGGTTTAGTTAAACACAGTCTTTTACTAAAAATGATACAGGATCCAGTGGCCAATTAGGGTGAAAAATAATTTCTAATGTAGGGGTGTAGTCCAACTTCCTTTGAAACTTCTGACCTTAAAAATTGTTTTACCCTCAATAGGCTTATTTTTGGGAAAAGAGGTTTTCTTGAAAACCCAACACAGGAATTAACAGGCTGAGTCTTACTTCCAATGAATCAAAGGTAAACTGTATCTTAAGAAGACTGAGCTCAAACTCTGGGAATATGTCTTAAGTTTCCATAAAAGGTGTAGCAACCTTCTCTTCCTTCTGCTTGAAAGTGTATTTTACTTACCTGTTTAGTTCCAAATTCAGTCTGAATAATTGCTTTAGTCTTTTAAAGACCTTCAAAACTTACCTTTTGTTTTTTTCCTCCTTCCTCTTATGAATTGTACTTTCTCCTTCCTTGTGTGATTTAATATCAGTGGAACAGCTATTATCCCCTAAATGGTTATACTTTAGGAATATAAAGCCCTTGGTTTTGTGTGTGTGGCTCACCCTTTTTTCCTCAGCTCCTTCTGGTCCCTTAGCTCTAAAAAACGATATAAAACTCTTGGCTAGGAGAGCAGAACAAGGAAGGGGAAATGCATTTTTATTTGATGTAGTTTTCCGATCTTCTCAACACCCTCCCTCCATGACCCATGACAGAGTAAAGGGATGTTAAAAAAAAAAAAAAAAAAAAAAAAGCAGAATTCTCCAATTGTCCTGTACCTTTTTGTTGTCCTTAGTTCAACTCTCCCTTTTTTTGTGTGTACCCTTTAGCTCTTGAAAATGGCTAATAGATGTTCAGATGCTCCAATCTCAATGACTAAATGCATACAAAAACTTATGTCTATGGTCAAAAATGTCTGGATTGCATATTAGCATGTTCACCTGAGTGTAACTGACAGGAGCCACTTGAGGGTCACTGGGGTCTAATACACAGTGCGATCAGTACAGCCTGGTTATTTCAAATACTGAGGTGCCTACTCTGTACTGAGGAGAGACAACAGTGGGGAGAAAGACTACTCTGAAGGAGCTCTGGGTCAAGAACGGGTGATGCACAAATATACACTTAAAGCACATAGGACGGTGTGATCAGCTCAATGATACAGATGCCCACAGACTGCTATGAGTACAGAAGGGGGCACATAATATGGGTAAAGAGGCAGTTTCTCAGACATGATAACATCTGAGTTTTCATTTGTCTTTAGTAAATGGCTTTATAAAAGAAAGACTTAAATTTTAAATCTTCATTTTAAGGAAGGGAAGTTTACAAACAGATACAAAGAGTCTTAGGCAAACCTTCTCAGGTGATTACACAGTATAAAAAAGGATGTAGTAATGCACTACATGCATGTGGAGCTGTGTGAGGCAATGTACTCAAGCTAGAAAGTAAAGTTCCCACTCATTCAAAAATAGAAAGACACAAAAAGCTAGTTGTTTATTAAATGGTCACCAAACTGTATTAACGTTTTAGTCGATCATGATGTCACCATAAATTGACAGTGAGAGAACAGTTAATTCCCTAGTCTTAAAAGAGGCAAATCAGTGGCATAATGTATTTTCTGAAATCAAGACCAGTAAAACTGATAACATTGGTCAGTTTAGATCACTAGAGTCTCTTGAGAATGAGAACAAAGCCGGTGTGGGCTAATGAGCTCACTATGGTCCAAGGCTGCAGGCTACAGATAACCCTCAACCTGGTCAGTGATCTGCAGACTGACCTGGGGTGGTAGGCGAGAGCTGGGAGGGGCAGGGGGTAAATACTTTCGAATTGGGTCAGTGAGCATCAACCTCTACCAGAGAAGCAGGATCAAAGCATGGCCTGTTCCCAGTGTGTCTGCGGCAACTTCATTTAAGTAGAAGAGAACTTCAAACAAGGCTTCTTCAGTGCACTTGGAGATGATCCCTTCAGCTCTTCCTGTATTAAAATTTGTATGCCAATTTCAACCTCAGTTTCAATCTGCACATTTGATACTCAGAACTGTTTATATGATAAACATTTTTCTAACCATGGGCTGAAAAGTTTTCTCGGTAGTTAAAACAACAGTGTCCTTGAAACCATACTATCAGTCATTATTCACAATTTTCAACCAACACAAGACTGTTCACACGGTTCAATAACTATTTTCCATGCTGGAATTTCTATCAGATTCACTTTTCAAATCTGTCTATTCCTCCTCCTCCTCCTTCTCTTATAAATACTAATACCTGCTGTCCTTCATCTCTTTGCCTGAGAGTTCACCTTTAGCAAGGGCTGTTTTCCACAGGAGTCCCACCTTCCCTGAGTCATGAAGCATCTGTGCCCAGTAACTTCCTGTTTGTCTTGGCACTGCCTTGGGAGTGTGAATGTGAACTCCATACCTGTGTAGAGCACAGGCTCATGTTCTCATGGTTCACAGGTGCCTCTTCTTTCTCTCACAGCAGCAGGCAGGAGACAAGCTTCCTTGAGGCTTCTCCTGTCTGCTGGTGGAATTTGCCAGGCCCATTTTCATGAATGAAACCATCACTCATCTAGGCTTCCCCTCCCTGCCCTTCCATGCTATTCCTGCAGAGTGTATGCATTCCATAGCCTGCGGATGCTACCCCTGGACATTCGTCACTATCCTGAATCTCAGATCCTCGTGAGCCCATCTGGTCAGGACTCCATGCTCACGTTTCTTATCTTGGGTTCCCCTCTGTGTCTGACACCTGTGGGTTTTCCCTTTCTTGAGTGCATCTGTAATTTGTAAACTTGTTTTTGGTAAAATTTTATCTTCTACTTGTTTGCAGAATTGTGGAGGGGTATTCTTCTGCATCTGTACAGTCTGACCAACAGACCAGAAGTCTTGTTTATAGGCTTTAAAACCTACTTTGTATTCCTTCAACACCAGATCTTTACTATATTGAATTCCCCTGACCCACAATTTTTTCCCCCTCTAATATTAGACAAGATATTTACTTTTAGGCAATGTCATGGAATGAGGATTTCCAATGATGAATTTTTCAACCTTTCTGGTAACCAATTACTTCTCTTACTAATAATTTTACAGATTCAGATATTAAGGTTAATTTAAGAGACAATTAATTAAATATAACTTGTATTAAAAACACAGGCATGTTCTTCAAAGAGTTATTAGACCAAGAACATATATCTAATACATACATGTGCTTCCATCCCCAGATGGATGACATTTTAAAAACAGCACTGATAAAAAAAAAAAAAACAAAAAAAAAAAACAGGTAAAAATAGGAGAAAAAGCATAGCATTTGTCCAAGATCACATAATTCAGTAAAAGACCAAAAAGAGTTTAATTCTCTGAATTTCAAGGATCCTAAGCAAAACTAGCACCTTCTGCCCTCCTTGTGTTGATTTCCTTCTTCGGTCATCTATTGCCCCTTTAAACAAATTAGCTCATTGTCTTCAAGCCAAGTAACTGCTAACCATAGGCTTTTTAAATGTCAGTTTCGAACGATCGCCTTTATGGCAAGTGTGTGTCAGACCTCATATCTGAGAGGCAAAGCCCCTTAAAAGTATTAGTTTCCACATCAGAAACCCCAATCACTCTGCCTACCTGCTGGCTACCTGGATCCTCAAATGGCAGTACTCTATGCTATTTTTTTTTTAAGCACAAAGAAACTTCTGTTTTCTATTTTACTGGCACTTTGCACAGCATAAATGGATATTATGTCCTCACAGGGTCAAGTGTTCTTTTAGGAATGCAAAGGGCAAGACTTGACTCTCACTGAGTGAACAGTGTGGAATGTGACAGCTGGTCAATTCAGGGGCAACTGATCATTGCCACAGTGAGCAATTTCTTCTTCAATTAGCAGCTGCCCCAGACACTTACTGAGGCCATACATCAATCTCAATACACTTCCTTATTCTCAATTCCAGGGGACACTCAGGATGGAAGCTAAAAATGCAAGGGAAGAAAGGAGCAGACTCTACAATTTTTAGCTATCCTTCTCTCCCATCCATGGAATGCCACTATCATAATGACAGGGCCCCTAGACCAGGTATAACCTGAGCCAAAACCTTATTTCACCAAGAAAATGCGAATTTAATACATACAGGAGCCAGTGGAGGAGTCTCCCCAGTGTTCTTTTCAAAAATTTACTTGACTCAGTCATTCATCCAACAAAAAATATTTTTATTCAAAAAATAATCTCTGAGTCTCTCATATATCAGTGATTGTTCTGGGCAATGAAGACCCAGCAGAGCACAAGACAGATAGAAACCCATGTCCTCATGGAGGTGACATTCTACTTAGAGCATTAGGCTTGGAAGAGAATCTCACCCATATACCACCTTCTCCTTCTGTTTTACAAGTAAGCAAACTGAAAGTGACAGAGTTGGTATGACCAATCCGGGCTTTCTCACCTCTCTTCCAAATCCTAGACAATCATCAAATTATGGCCATAGTCCATGTGGTAGGCAAAATAATGTCCCCCAAAGATGTTCTCCTTCTAATCCCCAGAACCTGTGATTATGTTACCTTAAATGGCAAACAGGAACTTTGCAGATGCAATTAACTTAAGGATCTAGAGATGGAGAGATTATCCTGACTCATCTGGGTGGGTCCTCCAACTGTAATCACAAGCATCCTTATGAGGGAAAGCAGGAGGCAGAAGAGTTGGAGTCAGAGATTTGAAGATGCTTCGCTTCAGGTTTTGAAGACAGAAGAAAGGGCCACAGGCCAAGGGATGTAAGCAGCTTGTAGAAGCTGGAAAAGGCAAGAGAACAGATTCTTCCCCTAGAGACTCCACACAGGAACACAATACTCTGACACCTTGATGTTAGCCCAGTGCGACCTGTTTTAGACTCAGACATCCAAAACTGTATAATACACTTGTGTGTTGTTTTAAGCCACTAAATTTCTGGTAGTTTTTTTTACAGAGGCAATAAGAAACTAACACATTCCATTAGAATCATTCTCCATTCCTTTTTCACTTTCCCTCACTCCATACTGTATCTTGTGCTTCACCATTTAAATCCTCACTCTCTTTGAGAGCCCTGACATATCATTGCTAATTGTTTTTCTGCCTTTAGTCGACCTTTGACACTCATGCCAAATTTATCTTCTTGGGACACTGCTCTGCACATACAAATCACCTTTTTACTCAAAACATTGTAATGTTCCATCCATCTAAAGGATGAAAACTGACAATGGATTCCACACCCTCAGCTTCAAACAAGATCACTTAAATGGGTCTTTGAATTAGAATGCTATGATGACCTTTGTTCACATCATTCCTTGAAATATTACCTTCCCCTTTCTCTACTGAGGCAGAGTCTACAGAAAGCTTCCCTTGAAACCCTTCTGAAATTCTGTGTGGCAGCTGGGTATGCCATACATTTCACAATGAGGTATTCTCATTTTTAACCTCGTTTTCTCTCCTCTCATCCCGGCTCTCCAACTAGATTGTTTTCTAAGGACATGATTTATATCTATGCCTTATTGTAGCATCAGTACTTTGCTTTGTCCCGAATGCACTCAATGCTTGATGGAGATTTGCTGTTGACGATAATGGGAAAGTGTCAGAAGGATCAAATACTTGTTAGGGTGATGTACTTACTCAACAATTCACATTCGAATAATAGTTAATTATATCTGCCCATTTTCTTTCTCTGCCTTTTGCTTGATATTAAGTGATCTCTCCACATCTGAGAACTGATGTGGCAGTAAGAAGTTTATGCTGTTAATAATCCTTTAGTTATGGAGCTGGAACTTAGGGCCTAGAAGGACTTCGGGAGAGTGGCAAAGAAAAGCTTAAGACTGTTCATTTTAACACTTAATTTTAAAAATACAGAAAATCACAGAGAATAAGATAATAAACATCCATATCTCTGTCACCTAGAACAGTGGCAGTGTGGGGCTTGTTAAACACAGCTTGCTGGGCCCCACTCTACAGGTTCAGATTAGCAGATCTGGGTTGGGGCTCGAGAATCTGTATTTCTCAGAGCTCTCAGGTGATGCCACATGCTGCTGGTCCAAAGATAAAAGACACTTTGAGAATCACTGATAAAGAAGAATATCTTTATCACTGATAAAGAATATTAACACGAGGTGTTAATATTTGAGGATGTTTCCTTTTTTGAATTAATCTAAGAAAATTAAATTGGACTTTCTCCTTCCAGGGCCATTCTTCTTTCTCCCGTCTTTCCTTCCCAGAGTCAACCCCTAACATTGCATTCCTAAGAAATATATGAATCTATAACAAGACCTAGTACTTTCATCTTTCAAAAAGGTTACTCAAATAAAATAATAAGAAATGCATAATTTTGCAACCTATTATTATATTCAATGTTGTTTTTCAATCAGTTCATATATAGATCTAGTTCATTCATTTTATATATAATGTTGTATTCCATACCAAATTTTATTCATCTAATCCCCAAATGATGGATGTTTGGGTTGTTTCCAATTTTTTGCTATTAGAATTCTAAAAAACATCTACGGTGAACATCTCTATATGGGTCTGCTTGTGCACATACCTAAGAGTTTCTTTGTTGAAATCTTCAGAGGGATTACAGAAGTTATACCTTTACGAGCAATGCTTAAGAATTTTTGTAAACCTTACATTCTAACCAGCCCCTAGTATTATCAGGCTTTTAAATTTTTGGCCATCTGACAGCTATACAAATGTGTTTCACTGTTGCTTTAATTTGCATCTTCCTGATTACTAGAGAGAATGAACAGCTTTAAAATTTTTATTATCTATTGGCTCTCCTGTGTTGCCTATGTGTAATTTTGTGAATTGTGACCATTCTGTTGTTGTTTGGCTTTTATTAATAAATTTGAGAACCAAGGTTTGATTTTTTTTAAATGACTAGCAAGACTGACTTTATTTGTTTGTGATCCATGTTATCCATTTATACGTATAAGCACCACTACACCTACCGTTTCTCTCAAGAATACGTTTATGGATCTTCCAGGGTTGCAGACAACACAAGTATGAATACAGGAGAAGTGGACGCTTTTACTTTATTCTCACGGCCCGAGAGGCTAGGAAGAGGCAGCCAAGTTGAAAAGAAACTTTGAGAAAGTTACAAGATATAAACAGCAATGCCCTTAGGATAACTGACATGAGAAATACATGATTAATGGCCAATATCTCTAATACAGTTAATAAATCTATCCCCAGCCAAAAAAATTCATAATCCTAAAAAGTCTGCTATTTGAAAAAGGGAGAAGGAAGGGCCTGCTATATGACAGGCACTTTGTATCTGTTAATTCATTTAACCTTTGCCACAACTCTTTCAGGTAGACACAATTATTCCCATTTTATCACAGAGGTAGCTGATGTTCGGAAAAGTTAAATAGGAGTCCAAGAATGTGCAGACCCAGATGCTCTGCAGGTGTGATCCCAAACCTAGTTCTTTCTACTACTCCTCCCAAAGGGAAAGCAAAACCTGCACTAATATAAAATACAGGTTCTTAAGTACTATTCTTCAAAGGAATCGTGAAGACCAAGGATTTTGGAAATTTGTTGTCTGCAAATCCTATACATATGCTTATCTTGTTAATGTGTATTTTCACCAAAGGGAATGGAACAATTTCAAAGTTATAACTTTAAGAAACAAAGATCCAAAATGGCAGACAAATCGAAAGTTGTTTTGACTTCCATTATAAATCTTATGTCATATCTTTATATCCAAGAACCTCTTATGCAACATAAAAAGGTCCTGTATTTCAGGGATATATAATACACTCTCAAAAATAAGTAGATTCTTCAAGAAAAACCAGAATTAATCTATGGTAACAGAAATCAGCACAGTGTTGTCCATAGTTTGTGAGATATCTTAATTGGGGTGTTAGCTTCACAGATGTATACACATTTGTCAAACTCATCAAATTGTACACTAAGATCTGTGTACTTCACTGTATATAAAACTTAACTCAGTTTTCAAAAGTCTTAAAGTAATTTTTTTTAATTGTAGAGAGAAAGTATGAGCTGGGGACAGGGGCAGAGAGAGAGAGAGAGAGAGAGAATCTTAAGCAGGCTTCATGCTCAGTATGGAGCCTGAGCAAGGTTTGATCCCATGACCTTGGGATGACCTGAGCCAAAATCAAGAGTTGGACGCCCAACAGACTGAGCCACCCATGTGCCCCTTAAAAGTAAATTTATAATTGCTGATGGTATATGAAAGTGATGGTCCTTGAACCGAGTTCCCAGCTGTCTTGGTAATGGTGAAGCAGACAGAGGTTCTGACCACTTGCTCTGTGTTATTAGGTAGGATGGATGTTCCCCAGATAGGGCCAGAACAAATCCGGCCTCTGGGGGTCAGTAGCTGTCCTGCCCTAGGAACATCAAGTGGGAGTGGTGCCAACCCGAGACTGGGTTCCTTCCAGACAAGGGGATGCTGGGGATAATTCTTGATCCTAGTGTTTATTCTCATCCCTTTACACAAAAAATCCCTCTCCCCTGCCAAATACTAAACTCTCTGCCTTACTAGCTTTTAAGCAATGAGGTAAAAGTCTTAAATCTAGAACCACAGGAGCCTTTTGCCTTATTAGACCTTTCTGTCCCTTGGGATACAGAGACTTAATCCTGAGACAGAGCAGCACATGGCCATGCAAAGTCTCCTTACATGCCTTTAAAAATTGCCAGAGACACGAAAGTTACATGGCAGAGAAGAGCCTGCCGTCTTTCCCATGGCAGGGTATGTTCAGTGTTTACCGTTATTTAACTTTCCATTCCCCCATTTCTCTGGCCTGGCCACCCTTCATAAAGGGAGGAAACAGACATTTTTCTGAACCTTCACTAGGTGAAGAGCTCAGTGGTGGGCACTGTCACATTCCTTGTCTCACTAGGACCTTTAAAACCACCCTCTGTGTTTGTACTTCATGTTGAAACTTTACAGATGCGTCACCTAAGGCACAGAGAGGTGAAGAAACTTGCTCAAGGAATCGCTGATCAGAAGCCAGCACTCAAGACTAAATCATTTTTGCTACAAATTCAGAGCTCTCTCTTTCAAACTCTCTCTCCCTAATTGGGAACAAGTCCAAAATAACAAAAAATACTATATATTTGATGTATATTATATAACTGTACTTTGTGTCAGAATAAATTTACCACTGTTTGTGCCCACCCTTATACATGATATTGCCAAAAATGCCTTCAGAGCCTGGGATCTATTTGATAACTAAGATTTATTTTCAGGGTGGTAATCTGCAATCTGCCAGCTGCTGGCCTGCACAGCACAGGCTTACCTCTGGATGGTGTTGTTGGATTTGGACTCTGTTAAACCAGGGTCAAGTCTGTTCCACCATTGCCTGCACTTGTAAGAGGTCCACGTCTTTACAGCCTGGTAAGATGCTGTACTAATAAACCTTCCTGATAATTACACAGTAAAGTGGTGTGCCCATAGTGTGCACTAAACACAAACAGAAGAGAAGTAACACAGCAAAAGTGGTAAAAAAAAAGCAAGTTTCATGCATCAAAACACAAAATAGGCTGGATCCCATTTATAAACTAGAGCTGGCATCAAAGATTTTGTGAGACCATCTCCTTTGTTAAAGCTGAACTGAGTATTCACATCCCTGCTCTCACCTGTACCGGTCCAGCTAACCAGCTCCCGGCCATGAGAAGCTAGATACCCGTATCATTTAGCTTAAGAGATCCAGATCCAGGACAAAAAGAATGTATGTGCATATTTATGATCTTTATTTTTTTTTTTACATTCAACAAATCCTTCACATAGAGAATATAGCCTGTTATGTCACCATAGCCAAAACATAATTTTATTTCTAGGTGTTTTTTCCTTCACATGGAAGATGAGCCTGCGAAGGTAATCATACATGAAAGTTCATATGCAGACATCTGTCTCACTAACAAAACTCCTAATTGTAGGTGCTGCTGGCAAAAAAAGACATGCCCTCCCCCACACAGCTGTGCCAGATAATATACAAAGAAGTTAACAGTATTTGGAATCATTGTTTGCAACTCTGCCTTTTATTATTATATTATCCCAGTCTGTAATTTGCATTTTCAAAAACTAAAATAGGAAAAGAGCTGGGTGGTAGCTTTTCAGGTACAACCATTAATAAAGATGAAAGAAGGTAATTACTTCATGGTAAGAAAAATGCAGCCTTAGAATAAAGATGATGTGGGTCTATATCCCAGTTCTGCCACAGAGAAGACACGTAATATTGGGAAATTTCCTGTATTTGACCAAGTCCACCTTTCCTCATCTAAAATGGAGATGGTACATCAGGGAAATACAAATCAAAACCACAATGAGATACCACCTTACACCTGTCAGAATGGCTAACATTAACAACTCAGGCAACAAACAACAGATGGTGAGGATGTGGAGAAAAAGGATCTCTTTTGCATTGTTGGTGTAAATGCAAGCTGGTGCAGCCACTCTGGAAAACAGTATGGAGGTTCCTCAAAAAACTAAAAATAGAACTACCCTACGACCCAGCAATTGCACTACTACGCATTTATCCAAGGGATACAGGTGTGCTGTTTCGAAGGGACACATGCACCCCCATGTTTATAGCAGCACCATCAACAATAGCCAAAGCATGGAAAGAGCCTAAATGTCGATCAATGGATGAATGGATAAAGATGATGTGGTATATATACACAATACAGTATTACTCGGCAATCAAAAAGAATGAAATCTTGCCATTTGCAACTATGCGGATGGAACTGGAGGGTATTAGGCAAGTGAAATTGGTTAGTCAGAGAAAGACAAAAATCATATGACTTCACTCATATGAGGACTTTAAGAGACAAAACAGATGAACATAAGGGAAGGGAAGCAAAAAGAATATAAAAACAGGGAGGGGGACAAAACAAAAGAGACTCAAAAATATGGAGAACAAACTGAGGGTTGCTGGAGGGGTTGTGGGAGGGGGGATGGGCTAAATGGGTAAGGGGCACTAAGGAATCTACTCCTGAAATCATTGTTGCACTATATGCTAACTAACTTGGATGTAAATTTTTAAAAATAAAAAAATTAAAATTAAAATAGAGATGGTAATATCAACAAAAAGTATTATTACTGAGCTCTTAAGAGTCAGCATGAAGCTCCCAGCCATAATGCCATTTAACACATAGCCTTGATTAAATTTCTACTTGCCATCCTTTAACTTGTCAATCTGTTTTGGATACCATGCATTAAGCTGGCAGAGAAAAACTTCTACAAAAGAAGTTCTTAGGTAAACCAGATTACTGCATACCACAAACGCAGTTTAAACATCACCTCCTCTGTGAAGCCTGCTCTGGTGGAGCGTACAGTTTAGTGAGGAGAAACAGAAACACACCAGTAAGTTAATATGTAGTGTGTCAGATAGTGATTAAGTGCTTAAGTATTATGGAGAAAACAGAACAGGGATGGAAGTAATGGTTTAAATTCAATAAGGATGGACAAGGAAAGTCTCACTGAGATGTCATTTGAGCAAAAGCCCAAAGGAGATGAGAGAGTGAACCATGAGGACAACTAGGGGAGACCCTTCCAGACAGAGGGAACAGTATGTGCAAAGGCTCTGGGGCTGCAGCTTACCTGATTACTGAGACACAGCAAGACTGCCAGTGTGTTGGAGAGGATGGGAAGTGGAATAACAGGAGAGGAGATAAGAGGAGCATCAGGAGACAGGGCATGTGGAACTTTTCTTCTGGGATAAGGTGGTATGAGACAGTTTTGATGAGGGGAGTAATGGGCTCTAACAAGTTTTATAAAGTTTGTGTTCAGAATTGAGTGTAAGGACTCAAAGGCTTGAGGCAGGAACACTAGTTAAGGAGTTACAGTAGTAACTCAGGGGCTTACATATCAAGTGCCTTGAACCAGGGTGATGGAGGTGCAGGTGGAGAACAGTGATGGAAGGGAAAACCGACAGTGTTTACTGGTGAGTTAGATGTCTACTGTGCGAGAAAGAAAGAGGGCAGAGATGGCTTCAAGGAATTTAGCCAGAATGAGAGAAGTCGTTAAGTGTGGTGGGGATGATCATGGAGCAGGTTTGGTGGGAAGGGGGATCACGAGTTCGGTGTTCAATATGTTAAGTTCAAGATGCCTGTTAGACATGCAGAGGCAGAGAAGTAAGCAGTTGAACAGAAGACTTTATTTCATTGTTTTTTAAGTTTACTTACTTATTTTGAGAGAGAGAGAGCAAGTGGGGAAGGGGCAGAAAGAAAAGGAGACAGAATTTCAAGCAGGCTCTGCGCTGTCAATGCAGAGCCTGATGGGGCACTTGAAGTCATGAACCGTGAGATCTTGACCTGAGCCAAACGAAAAACCAAGAGTGGGACGCTTAACCGCCTTAGCCACCCAGGCACCGGAACATATGAATTTAAACTGAAGAAACTGTACAGTTGCAGCATCTGTTTGGTTGGCATATAAATGGTATTTAAAGCCATGAGCGTAGATAAAATCACTGCAGGAGTGCATGTAGTTAGAGCAGAGACTAGGGTCCAGGGCTGAGCTGAGCAGCAGCAGTGTGATAAGCAGGCACCAGCCAAGGGGGCAGAGAGGCAGTCAGAGGCAGGAGGAAAACTAGGGATTCTGAGGTCCTAGAAAGTAGGTGAAAACAATCTGTCCTGGAGGAATGACTGGTCACCCAGTCACATGTCACATGTTGCAGATAGGCACAGCCAGGTGAGGACTGAGGAACGATCCCTGGCTCCCTGTGGAAGTCACAGGACATTGCCAAGCACGGTTTTCACAGAGTGGGATGGCAAAGGCATGGATGGAGTATGTTCAGGAGAGAATGGGAGGAAATGGAAATGGCAACTGGTTGTGGGCAGCTCTTTCCAAGACCTGCTCTGATACTGATCAGAGGAACGAGGTGGTCTCTGAAAGGAGAGGTCCAGTAGGTGCTTTGCTTTTAAGATGAGGGAAATAACAGCATATATGCATACTGACAAACCAGTTTTGTAGAGAGGGAAAAACTGGTGATTCCGGGCATGGGCCACTGGGAAGGGGGAAACTGCCAAGATTTGTCCTTGATTGGGCGATATGGAGAGAGATCTGGTGCACACGTGTGAGACTGACCCTTGCTATTTCACAGACAGTTTGTCCCTAGAAGTAAAAGGGAAAACAGAGTATGTGGACTCAGATGCAGGGGCGGGAAAGGGAGACAGAATAAGTTCTCTTATAGAAGTATGCTTCTAATTGCTTTTTTTCACTGAAATATTTAGCAACGCCATCGGCCGAAAGTGGGGTGGGGAGGCAGCCTTGAGTTTCAAGGAGAGAGAAGAAACTATTCAACAGTAAAATAACATATCACAAAAAAGAGAGCTAATCGTTTTGATCCCCACAAACCAATACTTTCTGTTACATGTTTTTCTTTAGGGAATATCACAACTCTCCTCTGTTACATCCTATCTAAAAAACCTAAATCTATTATAGATTCTTCTGCTTGTTCCTCCATTTTATCAATCCTTCTATCTCTCAAACAGAAGTGCAACAAATCCACTTCTTGCTTCCTCTGCCTCAGCCTGGGTCCACTTCTAGCTTGGATTACTGCAAAAGCCTCCTTACCAACTTCCCTGCTTCTGGATACAAAACTTTATCCATACATGAACAAATACGGAAATTATTTACTTATCAAGATCTATCAAGCGTCAACTTATGTGGCTCTGGGTTATATATTAAACAAGGAAACTGTCCATCATTAAGGCTGTGGCCATACAGATCTTTAAGTAATAGCAAATATTTCCCGCCTTAAAAAAAAAAATCAGCACCCCCTCTGCAGGGCATTGGATGGCTCTTCATGATCTTGCCTCTGCCTGCCTACACAGTCTTGTCTTTGCGCCCTTCCCTCCTTCCAGTTTATACTCAAGCAAACAATGTGCCAAAGGACTAGACACATTCCCTCTGCTTTTGATTCATCAACGGATGCAGAAAACAATGGTGCAGAGAGATAACGAGGATATTCCAGTGAGCACTTCCTGTGGATATTATGAAGCAGAACATTACATTTACATTACATGCAAACAGTGATCTCATATAGACCAGCATTTGTGACATAACATTTCAGAAGCCTCTTAATGCCTCAATCATTTGCCACAGCCCGAAGAAGCAGACATCTTCCTCGTTTCTCCTCAGTCTTCCTTTTTTTAAGTTTTCTGCTTCCTCTTTTCTCTTTCCCCCATGCCAACTGAGCCGTACACACCAACTCTCCATCTTTGTTTAAATGTTGCTTCTGGTGATTCGTGTCATTGTTTAGTACGTGAAAGGGTGAGAAATAATTTTAACTGACAAACAAAATTCCTCTTTTATCAGCTGGCCATTTTTAAGGAAAGAGAAAAAGACTCAAAGCAGATCTAGTACTTCCGGTGGTTTCCATCTCCTCAAATTCTTTAATACGCCTCTCTTCAAGACGTGGAGCGTAATTCCTCTCCCCTCGAGTCTGGGCTGGACTTGATGCCCGGGCTTCTAAAGAAGAGAATACCTTGAAGCCAAGGTGCACAACTCTGGTGACTCGGCCAGACAGGGCTCTGGAGATTCCTTCTTGCCCACCCTCTGCTACATGGTGAGGAAACTGAGCAACTTACGGACAGCCCCACTTGGTGAGGAACTGAGGCCTCTTGCCAACAAGCAAGCATGTGAGTGAGCTCTCTGGGAAGTGGATCCTCAAGCATGAGCCAAACACCTCTGCCTGTATCCTGAGTGCAGCCCCCTGCAGGGAACCTGGGCCAGAACCACTCAGCCTGCTAAGCTGCTCCACAATCCCTGAACCATAGAAACTGTGACATAATCTATGTGTGTTGTTCAAAATCACTCAGCTTAGGGCAATTTGTTACATTGAAAAAGACCATGAATACAGTACTTATGACCATCAAATAATGTGTAATAATCAAACAGATCTGGAATCCTAAATCCAGGTTACTTTTCACTTTATTTCACTACCATGAAGTGATGCAAATAGAAAAATATGGTTCAAAAATTTTTAAAGATCTTTATCTCTCACTCTTTGTTTTTTAAATCTTAAATATTAAAAAATATTAAAAAATTTTTTTCTTAAGCCTGTATTATTCACTTCCACTCTGGTAGAAGTGAAATAAGTAGAGATTTTTAGATGAGGTATAATAAGAAAGAATATAGAGTATTTAACAATTTATAAAGCACTTTACCTATGTAATCGTAGCTTTTACTAAATGAATACAGATGTCTGCACATATATCTATGGAGAGTAGCAATATTATTGACGACCACCTTAATCTGTTAAGAGTGCATGAAAAACTGAAAATTATTTAATAATTAAAAATCCTAATTATGTAGTTCTGGGTTAGATATTATACAAAGGAATTGTTTATGCTTATCTGCAACATGTTCCAGACCTCTACTAGTCATTATTTCAGGGCCTATGTAAAACTTCTCAAAATTAAATTTGTAAATGATCTATTAGATTAAAATGTAATGCATTTGAACAAGTGCTGGAATGGGTATCCTGAAAGTACTAATGAAGATAAACTTCATATTGAATAAAACATAGTCTTCAGTCTGAACCAGATTTTCTGAGCATTAAAAATGAGATTTGGGGAAAGACAGCCTATCAGTCTCAAGCTTTCATTCACCCTTTCTTCTTCTCCTGGGTAAGCAGTGTAGCCTCAGGAATTTAACCTATTAGCACCGTGTTTTTCATCTGCTGCTCTTAACAAGTGGTTTTTTTCTTTAGGAAAGTGTTTGCCATCTTCTCTGTAAAATATACTTGCTTATTATTTAAAAGGCAATATGGAAAAGCAATGAGAAAAGATCATCACCATCATGACATCAAGTCCAGAACAAACGGAAACTTTGTGGAGTACTTTTGTTTTGTTTCTAAAAGCAAGGCCAGGAGAAAGAGTATCACTGGGGAACAAGTGCAATAAACAATTTATACGTTTTTTAAAAAGGCCACAAAACTAGCCAATTCTTTAAGACTAAAATAGATCTAGATCAACGGACAGTCTGCAATTAAACTCTGCTTTTTTTTTGTGGCTGTATTTTCATCTAGCCTGACTTAGAATTGAAGGATTATGCATAAAGCCATAATGTTTATCTGTTCCAAGCTTACTTGTCAAATTTAAGACCCAGTCGGCACTCTAAGCACGAGATGGCTGGCAAGCGTCTCCCCTGCCTCCACCCTCTCATGTAAAGCTTGTATGTGCTTCTCTCGTAAGGCTGTGATATAAACAGCAGGAATCTGCTGCAGGAGACCACAGCTTACTTCTTTCCTCTTTAATTTCTCTAGGTCTCAAAATTCAGTCATTCCTGTGACCTAGTGAGTTGAATACTGAACTCATTTAACACCTGTCTTGTTACCACGTACTGATAGTTAACGTCTAGTGTACAAGATCTACATCTTGAAATTGAAAAAAATTTCCAGCAAGTACCTTCCTTGCTTCATTGTTTAAATATCCTCACTGCCTAGACCAGTGCTCTGCATATTTTAGGGATTCAACAGTTATTTGTCCAAACAAGATAATTCAGAGGAAAAAAATGAGATTACTTTAAAATAAACAGATAAGGGGGCGCCTGGGTGGCTCAGTTGATTGAGCATCTGACTTCGGCTCAGGTCATGATCTCACAGTTCATGGGTTCGAGCCCCACGTCGGGCTCTGTGCTGACAGCTCGGAGCCTGGAGCCTGCTTCAGATTCTGTGTCTCCCTCTATCTCTGCTCCTCCCCTGCTCACACGCTGTCTCTCTCTCAAAAATAAATAAAGATTAAAAAAAATTTTTTAAATAAAAAATAAAATAAGCAGATAAGATCATAGAACCTAAATTCTAGAAAACTTTACGTTTGCAGCAGGAATACACATCTGTTTCCATTAATGCTTTATTTTGTGATTTCTGCAGGCATGAAATTTCTTTGATTCATCAAAGCATTTATCTCATAAAAACATTCATAAAAATTAAGGTTTTTTTTAATTTTCAGTTTTTTTTAAAAGAAGATATAAATTTAGATAGTTAGCTAAAATAAAATGTTCCTTTACCACACTGGAAAAAAGTTACCATGTATCTTCTCATAACTTATATTTGCATCGAAGAGTAGTAAGTACGTCATCAAGTGTGTTAAAATAAAATCAGTATGCTAAAATAAAAATAAAGGAGGAAAAAAAATTTGTGATTCCAAATTAGATTTATATTTAGTAACTACAGTCGACAGAGAAAACAGGTATTTCAGACCAGCCTGAAAGACAATATTGGATATAATCTCCAGCTCAGATCAGTAGGAAATTTTCAAAGAACTTGCATTATTTCACAACAATGACTTCCATAATGCCTATAAATACATTATGTATAAATACATAATGCCTATGACATCTCTACTATGTCATAACGAGCAATACTTCAGGGGAGGGCAGTATTTGAGAAATGGGTCATCTGAGATAGAAAGAGTTGAATTTCCCCTGCACTTCTTTACTAAACATAAAAGAATTGTCTGGTCATAGAAAAGACTAATGCCAAGCGACAAAAATAAAAACTGGTCCAAGTGCCAAGTCCAAAAAAATCCTGCAGTACGTCTGAAAGAAATCTGACAGCAGTCTTTAAAATTCATGTTTGCTGCAATTTTTCTCATTATGCTTCATGTGCACATCATGGTTCTCCGCTGGAGCACGCTGGCCCAGATTAATATGAAACATGCTCCCGTAACTCTTTTATCCCTGGAGAAAATTTCCTCCTGGAGTCTGTCTGCAGAGTGGTTTAAACACTTGACATTAAAAGTCATCAGAATACAGCCAGATCTCCTTGTTTTCACCCTCAAGTCCTGTCTCTGCATGAGCGACACTAAATACACCAGTGTACCTCCCATCCCCCTCTCTTAGCCCTTTCACTGCGGTGGAAGAAAGTGGATGCAGTCATCACTTACAGCAGAATTATTTTTTTTAAGTTTATTCATTTTGAGAGAGACAGAGTGAGTAGGGGAGGGACAGAGAGAGGGGGGAGAGAGAGAAATTCCCAAGCAGGCTCCACCCTGCCAGTGCAGAGCCTGACGCAGGGCTCAAACCCATGGAACCGTGAGATCCTGACCTGAGCGGAAACTAAGACACGGATGCTTAACTGACTGAGCCAGCCAGGTATGCCCCATTCTCACAGCAGAATTTTAAGAAACCCTCTTTCCCATGTTATTACTCTATAGCCAGATTGTCTATTTGTGTTGTTGTTGAACAGTCAACAACATAGCTGACTTACAATATTATATTAGTTTCAGGTGCACAGCATAGTGATTCGACAATTACATACATTATGAAATGCTGACCACAGAAGTGTAGTCCATCTGCCACCATACAAAGTTATTACAATATTGCTGACTATATTCCCTAAGCCATACTTTTCACCTCCATGTCTTTTTTATTTTCAAACTGGAGATTTGTAACCTCCTAATCCCCTGTTTCACCTTCCTCCCCTCTGGTGACAACCAGTTTGTTCTCTGTATTTATGATTCTATTTCTGATTTGTTTGTTTAATTTTGCTTTCTAGATTCCACATATAAGTGAAATCATCTGGTATTTGCCTTTTTCTGTCTGACTTACTTCACTTACACATTGCCTAGATTTGAATCTCAGCTTTGCCAGTTTTTAGTTATGTGACTTTGGGTAAGTTCCCTAAATGTTCCATGGCTGTTTTCTCATCTGTTAAGTAGGAACAAATAATGACCACTTTTTATGGCTGCTAGGAAGATTAAATGAATTAATATATGCCAGGTCCTTAGAATAGTTTCCACAGGATAGGCAGTTATTTCCAAGTTCCTACCCCACAGTCCTCAAACCACTCTAATATACAGCCTGGGCTGGCTATCTTTTCTCCCTTGACCCTTCCTCTTCTCATCTTCATTTATTTTCTCTAGCCAACAGCTCTTTGACCTTTCCAAAATAAATTGTTTTAATCTCTTCAAGCTTCTTCAGTAACACCCCCCCCCCCCCCGCCACTTTGTGCATTAACCCCATTCTCTTAGAAGGGAGCAGGACAGGGGAAGATTGCAAAAACTTACCCACTACAATTCTTTTCAAAAATTTCTGTCACAGAAGTTTAGCAATATCTATGATCCTGATTTCTAAAAAAAGCATTGCTCTATCACACATTAAGATTACATCATTAATGAAAAGAGCTCCAGAAAATTTTTAATTAGTTGAAATATTTCAAAGGAAGACAAGGCAAATAAGGAAATTAAATATTTTTCTGAATCATAAAACTCTTCCTGAATTTTCTGCATTCTGTTATAGTTCAGACTTTAGTATTCAATATTCAGCTTCTCCATTCAAGCAGCTTTCCAGCGTCAGTGTCTATGCCTTAAGACACTGGTCACTAACAAGTACCAGGACGTTTTGTGAACAATCAGTAAAATAAACTATTTACTGACTGTTTATAAAATCACACCTCATTTGAGGTTCCCTGGTAATTAGTTGGAATTGGCATTGGCTTACTCAATACAGTTGGACTAACAAAAGGGAAAACACCAAATTGATTTCACCTTATTTATGAGCACAAACAGTGAAAAGCATTTTTCTTTTAAGCTTAAAGTTAGGGGGCAACAGATCAGGTTAAGGCAGGGACTGCTCTGGTTATCACTTGGTCCTAGCTGGCTGGTTATACCATGTGGCTAATGACCTCTTCATATAATTATATCATTCCTTATCTCTCCTAAAAGTTCTGTTAGTTCTAGGTCTCCTTTTAAAACATAACATTTATTGATCACTTTCAGTGTGCCTGTAAGCCCTTAGCATGCATGAACCCATCTGTTCTTCACAGAAACCCTAGGAGTTAGGTCCTTTTATAACACCATTTTGCAGATGAGAAAACTGAAAAACAAAGGGATTAACTAATTGCAACCTGGGTACTTATCAAGTGAGTGGTAATGGGATTCAAGCCCAGAGCCAGCAGTCTTAACAACTACTCCCAGGAGCACCTTGGTGGCTCAGTTGGATAAGGGACCGACTCTTGATTTTGCTCGTCACGATTTCACGGTTCATGAGATTGAGCCCTGCATGAGGCTCTGTGCTGGCAGCATGCAGTCTGCTTGGGATTCTCTCTCTCCCTCTCTCTCTGCCCCTCCCCCACTCACACGGGCGCATTCTCGAACTCTTTCTCTCAAAATAACTAAATAAACTTAAAAAAAAAAAAAAAAGGCAATTACTCCAAAAGCTTTACTTGTGCCTTCCACCTTAACTTCAAAAACTTTGTGAAAAAAGAGTACTTCTTTATGTACACAAAAATAACATTGCCCTGAGTTTGTCTACATAGCTATAAATTTGAAGATAATTCTGAAAGTCATATACTGCATCTTCTTACTGGCCTTGGTTCTGTCAGCCAAATTTCTTTTTCTTTCTTTCTTTCTTTCTTTCTTTCTTTCTTTCTTTCTTTCTTTCTTTTGCATAGCAGAGGATTCTATTCTGTTTCTCTTCATTCCTTTTTCTCTGAAGAAATGATTCTCACAGGAAATAATTTTGAACTGCATGGTGCCAGTATGGGAGAGAGGGAGCAGGTGGGAGAAGGTAGAGAGTGGGGACAGTCAGCAAGACCTTTTAAAAGCTGTGTTTGGAAACCCTCCTTTTGATAACGTTACTAAGTCTCTAGTGAAGTTACTGAAGGTTTCTTTGTTCCATGAAATGCTTGGTGTGAGTGAACTTTTGTGAAGACCAGTGAAGAGCCCTGGCTTCCTATCTAGTCATTACAGGGTAAAGCAGAGACAGCAGGAGAGGATGAAGGGACATGGAGGCAGGCAGACTAAGGTTGCTCAGGAACCTAGCAGGAATCTGAGGAAGAGCTCTGGACAATCACAATCTGGGACCTGTAGCTGGACCCACTTTAATCAGATCTGGAAGTAAGCAGACAGCCCTAGTTGAAAGTGGGGTTATATATGTATATATGTATATATATATATATATATTTTTTTATATAATATATATGTATAATATATATTCATATAATATATTCATGTATATATCATATGAATATATTATATGAATATATTATATGAATATATATATATATATTCACGTAATCAAATTCAAATCATCCTTACTAAAACAGCTTAAGTTTTAAAAACTGATAATACCACATGTTGCCAAGGAGGTGAAGCAGCTGGAACTCTTATGTTGTTGGTAAGAACACATGTGGTAGCGCCACTTTGGGAAAGAGTCTGGAAGTTTCTTATAAAATTAAACATACACCTACCATATGACCTAGCAAGTCCCCTCCTATATATTTACCAAGGAGAAATGAAAGCATTATGTCCACACAAAGACCTGTATGCAAACACTCACAGTGGCTTCTTTCATAATAGTGGCTTTTTTCATAAAACTGGAAACAATTCAAGTGTCTATCAACCAATGAATGAATAATCAAACTAGTATATTCACGCCATGGAATAAATCACTCATCAATAAAAAGGAATTGGGATGCCTTGATGGCTTAGTCAGTTGAGCACAGGACTCTTGACTTTGGCTCAGGTCATGATCTCACAGTCAGGCTCGGCGCTGACAGAGCACAAAGCCTGCTGAGGATTCCCTCTCCCTCTCTCCCTGCCCCTCCCCGACTCACACTCTGTCTCAAAACACATGAATAAACATTAAAAAAATAAAATAAAATAAAATAAAATAAAATAAAATAAATAAAATAAAATAAAATAAAATGGAACAAATTACTGATACTTGCAACAACATGGATGAATCTCACGAACATTATACTAAGTGAAAGAAACCAGGCACACAAGACTATATACTGTAGGAATCCATTTATATGACATTCTAAGAAAAGGCAAAGACAATAGTGACAAGAAACAGACTAGTGATTGTTAGGGGTTAGCGGTTGAGGGAGGGAGGGGGATGGGATCAACTGCAAGGGGTACAGGGAAATATCTGAGGTGACAGAAATGTTCTGTATCTGGATCGCAGTGATGATTACATGTCTGTATACACATTTGCCAAAACTCATCAAGCCATACACTTAAAATGGATGAATTTTATTGTGTTAAATTATACCTCAATACAGCCTTTTGCTTGTTTTAATTTAAGTCATCTTCCCAGGTAGTCAAAAAGAGAGAAACACATGTATCCTGTGGTCCCACTCACTCTGCCCTGGTGGTTTTGTTGCACATTCTCATGGGTTCCCCCAATCCCCAATGTTGGTGAGATTGTTCACACTATTTAGAAAGAGAAGTTAATCAGAGAATGATTCAGGCTGAGTGTTTGGCCAGTACAAAGTTGTTTTCTGGATCACAATTTTCCCATATACTTAACTAACTGGAAGCTGAATACAGTCTTCTCAAGCGCACAGAATCCTAGCTCTTGGTTTACAACTACGGCTATCAGATACAATACAGGAAAGCTAGTCAAATTTAATTTCAGATGAGCGACAACTAATTTTTAGTTTAACTACATCACAAATATTGCAAGGGACATACTTCTTAGTTGCTATATATGGCAACCCATCGTTAGTCCATGCATTTTCCATTTTATTTATTCACCCACATAATTAACCAATTAATTAACCAACGAATTAATTAATCAATTGAGTAGTTAATTAATTAATTTCACATTCATGGTTTAACTGCAAGTACTTTTAGTGACTTTGGCTCTAACTATCCCCTTTAAAAAACCAGGTAGCAACTCTAAGACACTGAGAACTTATTTTAGACTACTGAAAAATAGTCTTGTTTAGGATCCTGTTAGTCAAATTGTGATCTGCAGACTTGGGGTGTCTGCATCAACTTGGTGCCTATTAGAAAAGAACCTCAGGTCCCACCTAGGCCTACAGAATTCAGAAACTGCATTTTAACAAAATCCCTATGTGATTTCATATGCACATTCATGTCTTAGAAGCACTGGTTTAGAATGCTGTGTTTTAGGAAAATTCCCAGGGCATATAGCAGGGAGGACTGAAGGGAAACTGAATGCAAGTACAGAAGCCTCTTACGAGAATATTTTAAAAGTTCAAGCACTGCTTCAATATCTGAATTATGGCAATAGGTATGAAAGGAAAGGAACTGAAGTGAGAAAAATTCCAACAGTGAAAATCAATGGAACTTGGTGAAGGACCGGATGGAGGAGAGAAAGGAAAGATGTCATAATTTGAATATATATCAAGCAGCAGCATCGAAGTGTTTTTAGTATCTTTGGTAGTGGTTCTCAAATCTAGCTGCATATTGTAATCACCTGGGAATGTCAAAATACTGATGCTTGTGCCCCAACTCCAGAGACTGATTTCTGGTGAAGCCTGGGCATTAAAGTTTCTCAATATTTCCCAAGTGATTCTAATGTGCAGCCAAGGTTAAGATGCCCCAGTGTGGGTGCTTCCAATCTATTTGTTTTCACTTCGAGTAGTGATTTTCAACCCTGGCAACACTTTAGAATGATTTGGAGAGCTTTAAAAACATATCAGTGTCTATACACTGCCCTTAGAGAGTCAGATTTAATTGGTAGTATTTTAGAGTTCCTCAGTTGATTGTGATGTGCAGTCAGGACTGAAAACGTTTAACTGAAACATACAATTTGACTGTTAATTTATTAACTTTTTTTTTCAAATAAGTATGGGTGAAGAGGGAATTTAGTGCTAACAGAATCCAAACCTTCTAGGCAGATGAAATATAAACCAAAACATTTCATTTGCTTGTTATAATTTCACAATGAAATGTACTTGGAATTAGCTACAATTTTCATGTTTTCAAAACCTCACTTTGAATGCCTCCCCACAAAATCAGCTGATGACCATTACAATTGGATAACCATTTATGAAATGAACATTATTCAGATGCTTCCAATATAATATGAAATAAATTGATTCTAACCACAATCACAATTATGTATCGTAAAAGAGAATAAGGTCCTAGGGTGGTGGTGGGGTAGTGAGGTAAGGAAATAAAAAGTCTGAAATCTATTTCTAAGTCAAAGTAAAGTCTCTATCAAGATTCAGCCCTATCTAAAGTCTAAATAAAAAAAATCTAGGAGAATATTTAAGCTCTTTGTAATTAACTTGTCACTACAGTATTATTTCATAAACATGCAAAGTAAAAGTTTTTTTCAAAAAGAAAAGTGTTTCCAAATGACCTTTTACAAAACGGAAAATTGGCTTACCTCTTCCCTATGATTCTTAATCGGCATACAAAGAATACTTTGTGTCCTGTAGCCTGTAATTTGGTCAACTTCTGCATTGAACCGAGGATCCTAGTAAAGAAAAAGAAATTCAATTTAATGACTGACCTGTTCAAGGACAGATTTGATTTTTCTGATTTATAAGATTAGAAAAATCTAACCTTCAACTTACCTTGTTGCTCTGAATGACAATTTTATCATTGGGTAAGACATCAAATCATCTAAGTACATATCATCTTTGACAAAGATAAATTTATATTTTTTAGTAGCTAGTGTTTATGAGAACCAAAAAAATACAGACTCAAACAAATGTTCAGAAATAATGGAAATTCAAAATATTAACTGATTTAGATAGCATTCCTTAGACTCACAAAAAAGCGGCAACTCTCCACCTCTGTAATACAATTTGCCTGTTCCCATTTCGCTATCTGATTCTTCTGTGCCATCCTAAAGAAAAGCATCTCTGCTCTGAAATTTTTCCTATAAAACCTACCAACTCCAAAGTGACCAGCTTAATATTGACTTTACTTCCCCTATAATGGTGTTTATATTTTACCTCAGTATTCTGTTCTTCTATCTCAGGTGTTCATAGGAATTTTAAATATTTTCATGTGTATGTGTACGTAAAACAAGCTGTAGGGCCTCAATCAGACTGTAAACAACTCCTTAATCTTTGTATTTTTTTTTCTTCTTACAAATTACATCATACACATCCAATAACCACAAAGGACTTCTGAGAGGTGTAAAAGTTCTAAATGTGGGTCAATGAAAGAAGGGTACAGGCTATTTTTGTTGAACTTTAGATTGGGAATATTAAAGTTAGGCTATAAACTCTATGAGGGGATTTTTTTGGGGGGGTTTGTCACTGTATTTCCAACACTAGCAAAAGAAGTCCAAAGCATTTGGTAAATAAATGAAGGACTTAATTAACAAATAATATCACCGTTATCAAATGTGATCATTTTTAGGTTATTATAGTTTAAAACAAACCTTGTAAGTGAGGGGGAAAACACACTAGGTGAAATGGACAGATACTACTATATGAGATAAGATTAGAATGGAAACAAACATACCAGAATGAGTGTTGTTCCCCTCAAAGCAATAGTCTTGGGAAGTTACATGCTCAACCTAATTATAGCAACATTGCTCTAAAAGCTCTGTTTTTGGAATTCCCTTCAGAGAACATGGAATAGCCACACTGGAAAATCCTCATCTTTGAAAGTCATTTATTTATTTTTTTAATTAGTCAAGTCATGTAAAGCCAAAGCTGTGAATGAAGTAAATGATTACACTAGATTCCATCAACTGGGGTCAGAAATGAGGCCAAATTTCCCAAGAAAGTCGAACTTGGCATTAAAGAGAATTTCAAGACAGAAGTTATAAAATAGTGGAAAATCAGTATAAATATTTTAGATTATAAATAAACAGTACTGCATTTTTGCCTTTTTTTGCAAACATGCTCAAAGTTATACTGAAACACAGGGAAAACTTTGGCTGAATATTTAAAAAAAATCTTTCTTAAATAACATACTATATTGGAATGTATCTAAAAAGGCAGACAGGATACTGATATTGATGAATTAAAGAGGTAAAAAATTATTAACTTATGTAGTGGGTTATTCTACAAGCTAATAATCAAAATATGAATAAAATGCATCCTCAGCAATTTTTGTTAATGAATATTTAAATTACAAGACCAATTTATAAAGAAGAGAACCAAACTCAACTATCTAATCAAAGCAATAGAGTTTGACAGACTGACAATAGGACTTTCACAGTTTTGGGGGCATACTAAGAGCTTAAAATCAACAGCGGCCTAAATTTCATTTCATTGAAGGAGGTGGGAATAATGTATGCTTCAAAATCATCTTAGGTGAATTTGGTCATCTCAAAGAATTTTCCTAACAATGCACTCAGGGCAAAGGCAATACACATGGAGAACTTTTAACTGCTCTAGCTCCAGCCAACACCAAAGAAAAAATGGAGCGGTACTATTATCATGATTATTCCTTTGACTGTTTATGAGAACAGTGTAAAAAAAAATAAGCCTTGGATATCCACTTGCTAAAATAAAGCAACTGGTACCAGACATGCCCTCCTACTGAAAAATATAAGACTAGACAAATATATGAGACAGCTAAACTACAGACCATGAAAATGGGGAATACACATGACAACCAGGCAATACTCTGGCTTTCTTCCAGGGGCATTTTCCTGCTGGCAAGAAGGTAGGTGGTACACAAGTGCAGTAACAGTTCCAAATGGAATTGAAAGGAATTCAGGGCTTCTAAAGTGGCTAAAATTTGCAAGGCAAAGTACCTAATAAGAGAGCTATGCTGGGGAATTAGGGGAAGGGGTAAAAGGAGTGGCAAAAGACTGAGTGGCTATTCACTTCAGACATGTATAGAGCAAGGCTCTAAGAGAACTAGCTAAAATTATGTGTTGAAGGCTGAAAGCAGAATGGTGATACCAATTAGGTAAATATGTGGAGGCACTGGAGCTCCAGCTCAAACAGAGGAGAGACCTCACTAAGCACCTCAGGCATTCAGCTGAGACACAGAAAGGCTACTCCTTAGGAGTAAGGACCATACCCTTGATTTGGGAAGGGGTGTAGAGACAGTATTCCAAACAAAAATAGATCTACCTTAACAATAACACCAAGTCTGGCAGGACCAAAAAGATCATTTGTAATTTCACCACCTACAAGAACAAATATCAGCCCTCTTTTAAAGAAGGATGATATGATCCAAATGCCCTGCAAGAAAACATCCACAATATCCAGCATACAATAAAAAATCACAACACATGTGAAGAAAACTTGCAATTGCAACCCATAGTGAGGAGGAGAAAAAGTAGTCAATAGACAATGACTCAAAAATGATTCAGATGTTAGAATTAACAGACAAGGACTTAAAAGCTTCTATTATAAATGTACTTAAGGGCTTAAAGGAAAACATGGTAATAATGAACAGATGGGAAACTATAAAAAAAAAACTTAAAAAAACAACAAATGGAAACTCTAGAGCTGAAAACTACAATGTCTAAAATGAAAAGTTCATCGATGCATTTAATAGCAGATGAAGAACAAAATAAGAGAGGGTCAGCGAACCTGAAGACAAATCAACAGAAAGTACTCAATCAGAAGGACTGAGAGGGGAAAAGCCTATAGAAAGTTAACAGAGCCTTGGTGTTTTCTGGGACATCATCAAGTGGTCCAGCATATATATCATTGGAGTCCCAAAGAGAAGAAAGAGGATGGAGTGGAAAAATACTTAAAGACATAGACCAAAATTTCTCCAAAGTTAGTGAAAATCTTAAACTTACACACATATTATGAAAATGATACATAAGAAACATAAGATGAAAATACAAAGGATAGCTGACTTCTCATGAGAAAAGTGAAGACCAAAAATATGGGAAAATTCTGTTAAAATGTTGAAAGAAAAATAATTATTAACTGAGTATTGTCTATCCAGTGAAAATATCTTTCAAGAATACAGGCAAAATAAAGGCATTTTCAGATAAACTAAAACTGAGACAATTTGTCACCACCAGACTTTTACTATAAGAAGTGCTAATGGAAATTGTTCAGCCTAAAGGGAGAGACACCAGATTCTACAGAAAGGAGTAAAGAGCTTGGGACTTGGTTTGAACATGCATAAATATATAAAGATAAGGAAGCCTGGGTCTTCATTTTTTGAGAAGGAAACACCCAATAGAAAAAGGAGGAAGAGAAACAAAATGCACCTTGAGGTGTTGAAGGTATCACTAAGAATTCTTTGATATAAAAATAAATAAAATATAGGTATGTGTTGTATATTTACATATTTTTTTCCTAGCTCTGTCTACTGACATACTGGTAGCAACAAACACATACCAGAAGTAATGAACACATCTAGTGCTCACATCTTGGCTTCTATCTTGGTTATTTCCTCCAATGAAAGGAATCAGAGCTCCTTGGGAAATGAATGATTCTAGGGCTAGGACAGGGAAAGTATAAGATAAGCCTGGAACATATTGTTAAGCCAATTAGAACTTTCAGACCACAAGAAAGCAAGAAAACCCAGAGTGATGGCAACATAACAAAAAGATACAGAGCCTGGCGAATTGGATATAATTTGAGAATTTGAATAAATAAAGATAATAACAGATCATAACTCATTAAACAAAACAAAAATCTGTGAGTCCATAGTGAAATAAATAAAGGAATGTATGAATAAAGAAGGCAAACTCTTCGTTACATGAGAACTAAAAAATATAGAAGTTATGATGGAGTTAGCGAATCAATGGATACTAAAATTACCACATGTAGGTTCATGAAGAATAGAATATTTACACAATATCAAGGTACCTCATCATAAGATTTATTAATTACAATAGAAAAACTGTACCTTTATAGTGGAGAAACCTAGTAGACACCACTAACCAAGTTTTCAAAATTAACATCAACACTGGGATAAATCAAAATCACATGCTTCCTGGTAACATATGTTGAGAAGACTGTGGGTATTTAATAAAATATATATTTAGTCTTTGTCCCAGGTTCCGGCACAGAGCTCCTAAAATCCCTGTAATTCCCTGAGTAACAGGAAAGTCTTTTGATAGTCAACACAAGCCCCTTTCAACTGTACCTGTGTTCATGCTAATGAGATGAGTCATAAGTGAGTGGGCCCCAGAGAGCTTCCAGATGGGGACTGGCTACAGAAAAATCAATCAACTTATTATAGGGTTAGAACTCTGAGCCCCACCCCTGACCTCCAGAGAAGGGAGAGGGAGCTGGAGATTGAATTCAATCTAATGGCCAATGGATTTAATCAGTCATGCCTACATAATGAAACCTTGATTTAAAAAAACCTCAAAACAATGAAGTTTGGAGGAGTGTCCAGGTTGGTGAAGATATCTACGTGCTAGGATTGTGGTGCACCTCCTGGAAAAGGAATGGAATTTCTGTGTTCCCCCACCTCCTATTCTTTGCCCGAATGCATCTCTTCCATTTAGTTGTTCCTGAATTGTATACATTAAAATAAAACTATAATTGTAAATATAGTGCTTCCTTGAGTTATGTGATTCATTCCAGCAAATTATTGAACCTGAAAGAGGAATCACCTAATTTGTAGGTTGGCATAAATGTGGGTAGCTTGGGGGCCCTGTTTGTGGCTGGTATCTGAACTGGGAACTGTGGACAATCTAGTGGGATTGAGTCTTTAGACTGTGGGGTCTGTGCTAACTAGTAGCAGTATAGTGTCAGCAGTTAGTTACGAGTGGTAGTTAGTGCTAACTACTAGCAGTTAGCATCAGAATTGAATTGGGTTGTAGGATATCCACCTGGTATAGGAAAAGTGAAGAACTGACTGTTGTTTGGAAGCCCAAACAAGGTCTCATCATTGATATCTGTGGTTCTGTCCAAAATGCCTACTTTGAGTCTCCTCAAAAATTTGACAAAATAATTAGCCTGTACTCTCAAAATATATGTACAGATAGATAAAGAAACAGAGAATCTATTCCAGATTTAAAGAAGACTAAAGACACATGACAAGCATATTCATTATATAATTCTGGATCAGACCCTTGATCAGAGGAAAAAATAGCTATGAAGAACATTAATGGGACAATAGACTAAATTGAACTATGGACTATTAGGTAATAGCATTGTATCATAATCCTGATTTGGACAAATGTATTCAAATTATATAAAAGAACATCCTAGTTAGAAAACATTCACTGAAAAATTTAGTAAAAATATTTCCAACTTTTTAAGTGGTTCAGAAAAATAGTATACACGTATTACTTACATGTATTATATATGAAAGAAAAAAATGATAAAGTAAATGTGGCAAAACATAAGCAGCTGGAGAATTTGGGTAGTATGTATATGGAAGTTTCTTCTACTAGACTTACAACTTTCCCTTAAGTTTGAAATTACATAAAAGTAAAAATAACAGAAAACAACATAGTAGACTTGCCAATTTATAAGCTATTTTTCTCTTACAGAGTGGCATTTTTAAGACAATGTCTAAAACTTATTAGAACATTAAACAAAGACAGATATAGTGGTTCCCACACTATGTTCCTTGGGGTACAATTAGATCATGACAGATTGGTAGATTTATCAAGATTAAAACAGTTGATATTGTTACTTCTTTCTTCTAAAATTCATTTTGGAAATCATTTTACTCATTAGAAATTCTTTGAGAGAGCTCATAGTTCTTTTTTTTTTAATTTTTTTTAACGTTTATTCATTTTTTTGATAGAGAGAGACAGAGCATGAGTGGGGGAGGGGCAGAGAGAGAGGGAGACACAGAATCCTAAGCAGGCTCCAGGCTCTGAACTGACAGCACAGGGCTCGATGCGGGGCTCAAACTCACGGACTGTGAGATCATGACCTGAGTCAAAGTCAGATGCCCAACCGACTGAGCCACCCAGGCTCCCCAGAGGGCTCATAGTTCTTTAGGAAAACTTTTTTTTTTTTTTTCCAACGTTTTTTATTTATTTTTTTGGGACAGAGAGAGACAGAGCATGAATGGGGGAGGGGCAGAGAGAGAGGGAGACACAGAATCGGAAACAGGCTCCAGGCTCCGAGCCATCAGCCCAGAGCCTGACGCGGGGCTCGAACTCACGGACCGCGAGATCGTGACCTGGCTGAAGTCGGACGCTTAACTGACTGCGCCACCCAGGCGCCCCTTTAGGAAAACTTCTTGATAAAGTGAGATGTGCAAAGTGAGAGATGGTAAAGACTTACTTATCTTGATAAGGAATGCAAAAGGAGGAATAAAGTTATCGGGGTGGGGAAGAACAGTAGCTACATGGTAAAGGCCATATGAACGGCAATGAGACCCTCCCCTAAAACTCTCCAAGTCTTCTTCCTAGAAATCATAGCATACCTGGAGTGGCTGTCCTATGGAAACAGGAGAAGAGTCTAAGTTTTGCATTCTGGTTGACTTAGGAGAAAAAGGAGTGTTTTGACAATACAAATCCTTTGACAGGAAATCTTGGGGAATCTTGAGGGTTCTGTAGGACATGACACTAGGTGTTCAATGCAATCTGTGATGGTCAATTTTAAGTGTCAGCTTGACTCAGCTAAGGAATGCTCGAATAGCTGGTAAAACATTATTCTTGGATATGTCTGTAAGGATGTCTCTAGAAGAGATTAGCATTTGAATCAATAAACTGAGCAAAGAAGATCTTCACCAATGCAGGTTGGCACCATTTAAATCATTGAGGGCCTGAATAGAACAAAGAGGCAGAGGAAGGACAAATTCATCCTTTCTACTTAAGTTGAAACATCTACCTTCTTCTGCCCACCTGCTCTCCACTGAAGTTCCTGGTTCCCAGGCTTTTGGATTCGAACCCACAACAGACTTAGACTACGGGTTGCCCAATTCTCAGGCCTTCAGACTCTGAATTACACCACCGGCTTTCCTACTTGTCCAGCTTTCAGGCAGTGGGCAGACTGTGGAAATTCTATGCCTCTATAATCCAGTAAGCTAATTTCTGTAATAAACTTCTTCTCATATATATGTGTATCCTATTGAGTCAATTTCTCTGAAAAACCCTCACTATACACAATCTAATATAGATACTAGATGATACCTAGTTTTCATATAGAAGAATACCAAACGCATTTATACAGTTGTCCTGAGTTGTTCTGATGATTACGTTTTATTTATTTATTTATTTATTTTTAACGTTTATTTATTTTTGAGACAGAGAGAGACAGAGCATGAACGGGGGAGGGTCAGAGAGAGGGAGACACAGAATCTGAAACAGGCTCCAGGCTCTGAGCTGTCAGCACAGAGCCCGACGCGGGGCTCAAACTCACAGACCGCGAGATCATGACCTGAGCCGAAGTCGGCCACTCAACCCACTGAGCCACCCAGGCGCCCCGATGATTACGTTTTAATATCTTATTATCAATAAATGCTGTGCCACATTCAGGAAAGTCACACGAATGATGGGCTGATGCAGAAGGAGATGATGTGTGATTAAACATCTATCTATAGACAGCAAATACCCTCTCATTAGTATTTGCGGTCTGATTGAGAATCACTGGTTTAAGTTATGGATCTTGTTTTATATTTTAAATAAATGAATGTGTTATTTTATTAGTAATAAAATAAGATGACTTCTCACATTTATATCATTCTGTCACAAAGTTTTAAAAAACGAATCAAATGTTGACCACTTCTTATAACTGACTTATCCATGAGACTATTTTTTTGTTTTTAGCTTCAATCTGAGTATGATTATGTTTCATGGCCACCTCCGGGTTTTGCACAACTTTTCAAGGGTTCTATGGTCAAATAAGCTTTAAGAAATACTGCTTTTAGGGTGTAATTTTCACAGATGCATGTTTAAAGAGGTAGGACTTAGAAAACAGAATGCATTCTGACTACTTTCACAAAAGGCTATGAGACACTATTTTGATATGAATCATGGGTGGGGCTGAATTATGAATTATCCATTAGCCAACTGACTTCTACCGTCAACAGCAATGTAAACTGTGTGTCACAGATCAACCCCACAACTTCTAAATGAAATCCTTGGGACACAAATAACTTCTGCGGGGCCACTATAAACACGGATCAAGGGTGCCAAGGGTGATGCAGCAACATGAAGAATCCACAGGCTAAGACGCTTCACCCTGGAAGCACTGCAAATCAAGGACATGGACCCCTTTGAGACAGCAGTACAAGAATTGAATCATTACTAACTGCAAAATAAAACTGACACTGTCAAAAATGGTAAGCGTATTAAACAAAATGCATATAAGTGAAGAAATTCTCAGGGCTGCAGAAACTTAGAACCACGCAGACAAATGAAGGCTTTCTCAGCAAAGCTGAAGCATATTTATGGTCCTACTGTACTTGGGACTATAGTGCCATTGAAAAGTGGAAACCCAGCTGTCACCTAAGACAGGAAGGGAATTCTGCAAATTTGGCAGCAATCCTTCAGCTGTGTCCTTAATACCCCGCTTGTAGTCTGCGACGGTGTGACGTTGCTCCAGAGCTCATAGAAGTTGCAGAGAGAGCTCCAAGAAGAATCAAAATTGAATAAACTCCTTGTATAGAATGGATTCTGGAAAATACCTCAGGATTTCACATCTTTCCCTAAATCCCTGCCCTCAATATTCCTCACTGGCTACCATATTTACTCACCCATCTTCAAACCCTCAGTCATCCTAACTCCTCCTTTCCCCTCACTTTCAACTCCTATTAGCAACCAACTCCAACGGATTCCACTTCTTTATCGGAAATCCACTCCTTTCTTTTACTCATAAGGCTAGTGTCCTGGTTCAGGTACTCACTGCCTCACACTATTCAATGATCTGTCCTCCCAGTTTCTAGAATTTTTCTAATTCATTTTATGACCACTGTAAAATTCATCCTGCTAAAGCACAGTATGAATCATAGCAATCCCCCTTTCAAACCACCTTTAATTATCCCTCGTGGTTCTAGTCCACATACACACCCCTCAGCCTGGCATTCAAGACCCCAGTAATCTCCAGGCTCTGCTCCCATAGCTCCTCAATGTCTACACTATTACCCACATGTCTATACGATGACATGTGGTGCACCTGCCCTGTTGCTTCTTTCAACTTCTCTTTGCATCTGGATTTCACCATGTACACAAACCAATCTATTCAAATCTTATCTGTTTTCTAGGGTCCATATCAAGCGGTGCTTCCTCAAAGAAACATTTCTTCATCTCCCCAACTAATGATATCTCCTGCTTCCCTGAACCTACCACATTTTCCTGGGCATCTATTATGACCTCCTTTCTATTCTACTTACCTATCCTATCTACTATATAATTTTAATTTAGTAAATATTTATTAAGACTTGACTGGGAGGATGCCTGGGTGGCTCAGTCGGTTAAGTGTCCGACTTTGGCTCAGGTCATGATCTCACGGTTTGTGGGTTTGAGCCCCGCATCGGGCTCTGTGCTGACAGCTCAGAGCCTGCAGCCTGCTTCAGATTCTGTCTCTGGCTCTCTCTCTGCCCCTCCCCCACTTGTGCTCTGTCTCTCTGTCTCTAAAATAAATACACATTAAAAATTTTTGGAGAAAAAAAAGACTTTACTGGGGCACCTGAGTGGCTCAGTCAGTTAAGCGTCTGACTTCAGCTCAGGTCATGATCTCGCGGGTGGTGGATTCAAGCCCCCCATCTAGCTCTGTGCTGACAGCTCAGAGATTGCAGCTTACTTCTGATTCTGGGTCTTCCTTTCTCTCTGCCCCTCCCCTACTCATGCTCTGTCTCTGTCTGTCGAAAATAAATAAATGTTAAAAAAAAAGACTTGACTATGTGCCAGGCATTGCATTAGCTCTCATGAATACAGGGATGAATAAAAAAAGCAATGACCCTTCAAATTACAGAGAGGAATTGCAAACCGGGATTGCCATGGAATATTTAGTGTACCACATGGTAGGTAGCTAGAACAATTGTTCTATTACAGTGCTTGAAAATACCTGATAAAGTGCCATTCAATTAAGATGTTTTATTTATTTATATTTTTTACTTAAGTTTCTTTATTTTGAGAGAAAGAAAGAGAGAGAGAGCGCGCACACATAATTGGATGAGGGGCAGAGAAGGAGAGAGAATCCTAAGCAGGCTCTGCACTGTCAGCACAGAGCCCCACATGGGGCTGGATCTCACAAACTGTGAGATTATGACCTAAGCCAAGATCAAGAGTCAGACACTTAACCGACTGAGCCACCCGGGTGTCCCTAAGATGCTTTATTTAAAAACCATAATTCTGGGGCACCTGGGTGGCTCAGTTGATTGAGAGTCCAACTTTGGCTCAGGTCACAATCTCATGGTTGGTAAGTGCAAGCCCCACATCGGGCTCACTGCTGTCAGCGCGGAGCCTGCTTCAGATCGTCTGTCGCCTTCTCTCTCTGCCCCTTCCCTGCTTGTGCTCTCTCTCTCAAAAATAAATAAATCTTTAAAAAAACATAATTCTATTAATAAAAAAGATAATTTTAAATGAAAAATTTGAAGAATCATATAGTGTAATCTTTAAGACCATAATTAAAGACCTGTATATAATTGAAGCAAAGTAGAAGAAATACCAAATCTTTCTGCTGAACTATTTTAGAGCAACAATTTCTATTTTTTTGAAGACATAAATTCATTTGTTTAATAAAATAAATGAAAGAAAATATGGAAAGAAAGAAAGTCAGATTTTGGTGTCAACGGGACTTCAAATGAATGAATATAATTAATTCGAATAAATAGATAAATGAATGAACAAATGAATGAAAAAAGACTACTGGTTTCGTTTTTTGACAGGTTTTGGACCTAGCATTTTAGATTGTCAGTAAAATTCTTGGGAGATAAAATAGATAAGGATAATTATAGTCAAAAAGAGAATACAACTATGAGATGAGCTATGTTAAATTATCACCAAGAAGAAAACAAGACAAGCTTTCTCTAGGGCCCATATCCTTGACTCAACCACAAATAAAGAAACCCTGGCATTTAAAAAGATGGGAAAGTTCTTACCATACGTACCAATTTTAAGTAAGTATGCAAATTACTACATTCAGTAATCCTGTTACATCTCAGCTTGAAATATCCCTACCATTCCCAGCAGTTGTCCAATGTTCCATCCATGTTCCTCTCCTCATCCTGCTACCCCATCTCAATGATTCCCCACTTACCTCGTAAGCATCTTTGATGTTTAAGGGCTCACCAAATGCTGCCACGTGTCCCACAATGCCTTTGTTCCATTCTAAGCGGATACAGTTATTTGAAGCTTCTTCCAGTGTTGAACCTTCTGCAACATCAAACAGGCGGCTGATAAGAAACTTGTCGTTGGAGCTGTCCTCACAGACAAGGAACAGGGAATAGCGATCAGCAGAGATAAGTCCATGAATATGCAAGAAAATTTTGTGACATAAGGCTGTGACATCCAAATGACTAGAGATATCTTTCACTAATTCCAAGAGTCTTGAGCACTGGTCCCCTTCATCATTATCAAACCTTGGGGGGGTTAGAGGCATCTGTTCCTTCTTTTCTGAGTCAGAGAGGAAGCTCACGGTTCCCTCAGAATCCTTGACAACAATGGGTCTAAGAGGCCGGTCAAATTCGGAGGCAGAGATTTTCCTGGTTGGTGTTCCAGGTGCACTGCTATCTGCACGAGGACTCTGCTGCGAGGGGCAAGAGCAAGATTCTGTGTGGCTTCTGATACCTTCTTTGCACACAGGGATGGTGTGGACTCTCTCAGCAAACCAGGCATTGACCATTTCTCTGCAGAACAGAATGCAGACATATTACATATTTAAGAAAGAAAGGTGCTATCCCTGAAAACTGCTAAAAATTCTCTCACAGCAAACTGATCAGATAGTAATTCAATTTTTCACAGAAAATAAAAATAACGTGGTTTGTTTAAGACAGTTTCATTTTGAAAAACTGTAGAGAACAATTGGCACAATGAACATTTTAATAAAGTCTGATGCCTATATACATAGACTTTCAGATATCTGATTTATAACGCATCAAGCTTCAAGTCTGCTTCTCTCAAAAGCAGTTTGTGTTAGAGTAAAAGACACTAAATTTGACAAAGTCTGAGGAAAACATAAGTACAAAAATCAGTTCGCTGTTTAAAACATAACTTGTTCTGAAGTGAAACATTTTAAAATTTAAAACAAATGTTTAACTAAATTTGGCTAGCTAATATGTCTAATTTTAGGTAATTTTATCCATATTGCTATATACAGATTAGATTTAGAAGGGAAAAATATAAATAATTTGACCTGCTTTGTAGAAAAATTATAGACTTCTGTAAATATTATCCAAATAATGCTTGTTCATCAATGGTAAAAATGATCTCTTCTTCTAGATTATCTACTTCTGGTATAAAGGAAGAAAATTAAAAAGTATGCAAGACCTAATTTTAAAAATTCTGCCCATGAAAATTTAAATTATTTGTTTTTAACGTACCTTTCTGTGAAAGAACCCCATTTGAGCTAAAGGCTTCACAGTGGGCGATTTGTTTTTAAACAAACTTCAGATCACACTATACATCCAAATGATTGTTCAATTCAAATGATTCCCCTTGGCAAAACGTAATCTTATACCATTTGATAGTGCCATTACTTTAGACATTTTTGGAGCTTTTCTTTTGAAACTTAGCTTCTAAGAAAATTTATAAGATAAATAAGAATATTAATTTTCTCTAAAAGTTAGATCTTGCTTTTCACTAAGCCCTCTTCTCAACACTAACAAATAGAAGAAAAACCAACAAAATAAAACCAAACCAAACAAAACCTTAAAGTAACAACTAACTTAATATCTCTTACGCATAAGGCTTTCTTTTCCCAAACTCAAATTCCCTGTCAAAAGACAAAAACTTACTACCTCTGAGGATATTTAAAAGAATTTTCCATAATAAAAACAATGCAATCCCTACTCTACAATGACGTATTATTTTCACTAAAAGGCCAGGACAAAAAAAAAAGTTTGACAATGCACTATTTTGGAGAGTGTTGGTATATACTCTTCATTCTTCTTGGCAGTCGAAAGATTGTTACCACCACCTCCTTGGAAGGTAAATAGGCAATATCTAACAAATTTTAAAATGCATTTATCCTTTGTTCCAGAGATTTTACACAAAAGAAGTACCAGCATATTCACTATGGCACTGTTTGTTATAGCAAAGATAATAAGCTACCTATATCACCACTGGAAGGCTGTTTAAATACATTTATATAATGGATTACTAGGCAGACATTGAAAAATGGTCATATGTACTGCTGTGAATAATCTCCACAATTTATTAAGTGAAAAAAGAAGGACACGGAGGGAAAAAGAAAAGGTTGCCTTATTTCTGAATCTGTGTTGTTTTCCATTTATCAGATATTGCCTTAATTATTTTATTTTGAACAACAATGTATTATTTGGTAAATATACATTATTGTAAAATATGCCAGTCTAGAATGGAATGGGTAAGAAAAATAATAACACAGATATTACTAGGATGACCTCAGAATTTCAAGTGTTGGATACTATTATAAAAGCCTTTCAAAGATCCCTTTAAGAAGAAACACTTACATAACCCCCCAGAATTGCAGTAGTTGTGCCAAAGAAACTGATGTCAAAACTGCATGTGAAGCTGTCAAAAATGTACAGGAAGCTTTTGAATAAAATTGTTTTGTAAAATGTAGATAAAAAAAGCACTATGTCTAAATTAACATATTTTATGTGATTTAAAAATATGCACAGGTAACTTAAATTGTTAAATCAATATAAAAATAGGCATTTGAATTATTTCGGCTACCAACTTAAAATTTAGTACAATTTATTTCTTACCTTCTCACTGGAAAATGGTGATCAACTTTTTTTTTAATTCAAAATACTGACTTGACAACTCGAGGTGGATATCTAAACAGACAACTTACAATGGGTGAAAACACAATTCCTAACGCCCTACCTGTTGTGTTGCTCCAATCTCACTCCCTGCCAGTTTTCCTCATATTAATAAAGAACACCATCACCTCCCTAGTTACTCAAACCAACATCGAGGAATTTCTCGAAATTTCTGTTTCCTTCAAATCTCACATCCAGGCCGAGTCCTGTCAATGTGACTCCCAAATCTTGTATCCCAATCTGTTCATTTCTATCTCCTGCATTACGCCCTGGTCCAAGTTCCACCACCTCTCACTATGGACTATGATCACCTGCACCTAACTGGCCTTTCTATATTATACTTGCCCCCTTTCAAATCCATTCTCCCCAGAGCAGCCTGAGCAATCTTTGAACAAAGTATATCTTAACATCTTAATTATCCTACTTGGCTTCTCAGTGAACAGAGAATAAAAGTCAAGCTCTTTTAATCCCCTACCTGGCCTCCCTGGGGCTCCTCAAGCAACCAAGCTCTAACTGCCCCCAGTCTGGAATGCTCTCCCGGCACCTACATCTGGCTGATCACTCAGACAGGTCTTCACTGATCTGCCACCTAAAGTGGCATCTGATACATGATGTTCTCACCTCACAGCACCTGAATTCTTATTATCGGATATTTTTCTTGTTTATTAATCTGTTGTTTTGTTGTCTGTCTCCTCCGACCAGATGTAAATTTCATGAGAACTACTTGTCCAACTTGTTCCTGTACTCGGAAAATGCCTGTTACATACTCTGTCCTCAATAAATCCCCTATACTTGGAAAATGCCCGTCTCATAGTGTGTCTACAATAAATAATTCTTGAGTGCAGTGAATGAATCAATAAATAAGGCTCCTAAATTAACTACATCAAGAGAGACAACAGTCTTTTGAATATCTGAATGCTTGTATATTCATTACAGAAAATCAACATTGTGGTTTAACTATCAATATTTATGATCTCTTGGATATAAGCCTCATAACTGATCATGGTTAAGTTATCCTCATATACCCTGCAGGGCTTATGATATGTCTCATATAGAGTCAGCGCTTAAAAATTCTTTATTCATATGCTTTTTAATACTACATTTGTCACACGTGTTTTATTTCTAGTTATTTTCTTGGAGAGATGAACACAATATTAAATTATACAGGAAAAGCAGATCCAGTAAATTCACTCATTCAATCAACAATTTTTATTAACCACGAGTGATGGGGAAGGGGTTTCTCATGACCACATTATTGATTATCTGAGTCCCTGTAGTTATATGCTTAGGTAGGAAAACATATCATATCATATCATAACATCCAAACACTCACTTAAGAACCAACCACAAAGAAAATTAAATCATTCCTCACACCTCTCTCTCTTCAGACATCCCTTAAAGTTCTGCAGTGCATGACCAATGTGGCTATATGAAGTGGGCCTTTCCTCTTGAAATCATCTATCCTTTCCCAATGATTTTTTAATATTTCAGTTTATACAAATACAAATCACCTGCAAATCAAAATGATAATTCTTTAAAATTTTTTTAAATGTTTATTTTTGAGAGAGAGAGACAGAGCATGAGGGGCGGGGGCAGAGAGAGAGGGAGACATAGAATCCGAAGCAGGCTCCAGGCTCTGAGCTGTCAGCACACAGCCCAATGCAGGACGCGTACTCACAAACCGAACCGTGAGATAATGACCGGAGCCGGAGTCGGATGCTTAACCGACAGAGCCACCAAGTGCCCCCAAAATTAAAATTCTTACATAAGATACAGAAAATCTACAAGTAGATCAAAGTAATGTTGGAGAACCATTACAATATTATACAAAGCCACTGACAGTTAAGGGCTATGCCCAATTAAAGACCAACTAACAAATAATCAACAAGGGGAATGATATAACAGATACTTGAAAAGAGAAATTTATTTAAATAATTATATTCAAGATTAAGAAAGGTCCTTGGAGGGTGCCTGAGTGGCTCAGTCAGTTAAGCGTCCAACTTTGGCTCAGGTCATCATCTCGCAGTCTGTTAGTTCAAGCCCCATGTCAGGCTCTGTGCTGACAGCTCAGAGCCTGGAGCTTGCTTCTGATTCTGATTCTGTTTCTCCCTCTCTCTCTCTCTCTGCCCTTCTCCCCACCTCTCTCTCTCTCTCTCTCACTCTCCTTCTCTCTCCCCCCACAAAAAATAAACATTAAAAAAAAAGAAACGTCCTCGGAAAAATGATGAAACCTTCACGGTTTCAAAAAGTGTTTTTTTGAAAAGAAAGTCTATATTCCTGTTGTAAAAGTCAAACATGAAAAAGTGAAGTTAATTGGCTGTAAAATAGTTTTGTCGAAAATAGTCCATTCTAAAATTTAGCATGGAATTTTCATTATAATCTACATTTTATTAAATCTAAGATTAATTTACTTTTATAATCTGTGGTTCCATATTCAAGATAAAGTTCCAATCAAAACCTTTTCACTGATTTATTTCCCCATTTTAATTGGATCCATGTTTACATGTCCTTTTATAGAATGAATTATTCTCATAAGGTAAAGATCTGAGTGTGTCAGGCACTATTCCAGCTAGGCCGGGCACCAGAGATATAGTAATGAACAACCCTAGACATATCATTCAGTGACCACTCCTCCAAAATTGAAGTTTATATGGTGTTCAGGAGTTTATTTCTGTAAATACTGGATTTTGTGTTCTATAAAGTTAAATGCAAATGCATAAAATGAATAAAGATGGAAAAGATGCCTGTAAATATGTCAGATATAAGGGTAAAAAGTACCAGATGGAATTCAAGAAACCTAGATGGTACTTCTGACTGGGCAAATCACTTCTGTGGCCTACGATAGGATCTCTGTGTTCATGTCTCTTCTTTGATTTTGTAAGATTTTGAAAGTATTTATATGAAACATAATGAAAAGGGCAACAGTTTATTTAAACCCGGTGAGACAGGCATTAACAATCCTACTTTCTAAATTATGAAGCTAAATTAAATGGCTGAACCAAAGACATTCTATTTGGTGGCAAAATCTAGAGTCAAATCCAGGTCTCCTTTTCCAAGTCTTATGGCCAGTAAGAAGAAAAAAGTTCCCAGAACATCAATGCTTATCATGAAGGAAACACTCCCTAACTTCTAGCTGCATTTGAAAGTCAAACTCAAATTCACACATACAGGCATAGAGAGAATAAGACTGGAGTGCCTGCGTGGCTCAGTCGGTTAGGTTTCCAACTCTCGATTTTTGACTCAGGTCATGATCTCATGGTTCGTGAGTTTGCGTCCCTAATCGGGCTCTGTGCTGACAGTGTGGAACCTGTTTAGAATTCTCTCTCTCCCTCATTCTCTGTCCTTCCCTGGCTTGTGCACACATGCGCACTCTCTCTCTCAAAATAAATAAACTTAAAAAAAATCACTTACGATAACACATTCTTTAACTTAATTTTTTACACTCAGATCATAAAAGGACGGCATATTAAGCCACTGAGGCAAAAACTGTCTCAAATGACTCAGAGAATAAAGATTCTTAAGGATAGTGTCCTGAAAAATATCTGCCTGAATCCCATGTCTGTTTCTCTGAAACCAGGTCATGTTTTATAAATCTAAAACAGTGCACTGAAAAACCGTATAATGAATGTGTTCAAGGGAAGAGTCATTCTTACGGTTGCTAGATTTAGCAAATAAAAATACAGAGCACCCAGTTAAAATTGAGTTTCAGATAAACAATGAATAATTTTTTAGTGTAAGTAGTATCTGAAATTCAAATTTAATTGAGTATCCTGTAGTTTATGTGGTCACGCCAGTCCTCTATATTCTTTTTCCCCAACTGAAATTGTTGGCAGATAGACAACAAAGAAAAGGTGGGTTCTATACAGCATACTGATGAGCTCCAGACTATCAAATTACTAACACTAATTTTATCATCAAAAGAACACAAAGGACGACTGCACTGTGATCCTGCGTATAATAACTGAACCTTTTGAAAGCTTAGAGATAAATAATTAGTAGTATAAAATTCCTCTTTAAACTAAGTTCTTTCAGTTTACTCTCAAAACCACACCATGTATTTTTCATAGAGAAAAAACAAATTATAATTGACTCATAAAACAGAGACTGACTAGTTGCTAAAAATTCTTGGGACTATGAAGCATAAAGGGGCTATGTTTTTAGGAGACTTGAGTTCTAACCTAAGCACTTGCTACTAATGAGTTTTATGACCAGTGACAAACAATTTTCTTCCTCTGAGTTTCAATTTCATCTTCTATAAACCAGGGGAAACACCACCTGTTCTGATTACTTTATGTGAAGTGCAAGGTGCTGTCTTCAGCAAGGTATGAAATCAAGAATAGCAAACAGGCAATCAGAAGGTAATGCTAGTTCCAGCTATAAGACTACACAGATATGATGCCAAACCAGTCGAAACTTCTCTGGAGTTCAAGTTTTTCAGGTGTAAACATGGGCAGCTGTATTAACAAGCCACTAAGACCCCCTACAAAGTCTGACTTTATCAACAGGTCAACAGGTTATCATTAGGTCAGTCAACTCACTTAATGTCTTTCTGCACCTCAGCTTCCTCTTCTTTTAAACAGGAGAATGACCTCATGACTCCTTCACTCACCACACAAGGCTGATACATAAGTCAAATTAGAAAATGCTTGTAGGAGCATTTCAAAATCTCTTCCATATATTTAAGATTTTGCTATCTCCTGAACCCTTCATGCTCATTCCAATGGAGACACAGGGTTTGGGCTAAGGAGCAGTGGCTGTTCATTTCTTCATAAAGTCCCTCCAAGAGAATCAGAAAAAGGATGAGGGGAGAAAGGTGTTTCTGGTGTACAACATCAAAGGCTAAGTGGGCTAAATGGGGTCTGGAAACAGGCTGGCTACTGGCATCCTGACGACTGCTTGAGTCCTCAAGTCCTTGGCCAAAGCACATACTGCAGAATGCCATTCTTTATAGAATCCCATGAAGTTCCTCCTCCTCCCCAAGAATAAGAGTTACATCATAATTCTATGCAAGTTGCATCCTAACCATCTGAGCAAAAAGGAAAGAGACACAAGTTCCACAAGTTCCACAAGTTTTACCCCGTGCTACAAGCACTAATAACTTAGAGACTTTGCTGTCATGGATAAGTATGTCCTTGCTAACTGCTTGGCAAACCTGGGAGCACTTAAAAGCAGGACAGCCCTCTTAGAGTCTTTTGGTTGATTTCACTTTACAAGGCTGTTAATGAAAGCTAACAGGGCCCAGAAACTTGAAGTAAAGCCATAGCCCAGGGAAATGCAGTGAAAATTGGTGCCAAGAGTTTATATTTGATGATAAGATCCTGATGTTTAACATCCCATCCAAATCATTCCCTCTCTCCTTACCAAAATCTGTTATCCTCCAGTCACTTATATCCTTCCTTATTTTGACACAAAACATTTCTTACTTCATAAATGAATTGTATTATATACCATTTTTAAATGGGTAGATTAAATTTAATTTTGTGTTTGTTTGTTTTTAATTTTTACAATATGTCTTAAAATAAGTAGATCCTGGAGGGTACCAAAATCAACATTGGGAGCTATTCCTCTCAGGTAACACAATGTGAACACCATCTGTGGTTTCAAACTTGTATACATCATAGATGCTGCTGAGGCGCACAGAGGGACCCTTTCCCCCACTGTGCATGTAAAGAGCCCAAATGACTGATATTAATTAGATAATAGGAAATAAAGCCAAATGGCAGCTGCCAAAAACTTGCCAAGAGCTGTCATACATGTGCCCTGAATTTTAAATTTCAAACCTTTTTAAATAATGAATTCAATTAGGAGTTTACGGTCTCCATATCCTACTTTAGGGAAGACTCTTGCAGCCCAAACTGCTCATGCAATGGCAATTTGATATAAAAAATCAGTGGCATGAAGAATATTGTTTAATGCATTTTGATTTCACTGGGGTTCTTTACAATACTGACAGCACCACACCCTTCAAAATGGTGTTACAAAGTAGGTGGAGCACCCTACAAAATTAAATGAGTTCATGCACTCAAAAGGCCAGGAAGCCAGGTTCCAGCAGCTGCAGCAGGAAAAGGCTGAGCTGCATATTTCCAGTGTTGAACATTTTGCATTTTTAGTAATACACAGAGGGATGACCAAATTAATTTGTGAATGATAAAAAAAAAGATAAAAAAAATTCAGGGTGGGGGGGGGGAAGAATAGAAGATGAATGGTCATTTTTTTATGATAGTTGTAACAGAGTTTATTTCCTCAAAATTATACACATGGCAGAACCCTGTGTACTTCTATTTTTTTAAGTAGATAAAAGTATACTTCTTAAAATGATAGACTCAACTAAGTTAATGATTTAACTTAATGTTTCAAATCTAGTAATACCTTTTTTATAGATATTTAAATAGGTTTAAGTTTATATATTAGGCACACCTCATCTTCTTTATAAAAATATTACAAGTTGATTAGCAATCCTCATTGAAAAAATGAAAGGTAACTTAAGGCATATACTCTGTTAGGAATCAAAACTTTCCTCCTTTTTCAATTTCTCATTTTCACACAAGATTATTATAGACCTATGACAGAAAAGAAAACTACAATTTATAGCTTATGTTCTAGAAATTTTCCACTCATCTAGACATGTCACACACAGCTTCTTCCAAATACCTCTATCTAAAAGTATTAAATAGGAAATGCAAAACCTACTCACAGGACAGACAGATGTAAACTCTTGTAGAGATTTCAAATATGGTTAGCAAAAGACACACACACACACACACACACACACACACACACACACACAGATGCCTATGTCCATAAGGGCTCCATGCAGCAATATATTTACTTTCCACCAAAGTTGAAGTGCTCACTCATCTTACAAAATGAATCTTGAAAAAGACAGAAATGCTTTAAAATGCATATTTAATATTCCAGATGTCTTGAAAGGGGAAATGATTAAAATATTCTGTCTGGGTTTTATAGAATATTTCTTGGCATCTAGAAACCTAAGGGGAAAAAAAAGGAAAATTTACGAGGCAAAGTAAAATTGTGATATAAACACAGTAATTCTCATGAGTTAAAAATACAATTAGATGAAACCTAATTGTAGAGCAACTAGTTCAATGCATTTTGTACTCTTGCCTAAAAAAATGTACCAAAGGATGAAAATTTTTTGAAAATATATTGTATTTAGGGTATTTGTGTTCTAATACTAAAAATATAATTGTGATGGCCTAGTACCTAAATATTCAGCCACTCTATTTTAAAATGTCATTGGAGAGTTCCCACTTTTTAATACTCTAAAATTATAGATGGAAACTAAACCCACTTGGGCAAAGTCTCTAAGCAAATCATTTAGTAATGCGTATGCACGTTAAGGGGCCCTAGGAGAAACTTTAACCTCTTCCTGAGTTAGATTCCACATGATATTAAATCTATGAGCCTTTGCCTTGCTTCCTTTAACACTGACACTAAACTTCAGTAAAGCCTGGTGGGGAAGGGCCCTAAGTGGGACAGACTTGAGCTTCAACCCCACAGCTATTTCTTTCTAAGGGTGAAACCTTAGGTATATTATTCACTCCCTCAATAAAATGAATGAAGATAATGACATAACCTTTCTCAGGTTGTTAAGAAAATTAAAGGAAATAATGCATATAAAGTGACAGCATAGAGTCTGGGACATACAAATGTTATGTTTAATACAGTGTTTAATACACAATAATTATTATTTTTAAGTTAATCAAACATTATTAAATAATGGAGTACATCTTCAAAAGTGTTTTTTTTTTTTTTTGGAAAAACAATTTATTCAGTGGGCTTGTACAGAGTAACTAGATGTTAGCCATTGCTTCTTCTGAAGCTCCTAGTTTTAAAACACTAATATCTCTACAGAAACACATGAAAAAAAATTAAGTTGCTTTAATGTTAGTATTTTCTCAAATTATAACTGAAAAAACATAAGACTCCCTAGACAAATAACTACACTTACATATGATGTAATTTTTTGAATAACATATAAAAATAAAGAACTTAACAGTTGAGAAAAATAATTGCAAGAACATAGTTTGTTTCTCCATTACTACTTAAAAAAAATTTTTTTTTGCAAAAATAAGTTAGAGATTTGGGGATGATTCTTTTTGAAAAAATTGAAAGATAAAATAAAACTGACAACACATGTGAGAAAACATAACTAATTACCTATAATGAACATTATAGCAATATTTCATAGTAACCATAATTCTAAACTGGAGAATGGTTTTAATACTAGACAAAAAAAAATGCTTTAACACTCTGCTAGAGATTTGGGGACTAAAGTTGGTCTGTTTTAGCTCCTACCCAAGGGGCTCGCTTGAGGAAAGTCTGGAAGGCTGAAGCCTGGGCCTCAAGCATAGCTACGCAGCAAGTCCTTGAGCAGTGTAACATTTGGGGAGATTTGCAGGGTGCCTCAAACGAAACAGGGTAAAAAACTGCAGGCCCCGAATGATCCAGAAAAAACAATGCATTCCCATGCTTTTAAGTTTACTATTAAAACATCATCCCTTTTTCTTTCTCTCCAGTGCTTTTTTTATTTCTTAGGTCATGTGAATTAATCACTTTAAAACCAGAATTACAAAGAGTGTACTAATTTCCTGTCTGGAAAGCGATGGTTGATAACTTATATGGAAATCTGCTAAAATTATCCGTAGGAAAAACACAAAAGTAACTCACATAAAGTATAATGTTAGATATTTTTCCTGCTCTTTGATCCTGATTTTATACAGTTTTAGTTACACTGTTTGCATAATTTGACCTGGATCCACTACTCATTTCTGGAAAGCACTTAAAGAAGGAAACTATTCAATCTGAGAATCTGATAATCTGCTCTCCTTGTGAAAATAAAGAATGCTTAGGGTTGAAAGAGCTTTTTCAGCTCATTAATGAATTTTTCTGCCTTGATTCCTCCCCACCCCACCTCCACTCCCACTTTAAAACCCAGGGTTATTAACCTGAGCCAGTCCCAAAGCTGGGGACAACCCACCCCGGGAGGTCTGGACTCCCGGTCCAATTACCTTTCCAGTAGCACAACAATCCACAAATGGCTCTGTTCAAATCATTAATATTCATGTAAAATATAAGGACTTTTTTTAAGATTTTATTTATTCTTGAGCGAGAGAGACAGAGCATGGGCAGGGGAGGAGCAGAGCGAGAGAGGGACACAGAATCCAAAGCAGGCTCCAGGCTCTGAGCTGTCAGCACAGAGCCCGATATAGGGCTCAAACTCACAAGCTGTGAGATCATGACCTGAGCCGAAGTCGGACTCGGACACTCAACCAACTGAGGCACCCAGGCACCCCAAGGACTCTTAAAGTCTATAAAAATCGCTGTTTTATTGTTCTAATTCCCACTTACCAGAATAAAGAAATGACTATCAAAGTTTGTGATTATATGATTCTCAGGGTAAACTACTGAAATTCACTCTCCAAAAGGGAAGGAAATATGCATTATTTCCTTTAAATTTCTATGAAGTAAATGCTGCTTCCATTTTACAGAAAAGGCAAATAAAGCACCTAAGTTCATACTCTTTGAAAGAAAAAGTTCTAGGGTTGAAGCTTAGACTGCTCCTACCTAGGGCCCTTAACCAACATCAGTAAAAATCAATACTAAACAATTCAGAACAGTGGCTCCTAACCAAGTAATAGCACCAGTCCTTGGGGGCATTTGGAACTGTGGGTCACAATGATGGGAGTGCTCCTGGCATTTAGTTTCTGGGGTCCAGGGATGTTAAATAACCTGCAATTTGTTGAACAGTCTCTCACAGCAACAAAAAAAGGTCACCACTGAATGCCAATAGCATCCCTTTTGAGAAGCACTGGCTCGGATGAAGAAAAGATGAATATACTATAATAATAGGCTGTTAAATGAAACTGGGGAGATTTGGAGCACCTCCAAGTGACATCCTCACATAATGTCTACTGTGATGTTACCGTGATCAGTTCTCTTGGATCTGGTATGAAAAGGAAATGAACGCTCTGCCTGAAGTTACTTAGTATTTCCAAGTTTTCTCCAGCTATGAAAACATCTGAGAAGTTGACTGGGACCAAATATAAATAAAATGCAGAATCGCTTCATATGGTTTCACATTCACATTTGATGGAGAGTTAAAAGAAACAGGTTTTGTAATTTTCCATGCATTTGCAATCACATGTATGAAAAACGTTCCTTAAAGGAAAACCTACTTATATCTGAAAGAACACATCATAACTGACATCTCTGCTGTAAATATGTAAATTGATTTGTTTTGCATATGGGAAAGACTGCACTAGATTGCCGTTTTTCAATCTGAGGTATGAGAAGGCCTGAGAATCCAAAACAAGTACGTTTTAAATATCTGTAATTTTTCTATGAAAATGTTCTAATTTTGTGTTTTCACACTGATGACAATTAAAACCCCTAAAAAAGGTGCAAGAAGTACACTTTAAAATACTGGGATGACCACCTTCAAACCAAGTGCTAGCCTACAATTTTAACACTCAGATTTATATCTGTGTTTACAACCATACGAACAGCTCAATTGTTCTAGGATAAAGAAAAAAATAAAAAAGAGACAAATTTAATCTGTAAGTGTGCTTTCAAACCAAGCAAAAAAAAAAAAAAAAAAAACACCACCACCACACAAAAGCTATGCTATAGCAATAAAAGCTTCATGACTGTTCGGACCCAGTGGGAGAAGTGAATCATCATTAGGGCAACTGTAGCAAAGGTGAACTGACCTCACCAAACTCTTTACTGAGCAGTCAGGGCCATATGCAGTCTGCAAGGGTGATGTAATAAATACTGTCAATCTGCATCTGGCTGGAGTTTTACCATTTTTATTCATAGTTAGCTTATAAATTTATTTTGGTATTACAATTGGAAAAATGCTGAAATTATGATTAAATTATACCTACTCTTAGGAATCCCATATTTAACCAACATTAAATAAAAGGAAGTCCAACACTAGGTATGGTAGATACCTAGAATTTCTGGCTATGCCTATATCACTTTCTTTTAGGAATTCCCTCTCCTTCAATGGGATATCACATTGTGGGTTACCTGCCCCAAGAAAGTAGTCGGACGACCCTATTCTTCTGGATACAATTGACTGGACCAGAGCAGTCACATGACTCAAGCAAGGCCAGAGAAAGTTTGAGAGGACTGACACAGATGACTCGGTAGTTCTCTAACATCAGGATTTTAAGACCCACAGAAAGTTGCCATGAAAAAGCTTCCAGCACATAAAGAAAGCATACAGAATAAAGCCAACACAGCATAGGGCCAAAAAATGGATGGCAGGATGGGATGGATAGATGGATGGATGGATGGGCTGAAGGAAGGACAAACAGATTAAATAGATTTACATACAAACAGAATCCCGACAATATTTGATCAGATGAATTTCACAGACAAATCTATTTCCAGGCACTTAATTATGTAAGACAATTTTGTATAAATTCAAGTAGGGCTACTTATGACCAGAAGTTTTCTAACTAACATACCACAGATCAATAAGAATGTCTTTTTTATCAGGAGAACATTACTTAAGTTTGAGAAACACTGGATTAAAGATCTTTTCTAAATCTAAAGTTCAAAAATCCTGCGTGTGTGTATGTGTGTGTGTTTTAATTATTTCATCAGCTTAAAGGGTCAGGATTTTTTTCTCTTCTTTCAACCTCAGCATAGGTATTCAACAGAGAGTAGAAATAATGATTGCTATTTTTTTTATAATTATCACTAAGGATATATTAGATGGAGATCTTTTTTTCTCCCAAGTTTAGATTTAATAAAATTATTCACAGAATATAATTTGCTGATTTTAGAATTCAGAATCAAGGGGAAAGTCTTGAAGGATACAGAAGCTAATAATGGCACATGACACTTTAAAAAGCATGCTTAGTACAAACTATAAACCAGAGAAATAAATATCTTTAAAAGCTTTTTAATTATTTTATTTTTTTAATGTTTTTATTTATTTATTTTTGAGAGAGAGGGGAACGGGGGCAGACAGAGAGGGAGAGAGAGAGAGAATCCCAGGTAGGCTCCACACTGTCAGTGCAGAGCCTGACACGGGGCTAGATCTCACAAATTGTGAGATCATGACCTGAGTCAAAATCAAGAATTGGATGCTTAACCAGCTGAGTGTCCCAAGTGTCTCAAAAAGCTTTTTAGAATACTTATCAAAATGATTCTTAAAAACCTAACACTCAGTTAGCTTTACCTGCCTGAAACATTTGGTTGGCCATAAGTATAAATTCCCACCAGTTAGAGAAAATGAATACAACATTTACATCATGAAAAAATATATATAATTCCAAACAAAATGAGAATACCAAGTCAGTAAATAAGATTACAGAGCTAAATATCAGATGAATGACTCATGTGGAAAGACTTTCTTCAATTTTTATGCCTAGGTATATAGCTCCCAGGCACTTTTTGCTGAGAACCTGATATAACAGATATTTCCAAAACCACATCAATCAGCTGTAAACACTGGTCAATGGAATCTACATCTGTCCAGCTAAACTAATTTCATAGGAAGTCCTGCAAAGTCAGTAGCTAGTCTGCATCCTAAATTCAGAAATTAGTCATTTTTCAACCCTCCACTATCAATCAACTCAGTGATTTATTTAATTGCCCTTAAGTCTTTACCAAAGGCTTTCATCCTAGGAAGAGGTTTTTATCCTACAATCAACTCTGAGAACAAAGAGCAAATCTAACTGAACCTAACAGTTATAGGTTTAATAAATTATTAATGTGAAAAATGTTTTGGGAATAAACTAATAAACATCAACCAGTTCTGCGTAACCTTTTCAACGACGGAAGAAATCTTTCCTGAGCATTATTAAAATGCACTGGGAAGTTCAAAATTCTAAGTTAATTTGTGTTTTCAAATTTAAAGGAAAGGAAGCATATTACTAAGACACATTCCCTGTAATCAGATAAGGATGAAACTTTACCTGTACAACTTGAAAGCCAGTTTCAGATATTTTAAATATTTAAATACTTAGGTGGAATTACTTAAAAAGAAAATTTTGTTGCACAACATATTCAAAATGTTAAATATTGCACGTCTTGAGATGTTGAAAACATGATCCTAGGAAAATACAGATCTGAAAAAAAGCTACTGAATTGTACTATATGCCTATTTCAGATTTTGTTAGCTAAGCAGATAGATTTATTTTGAGATACCATCTGTGACTAGTTGCCACTGCATTAATTCTACCACATTCTTAGGAATCATGACCTTGTACTGCAGGCTCTAGAATGGGTCTGATTTTGAAACCTTGAGAACACTAGAGATAGAAGGGGCCTTGAGAAACATCATTTCAGGGGCTCCTACAGCTTCTTCTAGGAGAAAGGAATTCTATGCATATGAGTACTCTTAGGGCACTAAAAAGCAGTTTAGAGCTGGCTATATGAACCCTGGTTATAAACAATACAAAAAGAAAAGGCCGTTATTGCATCAGATTTACCTTCATAAAAATATTATAAATAATATTAAAGTCAGACTGAGTCAACAATCACAGGGTTTTATTATATTCAACACTAGCGACAGCTTAATCAAATAGCTTAACAAATCAGTTGTCTGAAAATTGAAAATTATATTCCTATATAATTACAGACACAATAATTTTTAAAAGTAGATAGCAATATTTATTTTATATCCATCATCTGATTTTAAAATAAATATCTTGCAAATAAAAATGTTAAGCTTTTAGAGATGAGAAAAAATTATGAAGAAAAAAATGTCAAGTAATTCAGCACAGCTTTGCAGTGTCAAATAAAAGGTCTATCGCAGAAAGCTACTTGGGAGTGTAAAACTTCTGTTTCTGGACTTTGATCCAAGCGATCATAAAAACTTGTCCTCACTTAGTAACTCCTATTTTCATTATATGCCAAATATTCTCAAGCTTTAGCCTAGTACAAAACAAAGCAGTAAAGTCAATCATGTTACCCCTACCATGCTAAATAAACTATAACATCACCCACAATGGCAGAGCTGATTAGTAACTAATGAAAAGTAACATTATTTTAATATGCTGTCAAGAATAACAACAGATGTTTAAGTGGCATTAGCACCCAGAAGACTTCATTTGCAAATACATGAAGATTAGAGCCCTTGATTAACACAGTATCTCAGGCAGGTAGGACTGAGGAAGTTGTCTAGAATAGTGAGGGTGGAAATTTTCCATATGTTGTACTTTTACTAATCTCAAATTATTTTTTTATGCCAAAAGATTATGTTATGGATTGTTCAACCAACACTCTCAAATTCACATCAACAGTCTGTGATTACTAAAAAGCATCTGTGCTCCAAGCTTTTAGCTTTTAACTGGGTGCTTAGCTTTGTATTTGAAGATACAGGAAACAATCTAATACAGCGGCAGAATTGCTTTCGAGGTCAACCAAACCCATGGGTATTTAAATGAGAATTTAGGAATGCCAGAACCTTCATTCTGTTCGACGACTACTATTGAGTACAGATCATTCAGTCTGGAGATAGGATAAAGAGGCATGCATGAATGTCAAATGACAACAATCAAATCAAATAATGTAGAAACAGTTCCATTCACATGCCTGTCTACACTCACAGATGGCCAATCTAAGTGTATCCAAATTTCTTTTAAATTTTAAAACATGTTAAATGTTTCTACAGAACTGTTTCATGGGTTTTCTGAATCACTGACAGTATTCACTGTACACTTACAAAATGTAACAAAAGGAAAAAAGCAAAGTAATGTGAGCTTCTAGTTAAAAAAAAATCTTAGCTGTAAAGTTAAAATGTCTGCAAATAAATTTTTACTACAACCATAAGACTCACACTGGGTTTAGAAGTTTGGCATTTTTATAATCAACTACTGTCTAATCTCGCAATCTTAAATCTCCAGTTAATGCCACCAAATATAAGACCAAACTGGAACCTCTGACTACACACAAGCTCTTAGATTATATTCTTTAAACTGACAACTTTCAGCACTTCATAACTCTTAAAACTGAGGGCCTGTACTACTCTTAAACATTTTATACTTTCGTTTTCCAACTCCTATTCAACATAAGCTCTTATAAATACATAAGAATATATATACACAACACACACGTATCAGAGAAAGTGGTCAGCCTATGTCAATATAAACTATAATACAAAAACTAACTTAAAAAATCTTCATATAGAGTCTCAGATGATCTAAATTTTACACAGAGCAGTGTAATTTTGAGAAATTGGGATTTTAATCTTTTGCTACTTGGGAGAAGAAGTAATGTGAAAAGAAAAATAAATTTAATTCTTTCCATTTATTTTCCAGTAAAATGTTTTTCAAAGTTTTGGCAGGCTCTGAGTGAGGTGTTCTTACCTATGACTACTTAAAAAGAACCACCAAACAATCCCAAATTTCTGATTTTAAAGGGAGAGATGGGAAAAAAAGAAAAGGACAATTTATGTTGATTTATAAGACAAATCACTTTTTTCTTTCAACTGTTAATAATACGCCACCTCCCAAAAACACCTTGACACACTTAAAAAAAAATCAGCCCAGTTCTCCTGCTCACTCCCCGTTCAACGAGGGCAGTGGATGAGTGCAAGGGGGAAAGGAAACGAGGGGCAGATGGCCTCGGAGTAGCAGGTGACCGCTGAAAACTGTCGGCCACAGCAATCAGCAATTCCAGATCTAGATGGCCTTAGTGCCTTACCCTACACTCGCAGAAAAGTGTGTTTTGAAAAGAAACCACTTTCTTTCCAGGGTTTATCCTCCGCTTGCTCCAGATTTAAGATTCTGAAGGAAGAAGGCCAAAATGGGGAAGCCAACTTTAAAAGGAGGGCGGAGTAATTAAACAGAAGAGTTAAGATTTGCCCTAAGCAGTAGCCTCTATCAAAAAACCCCGAAAGTAATGAAATCGATACAAATTCGTTAGGAGAAACAGCCTTAAAAAAAGAGTCCCTTCTAAGATACCAAAGTAATACACCGAAAGAGAATAAAGGAAAACAAAAATGTCAGACAGTCCATTTTCAATGAAGATTCCTCCGCTGGTGTGACCCGGGCGCCACCACCCCAGCACCCGGCCCCGCGCCCCCAGGGAAAGTGGGAAGGGAGGGGATGCTGAAGGAACTACCTGGTTTTGTCTCCAAAGGGCAACATATCAAACATGGGAAGTTCGAAGTGCAGACCATGCGGGCTCCGCAGACCCTGGATTCCAGAAGGCGCCGGGGGGCGACGACGTGCCCAGGTGAGGCGGTGACTCAAAGCCCGCTCCCCTACCGACCCCGCCACCGCACCGCTGCCAGCCGCCGCCCGCTCGTCCCGCGCTGCGCCGCCCCCTGGCGGGGAGCGCCCGGCACAGCGGAGACGGAGCGCGGGCGGGTGGGACCCCAGCGCCGTGCCCCGGCTGGCCGCTCCACCATCACCGCCTCGAGTGCGTCTCCCTAGCGGCCGAGGCGGCCAGCGCCGGCTGCCCGACGGCCGCTGCCTGGATGTGGCGGCGGAGGACACGGGACCCTTCTCCGAAGAGGTGCGTCCTGGAATCAGCCCGAGTCGGCTTCCCACCAACTCCTCAGGCTTTGAGGGATCCGCCCGCCACACACTCCCCTCTCCACCTCCTCCTTCCTCGGCTTCAGCCCCAATGCCTTCCTAACTCAAGGCGAGCGTTTCCCACGCGCGCCCAACTGGCCCCCGGGCGGCCGCCTCCCAAAGGACAGGCGCCCTCCTCCCAGCCCTCCGCAGCGGCCGCCCGGCGCTTGGCTCTCGACCAGAAAGAGCTGGCCTCTGGGGTCGGCTGGGGCCGCGCGGGACCCGCCAGCCCCCAGCTGTCCGCTCCCGCCGCGCCTCCCCCGCGCCCTTTGTGTGCGCGCCGCGAACCCCTCTGCGGAGAGGTTTCAGCGGCGCCGCCTTGGGAGCAGGAGAGAGTGAAAGGAAACGCGCGGGCCAAACTAAGGACTGGAAGGGGGCAAAAGGCGACAGCACTTACTCTGGGAAGATTCCGGCATGTTGCAGCCTTTGGGCTCCTCGTGGTCTCGCCCCTACCCCGGCTTCCCCGCCCCGCCAAGGGCCGGGGCGAGGGGGGACGGGGGAGGAGCGGAGCCGCTAGGAACGAGTTGGAAATGGTGCTTCCGGAGCTGCAGGGAAGGGGCTCAAAAACTGTTTTGGTTTCGCTAAGGAGATTTGGGGGACCAGGAGGCTAGAGAAGGGCTGGAGGAAGGCCCATGAGCGCGGGTCTATGTAAATAATCTTGCTCTCAGGGAATACCAGGGCAGCCGGGGTGTATGTCTGGGGGGCGGGGGGGAGGGCCCATGTACATTTTTGTATTTGAACTTTGTGAGCAAGTTGGATCGAATCCCATGCTTGGGCTTTTCGACTGTACTTGCCATAAAGTCGAGGGCTCTATACCCTAACAGGACCAAGGACCTACTTAAAAAGCCAAGGGCCTGGGAACGGAGGTTGTTTAATGGTGAAGGCAGGGGAAAATTCAACAGGGGAGAGAGATGTGCCCCCAGGTCACTCTCAGCGACCCGACTGAGTCTTCCAGGGGGTCCTCTTCTTACCTGGTGGCTTTCCTAACAAAGTAAGAGAAGGTAAAGTCCCAGTGATCATCCAGCCACGCTTCCACCGAATCCTGGTCCCGCTGCAACTGCGACCCCCCGGGGCCCGGGCTGGCCCGCTCCATGATCCGCGCCCCAAGTCTCTGCAGCTGGTTTGTGCTGTTTTCCACCCCAGCTGGGGTCCCTCCCTCGGAGGAGCAGGACTCTGCCCCGAGACCCTCCCCCTCCGCCTTGCTCCAGTCCGGCTGGCTTTCGGCGAAGCTGCTCCGGCTCCTGGCCAGCCTCTTGCCGCGCCCCTCCTCTCCCGGTCCTCACCGCTCCCAGGTGTGGCGGGTGGGGCAGGCGCTGCAGCCGCGCGTCCTCCCTGGGGTCTGGTGGAAACCGGGTCTCGCAGTGTCTCAGGTCCCCAGATTCCAAGGCGGCGGCGGAGGCAACTGGCGAGCTCTCCGGAAGCTAAGTGGCCACGGCTGGAAGGAGGCCACGCCACCGCTGGGGTGCGCTGTGTGCTGAGCGGGATCCAGGGGAGCGCGCAAAGGTGACTGTGGGTGTGTTCGCAGATGCCCCGCTGTCAGAAAGGGAGAGTGGCGATCTGTGCGCCCATCCTAAATCCCGAAAGCTGGAGCTAGGGGAAGTTTCCACGCAAAGTAAGAGGTGCTGCTACCCTGGGCACTTTTTCCTCTGGGCTGACTGAACAATGACCGTCTGGCCTCGCTTTCCTCCAACCCAGGGCTTGGGTCTGGGAGAAACGGGGATCATCGACCTTCCTCGGAGCCCAGTCAGCCCCGGGGGTTCGAAGCACCCCAGCAACCGTGCGGGTTAAGGAGAGCTGGGGCGTGCGCCACAGATTTGCGGGTCCTGGTGGGTAACTTCCAACAAAGCCATTCCCGTGTTTAAAATGTTAATATTAACGACAATAATAGTTACAAATTAGGGGTCTGCATCAAACATTCCCTTTTCATGGCTGGAACAAGATTTCCTAGGAAAAGGAAAAGGTAAACTGAAATAATTATGATGGTTTGTGTATGAAGTCAGAGAACAAGGGCACCTCTGTACAATGAGGTTAACTTGAGAGCACAGGCACTACGCGAGTACAGTGCACAGCAGCCGATTAGCCCAAGTTTAAATTAATTCGTCGTATTTAAAAGGAATTAACACGCGCTCACACACACACACACACACACACACACACACACACACAAACACACACACACACACACACACACTACAAAAAAAAAGTATCCGTTTAAAAGGGCTCAGCCTTCCTACTCTGTTTTGCCCTGTCCCAATCATGCTTTACAAGAAGGAAGTTGGTGTCTTCCTTTTGCTTTGTTCTCATCTCCATCTTCTTGTCCCGCAATTTGCAGTTTTAATATGGTATTTTGCAGTGACCTAATTTGGGGGTAGAATTAAATCAGGAGTTGTATGTTTCACTACGTGTGAAGGACACTATTATCAGTGATATACCCTAAGTGATCGAGCTGACATACTTTTAACAAAGTCCTTTCAAAATACTCTTGGCAAGAATGTAAGACATTACTCACTACATAGAAACGCATGATTAAATTGATAATGTAAGAACTTTAGAAAATGCCTTCCAATCCCCCCAATGCAATGGTTTATCCTTCCTGCATTAAATAGTTGTCTTTCTGTAACTTCAGTTTCTGACACTTCACTGTTGCATATAAGTAACCACAAGCCAATAAAAAGTAAGCAAAGCAGTAGAATGTGACATAATGCATGATAAATTATATCAGATTTTAAAATGTGAGCTCTAATTTGTTACTATGATCCTGATGTGTGATTACAGTGCTCATGAGCTAGAGACTGCCCTCGGTGCTCAGTTTTTCCCTGTAGAAATCCACGCATTTCTCCTAACAGGAGGTCAATTATGATTTAAAATTCTGCTTACCTACAAAAGATGGAGTGAATTTTTGGCTTGAAATATTTGCTTCTGTTGGTTGTCTTGATTAAATAAACTATCTAAATGTCCATTTTTTCTTTTAACCTGAAAGGGTCAAATTATTAGAAACCAGGAAGTTTTCTGAAAAGTTACTTGAAAACAAAACAAAATAAAACAGTTTATGGATTCTCCCATCAGTGGGTCTGAATTCTCTGTGATGTACATGGTAGATTGGGGGTTACTATGAAGGCCTGTTATATGAAGTGAGCATATCACAAGGGATTGGGAGATGAGGTATTTCAGACTGTTCTAGTCTCCAGAAATCTCAGATAAAATTTGTAACAAAACCTCTATAATTGTAAAGTTCTTAAAGGGGAGCATATTTTGCATTGACCTCACCCTGACCTCTTGTTCCCCAGCTCCATTTTATTCTTTATCCCTATTTGCTAGATTATTTAATGTTTTAACTTACTGGTACAGACTGCACTAAGCATCTCCAATCTTGTTTTAGAATGAGTTGAAGATTGAGTAAATAACAAACATTACCAGGAAATAACTTCAAAAATGCTGTTACTGCTATTCACAACAAATAAATGTGCAATGATTTAACGGAAAGCCCTCCAGTTCCCAATATACTGGAATGAAGCCCAAACTCTCTAATGTGGCTTACAAAGTTCAACATGATTTGGCTTTTACCTACCTCTACTGTTGAAGGTTTTGATCATACAACCAGAAAAAAATAAATCTATGATCAAGTTCCTTTCAAAAAAAAAAAGAATATGAATTATAAAAGTCATGAAAAACTTTCCTGCTTTGCTTTTTCCCCCCCAAGTGCCACACAGTATATTCTGTCCCCTTGCAGCAATCCTGTATATTCCAGGCTTGAGAAAATTAATATATTTGCACTTATAATGATATCTAAGTTTCTAACTATTGAAGGGGGAAGACTAGAACTATACATTGTAGTGTTGAAATAGAATTGGAGGTTAAAAATTAAATATGGGGGGGGGGTGTAGTTGTGTATCATGCAGGGAAATCCCACATGATGAAGAAGTACAGGCAGTTTCTGAGAACTGTGGGTATCCTCTAGCTGACAGCCTACAAGGAGCTCTAGTCAGCAAAAAAAAAAAAAATGAATCCCTCAGTCTTCACAATACAACAAAGAAAATTCTGCTACCAAACTTTTTGAGCACAAAAGCAGATATTTCCCCAGTCAAGCCTCAGATGTGACCACAATTCCAGCCAATATATAGACTTGCAACCTTCTAATATGCTAAGAAGACATCTTCATAATTGATATCTTAATAATGAGTCCTACAATCCACGAATATAGTATATTTATCCATTTATTCTGGTCTTTTAAAAGTTTTCCCGGTAATATCTTCTAGTTTTTAGTGCATTGGTCTTACACATATTTTGTTAAATATATCTCTGTATCTACTTCAGCTTTCTCACTGGGAGGTACTAGCAGCAATAACATTTCAATAGCAATGAGTACACTAAGTACCCAGACTTTGGCTTCTAAATGCCATTCTCCACTTTAAAAGGAACCAAGAGTCTTTGGAGAAAAAGTTCCAGGTCTAGGACAGGAAACGTATAAGATATGCCTGGAAAATCTTGTGCTAGAAAATTAGAAAGGCTTAAAATGATGGCAACATATCAGAAGGACAGAGGATGTAACTGAAGGGAGCTTCCAATGAACAAATCTGGATCAATTTGAATATCAAAATATAAAGTAATAGCAAATTGTAACCACTGACTAAAATAAGAAACTGTGATTTCACTCTGATATAAATAAATCGCTAGATAAGTAAGTCAATAGAAAGAAGAGAATGCCAGCTAATAAATACAAAAGGAACTATGTAGTTAGAAAATCATCAGTGGTTGCTAAAACTAATAAGTGAGAGTTTGATGATGAATGGGATGTTTACATAGTCTTAAAGTATCTCCTCACAAGTTTTTTTTTTTTTTTTTTATCAGTTATCATGGGAAAATCGTATCTTTACAATGAAAAAACTTGTGGATCTAACTACGTGATCAATTTAATATCACTTATGTATACAATAATACACTTATATGTATAAAGCATATACACCTTTTGATAGGATATGCTGAGAAGGATACAAGATCACTTCTGTTACTCCTGAATCTGAATCTAATCATGAGGATCAGATTGAGGGATTTCCAAACAAACATACCCAGATTGAGGGACTTTACAAAATAACTGGCCTGCATGCTCCCAAGTTTTCAAGGTCAAGAAAGACAGAGAAAGACAGAGGACCTAGTTACTTGTTACTTTGTAACAATATTACCACAACATTAGTGGCTTGAAGCAACACACATTTGTTATCTCCCAGTTTTTGTGAATAAGGAGTGTAGGCTCCACCAAACCGTGTCTTCTGCTCAGGGGAGTTCTCACAGGCAATCAGGTGTCAGCCAGAGCTGCGTTCTCGTCTGAGGGTCAACAGGAGAAGGATCTGCTTCCAAGTACATTCAGGCCTTTGGCAGAATTCAGTTCATTGTGATTGTAGAACTGAGAGATTCTTTTTCTTGCTGAGTTCTGGCTGGAGACCCTTATAGGCTCTTGGCCGGAGGCCCCTCTCTGCCTCTAGAAGCCACCTTCATTTCCTTGCTTTCATTATCCAACATGCCTGCCTGCTTCCTAGAGCCAGCAAGGGAGAGACTCTAGCAAGATGGGCACTATAATCTTATGTATGTGATCACACAATCACATACACATAATCACATACACCCCATTACTTTTGCCATCTTCTGTTTGTTGGGACCAAGTCAAGGTTCTGCCTTTGTACAAGGGGAGGGGAATCACAACAGGGTATGAACACCAGGAGGGAGATCCATGGAGGCTACTGCAGGAATCCTTCTAGAATAATACTGTGTAATAAAGCATAGTGACTGTGACATAGCATGTATTCAGTAGATATTTGTGGGAGCAATTTGAAAAAAATAAGTTTTGTTAGAATTCTTTGGCTGCGCTTTTGTGCATTGTATGTAAATATGTTAGCAACTGATCTTTGAATAAGGATTATTTCTTTTAGTGGTCTTTGGAAGTCTTTTCATACCGAGTAAAATCACCATTTACTCTTAGTGCTAGGCTCATGTGAAATAGCAGTTTTCTGAGGACAGTTTTGGAGTACATGTTTCAAGTTGTTGCACAGCCTCGAACAGGGATCAGCCTATTCTCTTAAATGGGTGAATTTAAATTAGATCATAATTCTCCAATTCAAAGACAGAGCCAACTTATGAAGAATAAAGCTGTGTAATAGTGCAATCACTCCAATCAGTACATAGAATTTTCTTTCCCAAATCAAACATACAGTTTTCTACCCAAGGTTCTTGTAGCAGCCAAGAAGTTAGCTTGATATACGAAGGCTGATCCATGTGGAAAGATTATTACATACAAGATGGTGAGCAGCTGTTTTTTGTTTTTTGTTTTTTTTTTGTTTTTGTATCAATGAAGGTCACACATAGAGCAAATGGACTTACATCAAAACCGGAGGGATTTTGGACAGATACTAGACACATTTTCCTGACAGAGGGATGCAATACAGATGGATTTATGATGAAAAACAACTGTGGAATTTTTCCCTGGAGACTTTTACAAAAGGAGTGGACAACCACCTGTTGATAATGCTTTGAAGTCCTATATCAGAGACAGATCGACCTCAGGAGGTCTTTCGGTTCCTCACCACCCTTTCACCTGCATATGGACAGTGCGTTAAACAGAGCAATTATGTGGTGTTCATTGGTAAATAATATTAACTGCTCACAGACACAGAGCATATAACATAAAACACTCATGCCCAGAACAAATCTATGCTCTTCCCATCCACTTTCCTATTGAAAGAGATTCCTTTCTCTAGAGAAAATATCCCACACTAGTCAGAATGACTAAAAATAAAATAATTAGTTTAGAAAGAAATAGCAAAGAGTGAAACACTTTTAAGTCAACTACATCCAGGTATGACACACTTAACTAAAAAACCAGTTTAAAAGTAGGTCATTTAAAATAGACTTTTTAAAGGTTGAGGGAACAAAAACGTGTATTTTTAAAAGAAAATCTAGAGAAACAGGTTTATTGATCTTGAATTTCTAGAGAATCACTTGTCATTTTCTAAAATAAATTACAGGTAAATTTTTTTTTGTCGATGCTGAGAGTCTCATTTTAAGAATCTCAGACATCTTTGTAGACACCATTGTGGAGCCCATCTCCTCCCAAGTATTAAGAAAAAGTGTGATTTAATGATCAAGCCAGAGAAAAAGAAGGAGCCTCATGACTGGTGATAATTTTCATCTTTTAGGAGTAGCGTTTGGGTAAACGTCTTTGAGCTAATTCTTTTTTTTTTTTAAATCAATTTAATAAATTTTCAATTTAATAAAATCAATTTAACAAAACTCATGCAAGCCTCCAAAACTAGGTATAGTATAAATTGTGCAAAATTTTTCACTCAACTTCGATCCATGCCTTGAAAATGCTACATTTTTTTTAATGAACAAAGGTTGTATAGAGATCTAGACTAAACTAGGAGTTCATTCTGTACAGATACAGTCACAGTGATTCCATTTTCCCATTCCTTTCTTATAGGGAAATTAACAACATATTGAAAGGGAATTAACTTGCAGCCATTCAAATTTAGAAGCTCCAGAATAAAATTTTCCAGCTATGCTCATAGAAAATGCTGTCTTTAAATGATAGCAGTCCCAAGACGTGTAATCAATAAATCAATAGAAAGAAGGAACTACATCCATAGCACAGGCCCCAATTTCTTCAAGTTCATTTGTTTTCGTTCTTCTCTGCCGATTAAATCACTGAGTGCATCAATTAGAATTACTAATTCTATAATTGTGCACTGCACAAGCTATTCCAGCCTGAGAGTAAGGCCTGCATAATCTTTCTTATGTTAGGGCTATGAATCTGAAAAACATTTCGATAATGTTTTAAAATTCAAGAATTTATCAATGCCAGTGATTTTCTCTTTGCAATAGTTTCCTTGGAAGGCTATATATTTTTATAAACTGTGTTGCCATTGCTGAAAACATTTTGGTGAATTTCTCTTTGGAATGCTTTCAGAGCCAGCATTAGTCATTTTGTGTCTCTTCACTAGTGACAATATTTTGGTTTGTTTATTTTATGATGAGAGGAAGTTAGTTTCTTTGTATATTTTAAACAGCCAAAAGTCTGGGCGCCTGGGTGGCTCATTTGGTTAAACCTCTGACTTCAACTCAGGTCATGATCTCACAGTGTATGGGTTCGAGCCCCACGTGTTGGGCTCTGTGCTGACAGCTCAGAGCCTGGAGCCTGCAGCCTGCTTTGGATTCCGTGTCTCCCTCTTTCTCTGCCCCTCCCCCACTCACATTGTGTCCCTCTCTGTCTCTCAAAAATGAACAAATGTTAAATAAAAAATCAAATGGCCAAAAGTCACTCCTCCTATGGTCTTGTGAGAAATACATTTTTCTCTTTTTTTGTAAAATGAGAAATGATTATAAAGTAATGGGACTGATATTTGTTCTTTAGATTGGAAGTTTGTATTATCTTTACATTTGCTAGCTATGTGACCAAAGACAATTTACTCAATTACTCGATACCTCAGTTTCCTTATCTGTAACAGGAATGACAATAGCCCACATAGATTTGTTGTGACTATTAAGTGATATAATAAATGTACAGTAGTAATTAGAGTGCCCGGTACAGAGAGCTCAATAATTCTTACTGAAGGAATAGCTATGTGAAGGGACTCTTAGCCTCAACTCTGCATCAAACTCCTTTCTTCAAATCTAATACATTATCCAAACTTACTGCAAATCTATCCTTTGAAGTCAGCTCTCCCTCTTTAGTGTTACTAATTTGTAATTCTCTCTTTTCAACCAGTCATGGAGTCCTGAAGATTGACCTTACATCATGACTCTTAAATCCATCCCCTTTCCTTCACCCTACTTCTTGTCTTCAGTCCATGAACCCGTGAATCCTTCATGTTGCAGGCAGAGTGATCTCTCTAAAGTATAAGGCTGAGGGGAGCCACTTCTCCCATTGTTGTCTGGGTATGGGATGATCTTGGTAAAACCTGTAAGGCCATTTGCAATCTGAACCTGGTTTATTGCAAAGGCATCAATTCCACATTTCTTTAACCTAGCATGCTCTTGCTTTTCCAGGACTTTGCATGTGGCTGAAATTTGCTATGTGACTCTGGCTTTTGGGTAACTCCCACTGTTTCCTCTGGATTTAATTTAGAGATCAGGTGCTCCCGAGTGCTCACATTCTCAGGCACCCGTGTGGACCCCACCTGCCACCCACAGCTTATTTATGTATCCCCCTTAAGTAAATTTACAGTGTCTGTACCCTCATTGCACTGTATTGTAATCCCCTTTCTTTGAAATTTATTTCTACATCAGAATATGTCTCCTTGGAGGGCATACACTGTGTCATTCCTGCTAATCTTAGTTGTGCCCTCCTAGGACCTCATGTTCATAGATTCCTCAGACCGTAACAGGACTCAGTAATTATTCATTGAATAAATGAATGAATGATATTTCTGATGCCTTATTTAGAGTTCTTGTGACTCATTAACAACTTTTATTGTTATTAGGAGTTGGTGTTGTAATTCCCAAATTTAGGTGTTCATGCCTACCCTCTCTGCTTGGAAAAACCTGTATCTTTCCCCATATAGTTACATAGCTCATCCTTTCACCTAATGTGTCTCCAATTACATATTCCAGAGAGATTTTCTCAGACCGCCTGAGTAAATGGGACACACTCATCTCACTGGCAAACACATCTTTGTTTTTCTTCATAGCACTTGTCAATTCTGGACATTATATGCTATGTTTATTATTTTATTATTTATTTACTTGATCTCCATAAGCTCTATCAGGTTGAATTTGTGTTTTTTATTACTGAGTCCCAGCTTCCACCATCCCATCTGGCACATAGTGGGTACTTAATGTTGAGTAAAGTATTGAATTCCAACTTATAAGGTCCTTGAGAACAGTAAGTTGTGTATGCTCCCTATCATCTAACCTAAAACGTTACAATCAATCAATCAATCAAAAAATCAAGCTTGTACTCACTTAAAAAAGCTTATACCTACTTTTTTGGATCTTTTCAAAGGGGTTAACTTTATGCTTGAGTAACAGGGTACTTCTTGAAGCAGAGGATACTTACAGGTACCCACTGAAGGGGGTGGGGTTAAAAATTAAGTGAGCCTCTCCAACCTCTGGGAAAGGAGGCAGAAAGTTTCTTTGAAGCAGATCTTTGTTCTGCTAAGAATCAGGTGAAGTTCTGCCCTTATTTATGTAAATGTAGGATAAGAAGGTTTTTCCCGTTTGAAGCAGGAGATGATAGTTGAAACAAAAGACTGCCATTCCCCCGGATCCCCTGTGAGCAAACAAAGGTCTCCAGGATGAAATTAAGTGAATTTGCAGAAGGAGTCTGGAACTTCTGGAAGAGAAAAATTTAAATGTGTGTCATTATTCCCTGTGATTTAGCATGTGGTGGGCACGAGTCTGTCAGGGTGAATTGGGGTGTCCCTGATCTAGGCACAGAGACAGACAAGAGCAACAGCTCCCTCACCTCAAGGTAAAATCATCTGCCAAAAGGCAAGTGAATTTACCCCAAAGTTACATAGCTCCAGCATCCTTCATTTAAAGGGCCCTTTCTGAGTCTCTGAGTGGGTTCCTAACAATGTGTCCTCATGGTCATACATATTAACTGATGATTGTGACAACTGACTCTTTCCACCTCAACACCTCCTCCTTGGCCTTCTTCAGTAAAATCACTGGAGTGGCTGAAGACGTTTTTGGGATCCAACTAAGAGAAGTTGAGTTAGGGAAACATTTAGTTTGGTTTAAGGGGGATAGGTCAAAGTCAATTCTGTGTATCATTAAGTTTTTGCTAGCTGCCTTGTTATAGAAGTGACTTACACTCACTCTTCAGAATCACCTGGTCTCAGGACAGGAAGGGTCAGAAGTCTTATGACATGAATGTGCCCTAAATTACCTGTCATCAGAAGTATGTAGCTAGTTCAGGAGAAACAAGCTTTTTTCTGATTTCTGATCACCAGAAAAGTGTGATAAGACTTAGTTTAAAATGAGACTACAAAATGTTTGAAAATCTTTGGACAGATATTCACTGGTTAGCAGAAGATTCTGAAAGAAATATAAGACAAATCCTACTTTACTAGTATTTGGTGAAGAAGGTATTAACTATTTAATTTCTAAGATAAACTAAAGAGGATGTTGGGGTAAGATTTTTAAGGCCTTCACCTGAGACTCCACCATTCTCTGCCCTCTACACCGCCCCACCTTCAAATTTTTTTGAAAAGCAAACCTCAAAGCTTTGTCCTGGAAGAGGACAAACACAGCATGTAGTGTTGCTAGACTCTTGGAGTACAAGCACACAGCACCCCAAACCTCAGTATACCAGCACATACAGACTGGCTCGTTGCTAGCTGCCTTAGTGTAAGAATCACTTGCAAGAATATTTCAATGGGGAGATTCCAACCAGAGGTAAGGCTATTTTATCCATAGGTTTTGAAAAATTGATGTACCAGAAATGGAGGGTGTATTCTGGAAATGAAATTTTGGTCCAAGCGAAAACTTTCTGTGAACACTCATTAAAACTACAATTGTAAAATGTACCAGAGTGGGAGGTACAAATGTAGGTAATAGATAATTATACAGTTCTGTCTCCTTATAGTCGTTCCTATGTTCTCAAAAACAATACCCCTGCATAACTCTGGCACAGTGCTTAAGACCCTAACATCAGCACTGAGGATTAGGAGAGTCATTGAACGTGCTGAATATCTTCTCTTTGTCCCTCCAGGGACTCTGTTCTCCAGCAGGCTGACCTATAAAGACTACATCAACAAGCATCTTTGCCCTCTGGCTAGTGGTTGCATCAGTAAGAAATGATGGGGCAGGAGGGGAATGAGCTCAGAATTTTTTACTAACCTGAAACAGTGGGCTAAACATGGTGGCAAATTCTTTGTGACCTCTCCCATTGAAAGGCAGAGTCTAATTCCCCTCTCCCTTTTCATCAGACTGGCCTAAGCGATTTGCTTAAAGAACTGAATGCAGTAGAATTGACATTTTGGGACTTCTGAGGCTGGGTCATTACAAGAAATCTTGCAGCTCCCATCTGCCCAGGTCTCTTGGAGCACTCAGTCTTGGAGCTCTGAGATGTATAAGAAATCTGATTACCCTGATGTTGCCCTGCTGGAGTGGCTGTCAGGAGAGATCCCATGGAAAGAGAGCAATGCCCACCATTGCTCAGCTGTTCCAGCTTTTCCAGGCAGATATGTGAGTGAAGAGTTGGAGTACATTGGAACCCCAGCAGATATATTGTGAAGAATCAGGAAACCCAGCCAATAGCAGAACTGAGACATTTCCAGCTGTTCAAACTACTCCAGCTGAGACTCCAGGCTTTGTGAAGTAAAAATAATCTATTTCTGGGGTGCCTGGGTATCTCAGTTGGTTAAGCCTCTGACTTTGGCTCAGCTCATGATCTCATGGTTCGTGGGTTCGAGCCCCACATTGGTCTCTGTGCTGACATCTGAGTCTGGAGCCTGCTTCAAATTCTGTGTCTCCCTCTCTTTCTCTGCCCCTCTCCCACGCATGCTCTGCCTCTCTTTCTCTCAAAAATACATTAAAAATATTTTCTCTCAAAAATAAACATTAAACATAATGTTTATTCTCTCAAAAATAAACATTAAAAATAATCTATCTCTGCTATGCCCTGCCATGATTCCTGACCCACAAAATTGTGAGCATAATACACACTTATTGTTTTACAGAATAATTGTTTGTGTACGTTTGGGGGTGTGCCGTTACACAGCAGTAAATAATCAAACACCTGGTAATCTCCCAGCTGTGTCATCTCTGGTTGGCTGGGTTCTGCTGCCGGAGTCTCTTCATCACAGCCCTCTCCATATAGCTACTCATGCCTTCTAGCCTATAGGAGGTAATGGCACCCAGCCCTCGCTAGCTGTACTAGTCATTGTTATTGGCTTTCTTGAATCCTGTCCACCTTTTAAAAACAGTCCCTTAATTAACCTCTCCTGAATTACCCAGTTTAAGAGTGTCATCTGAGATTCCTTGGGGTCTTGGCTCATATGCCAGACTTGATACACATGTCTCAAGACATATTGAAGAACAGGGGAGAAAGCTACAGTGTGTAAAGAGGTTCAGAATTATGCTTCAGATAGCTGCAGAAAAATTTGCCTAGCAAAATGGTATGTTTATATACTTATATCAAGTACTTATATCAAGTAATTAGTGTGTTGCCATTAATGAAATACTTTAGGAAACAGTAAGCTTTTAAGGCCATCCTTGAAGTTTTCTGGATTCAGTAAGTCTTACTCATCCTTTTAATTTGTTTGTGAGAGAAATGGCCATTCTCTAGCATACTGCATTATTTTATTTAACAGTCATTATATATTATACTTTCTATATTCCAGCACTCTTCTAAGACCTTTACACAGAATGACTCATTTAATCCTCCTAATAACCCTATCAGCCCTGTGTTATTATCACCATTTTACAGACAAAGAAATCAGGGTATGTAGAAGTTACATAACTGGCCTAAGGGCTCACAGCTAGGAAGCGGAAGCACTAGCACTAGAAGCCACAATGTTCAGCTACAGAGTGCTGTCTTTACCAGTGTGTTTCGCTGTTAGGTCTTGCCAGGAATGATTTAGAAAACAGGAGAAATGAGTTGACTGGGTGGTCTACCGTGTGATTCAGTCAGTGATTGCGGGGGGCCTTCTCTTCTTGAAGGCATCTGAGATGACGGAGCATGAGAAAGAGAAACAGGTTGGAAGCTCCTGAGAGCATAAACACTAGAGAGGACAAGTGTAATAGTTATGCATTGCTGTGTAACAAATTACCTCAAAATGTAGTAGCTTAGAGCAACGATAAGTTTTTATGTCTCATGGCTAGTGTAGGTCAGGGATTCAGAGAGGGTCCAACAGCATGTATAATCCACTGTATCTGGAGTCTCAGGTAGAAGACATGGAGTCTCATCTGAAGACTTATTCAGTCCTGTATGGGCCTAGCTGAGTATTCAGTCTGGAATACTATTATCTTCCATCTGGTCCCAGGGGTGCTTAGAGGAAATGCCACCCACAAATGAAATACGGTTTCATGTGTGGGAGTTACTATTTTGGAAAACTTAGCTTAAATGATTTTTTGTTTCAGTCAGGCTTTCTGAAGAAAGCAGAGGGCAAGCTGGATCTGGGTAAAAGGATTATTATAAAAGTGTGAGGAGTGTTTAAAGAAATAAAAAATAAGGGATTATGTAGAAACCCAGGACTAGAAACAGCAGAGAGCCATTATCTCTCCCAGGACTGAAGGAAGGGGAGAAGTTACCAGAACTCTGAGGGTAGCTATTTGTAGAGTGTCTGACAAGAGCTGTGGCCTTCAAGGAGGAATTCAGATAACCAAGGATGAGTTGGTAGAGTAGGAAGAGGGTGAATAAATACTTTTGTGTCATTGTCCTCCTGCCCTCTGATCTCCTGCTTATCTAACCCACTGGATGACATATGGCCAGACCAGTTCATATAGGTCAGCCCCTCAGGACCACAGAGTAGAGTGACAGTAAGAAAGGTAGAGAATGGGCCTGGAAGGGCAAACAGGAGATACCCAACACACCAAAATATTTCTCCTGGTATGTGGGGAGTGATGCATGTGTTTTGGAAGGTCAACAGTTGTCCCTTATAGAGCCTGAGGTGAATTCTGCTGGAATTTGTAATGTCACCATTAACAGACTTTATAATATGTTGTATTGTTTGAAATGACCATTTTGTAGGTTAAAAAACTGGAAAATTTGATAATTTCATACAGTTCAACCCAATATTCTGGGTACTTTCCAGTTAAAGTTGCTAATGGAAAAATGCTCGTATTAGATAACTGAAAATGTTGCTTCTCATTGTTTTATTGTTGGCTATTTTCTGAGTTAGGACTACCTAAAAACTTAAGTGGAATAGGTGTTCTAATTGGACTGCATCAAACATTTTTTAGTTGTTCAGGGTAAGACAAGATAAAAATATAAAGTCAGCAAAACTTTTGAGGTAGGCATGTTGCTTACTATAGGTCATGGCAGTCTCTACCTCAGTGCCCAACTGAAGTAGTTTAACCTACCTTGTGGTTTGTCCTTCAGTAGCGGACAGCCTTGAACCAAGCAGAGAACTATGAAGGGTATTCTGATGCCTGAATTTCAGGGAGGCCCAGCAGTAAATAGAAGAAACTCATGATAGACCATGGGAATGGCAAGTTTTGAGTTTCATTTTCAAATCATGCTTTTGACCATACTGACCTCTAATCACATATTATTTAGTAATTTATTGGATAAAGGAACTCTGGTGTTTTGATATGTTTTCTCACTGCCATGTAACTAAAAAGATGTGGGTCAGATGCTGGTTAATGTGGATCTTGAAAGGAATGTCTACTGAGGCCTCCTGGGTGTCTCAGTCAGTTGAGCATCTAACTTCAGCTTAGGTCATGATCTCACAGTTTGTGAGTTTGAGCCCTGTGTCAGCTCTGCACTGACAGCTCCAAGCCTGCTTCAGATTCTCTGTCTCCCTTTCTCTCTCTGTTCCTCCCTGGCTTGTGCTCTCTTTCTAAAAAAAAAAAAACAAAAAAACAAAAAAACAAAAACAAAAACAAAAACCAGGAATGTCTACTGAAACATATATATTTAAAAATCTTGCTACTTCTGTTAAACATAGAGGAAACAGAAAGAGCCCCTAAAGCAGATCTCTGTTGTCTAAGCAATTACTGCGTGGTATGGCAGACAGAGTAATGAGTCCCCAAAGGTGCCCATCCCTAAGACCTGTGAAAATGTTGCCTTACATGATAAAGGGGACTTACCAGATGTGATTAACTTAAGCATTTAAGATAAGGAGATTATCCTGTATTATCCAGGTGGACCCAATGTAAACACAAGAACCCTTATAAGAGAAAGGCTAGAGACTTACAGTTAAGAGAAGGCAATGTAACAATGGAAGTAGAGATTGGAGGGATATGGCCATGAACCAAGAAATGCTGGCAGCCTCTGGAAGTTGGAAGAGGCAAGGAATAGATTCTCTTCCAAAAGGAACCAGCCCTGCAGACACATTTATTTTAGTCCCATAAGACTTGATTTAGACCTCTGAACCCCAAAATTGTAAAAGAATAAAATTGTGTTGCTTTAAGCCACTAAATTTGTCATATTTTTTTGCAGCAGCCATAGGAAACTAATAAAAGTGGTTTCCTTAGTTATGTGAATACAGGGTGAGGAGGCATCCAGCGCTCCATATTGTTACTCCTTAAAAACCCAGATATGAAATTTGCATGAAGAGTCTAGAAGCCTCAGGGAGATTGGGACCAAGACGTACACCCAGAAATTTGGAGTTTGAGTGATGTGTCAAGGTAGAGTAGGGTGGTATTGGGCAAGACATAATCACATAAAAGAGCAATGGGATGCCTGGAAACAAAGTTTCCTTAGGAAAGTGGGAAGGTCTTGGCTGACCCAGACTTAACATAAAATCCTAAGTACTGCAGAGAGGATGGGTTTGGCATGATTTAGTCTATAAGACCCTTAGGACCCAGCTCCCCTGACATGATGCCACATTTTTAGGGAATAATGGCTGAGTAAGGACAAACAATGAGGACAAACAATGTCATTGTGGACAAACAATGAGAACTCTACTCTAGGAACCCAAGTAAGAGGCATCCCTAAAGCCAGGACATGGGCTTGGACCAGCTCATAGGCTTAAAAAGTATCTGAGGAACTCTTGGGACCAAGTTTCAACAGTGACATTGTGTGGCAGTGAGAAACATTGGTAGGCTGACTGGACTTCTGTTCTGTCTCTATCTGGCCTCTCTACAAGGATTGTCCAGGGGCACCTGGCTCAGTCAGTTAACTGTCTGACTTCGGCTAAGGTCCTGATCTCATAGTTTGTGGGTTCAAGCCCCACATCGGGCTCTGTGCTGACAGATCATAGCCTGGAGCCTGGTTCAGATTCTGTGTCTCCCTCTCTCTCTGCCCCTCCCCTGCTCACTCTCTCTCTCATTCTCTCTCTCTCTCAAAAGTAAACAAATATTACAAAAAAAAAAAGAAAGAAAAGAAAGAACGAGAGAAGAAAGAATACAAGGGTTGACCAGATAGGGACTGAATAATCACTATTACGTTCTTGGTAAATATGGTGGGGGAGAAGGGGATGGAGTTTAAAGGAATATACTGGGCTCTCCGCTAATAAGTTTTATTTTGACTGGATTAATTGGGACAAAATAACAGATATGCATACATTTTTATTCTCTAGGTTTGTGGAGCAGGTCACACTGGATATACATGTTTGTGTTCTGTTAGAAAACTAAAAGCATTTCTAGCTTCCTCCTTATGTATTTTTGGGAATCTGAAACTAAACTACATGAGTTTTTATATTCTTTCTTCCCCCAGTTTCTATATTCTTTACTCTTGCTCTCCATTTAAAAAAATGGAATAATCTTATGATTCTATAAAATTATAGGAGTTGCATTTATATGCCTCATCTTATAATCAGCTTCTTTAATTGGGTGCCTTCCTCACAAGTATTTTCCAGAAGTTGCTTAACCTTTAGGGGAAGGTCTACTTTATATCACACATTATGATTTTATATAGCTCATCTCATTTAAATCTTCCCACAGTTCAGTGAGGTAGATTTTCTTTCTATTTTATAAATGAAGAAATGTGTTCATAGGGTTTAGGAATTTCTTCTAGCTGGTTATAAAAGATGGATGTCTAACCATATTATTATGGTTCTATAAGCATTAATTAAGATCATACCTAAACCAAGTGGCAAGTGAGGCATGAATATTACTAAGCTGCTTAAATACATTTAGTGTAGCAACAAAATCAAGATATAAATTATAAACTGTGATATAACAAAGTTTACATATCTCGCATTTTGTTTCAATTAATCACTCCAAACAAATCCCATCAGCAACTAGCCAGTATATCCCCCTTAAACTTCATCTCTTTCACCAATTACCTGAAATATACATATGCTAATAACCTATAAAAGATGGATAAAGAGAACCTAGCATTGTACTTTAAATCAGGAAGTGCTCGTCAAAGTTTAGTTGAGTAGAAGGTTGACAAAAGCATCATCTGAAATGCACAGTAAAAATAAGAGAGGCAAAGAAAATTTCCAAAGTTACAGACTGATTTTTAAAATAATGGCTACAGAATGACCAACCTGGTATATAACTCCTTTTGGCAAAATGGTTGAAAATATACCGTAAATTTGAAAGACAGGATTATAAAAAAATCTCCCAACTGAATAATCCTAAAGCTACAAAACAAAAGTCCTCTCCATTTGAAAGAGTATTGCCCTCTGAATGTTTTTATTTGGTTTTGATTTTTGGAAGTCTGTGTTTCACCAATCACCCTTGGAAATGGACATTTCTGCTGCTGACAAGCATTCATTTCTCTTTTTTCCAGTAGTACTCAGATCTTACTCAAATGTCTTCCCCTTCCTCACATCTCACATGGGCCTCAGGAAAATCTGAACTCACTACTCACTCCAGAGGTAACTCTGTTACATCTAAGGCTAATTCCGTCCCTAGAGCAAGGGATGGGTGCAGGAGACGACATGTGGTCCAATTAACATGAGGAAAGTCTCTCCAAGGGCATCTGAGAAAGACCCACCATCACAAGGAGAGAGATGCTCAGAGTGGCTCTCCTCCAGACATTACCATTATTCTTCTGTGGCGATTTTGCTGCTGTGCTAGTACTCTGAAGATGAAACTTCAATTTAGAGCCAGGAAAAGAACTCTAGTGCGACAGGACTGTCACCTCGAAGGCCTCACCTCTTTCTCTTCTAGTTGATTGAGCCAATAAGTATCTAATTGCTTAAGCTAGTTTGAGTTTTCTGTCATTTATAGTTGAAAGTATTCGAACCTATACACCATCAGCATTGTATTCTAATCCACAGTTGTGCTATAAATAAAATTCTGGTTTTGAGTCAATAGAAGAAGTACGAAAGACAGTCTTTGCTCAGGGGATCAAAATGACGAGACTCTCGCAAACCCAGAGGTCTATACTTAGGGGTCTGCCATGCCATACACACACTCTCTAAACACTACATTAGTTAAAAAACTTGCCAGTTCAAGTATTCCCGTTCATCTGAAGTCATCAAGTTTCAGTTCTCTGACATTGTACATTGCATGTTTTGTGAAATTACATGTTTCCTGTGATAGCAAGAAACCCAAATAATAATTTACCTGGCCAAGAAAAATGAAGAGTAAAGATGGGTACATAATGTGGTTGTGGATTGCTGTAGAAACTTGGCATATTTTTATTTTTATTATTTATTTTTAATTTTTTAATATTTATTTACTTTTGAGAGAGAGAGAGAGACAGAGTGAGAGTGGGGGAGGGGCAGAGAGAGAAGGAGACACAGAATCTGAAGCAGGCTCCAGGCTCTCAGCTGTCAGCACAGGGCCTGATGCAGGGCTCAAACCCACAAACCGTGAGATCATGACCTGAGCTGAAGTTGGATGCTTAACTGACTGAGCCACCCAGGTGCCCCTAAACTTAGCATATTTTTAACACCACATGAACTGATTAGAATAAAAAAAAGAAACTTAACAGCTTTTAAAACTCAAAAAAATTAAGAAAAGGCCATAAATAATTTTTAGGCACATTTAAAGAGAAGCACTAAAATCAAGAGCCATTACAATTTGTTTCAAGTTTGTAATGGTACTTTACACCTTAAAAAGAACATTTGACACTTGAGTAGATGATAGAAGTATACTTAAGTTCAATTTTTTTTAATGTTTATTTATTTTTGAGAGAGAGAAGGAGAGAGAGAGACACACACACACACACACACAGTCCAAAGCAGGCTCCAGGCTCTGAGCTGTCAGCACACAGCCCAACATGGGGCTCAAACTCACCAACCGGGAGATCATGAGCTGAGCTGAAGCCAGACACTTAACCAACTGAGCCACCCAGGCGTCCCAATAAGTTTTAAGAACCATTGTGAATTTAAATTATCACAGAACTATCAATGTAGGGTTTCAAACTGATACTATGTCAAAAAATTAACCTAAAATAATGTGTCCATTTGGCTTAAAGACCTAGAAGGAAAGAATAATTAGCAACGTATAAATGATCATTTTAGTCACACTCAAATTTCAAAAGTATGTTTGTGACTTGAATAAGTAAGCTCTTGAGTATAAAATAAAGCCCAAATTTACTTTGAAATTTTATTTTATTTTATTTATTTTAATTTTTTTAACTTTTATTCAGTTTTGAGAGACACAGTGTAAGTGTGGAAGAGCAGAGAGAGAGAGAGACAGGTTCCATATTCCTAGCAGTCAGGTGCCCCTAGTTTGAAATTTTAAATGATTGGGGTGCCTGGGTGTCTCATTTGGTTGAGTGCCTGGCTCTTGATTTCAGCTCAATCATGATCCCAGGGTAATGGGACCCAGCCCTGAGTCAGGCTCCATCCTGAGACTACTTAAGATCCTCTCTCTCTCTCTCTCTCTCTCTCTCTCTCAAATAAAAAAAATTAAAATAAATAAATAAAACAAAAATTTAAATGGTTTTATTTGTTAAGTAATTATTTATGGCCTAAGATCAAATTATAAACTTTAAAAAATTTACTCTTTATGTAATGAAAGAGTTATTTTTTAAGTTTGCTTGTTTTACACCTTCCCAAGTAGTATATATGGCACATTTATTTGGAGTAAAGTGGTAAAAACAAATCCACCTCTTATGTAAGCTAGAGGATTGACTTTTGGAGTCTCAGATAGATTTCTTCTTTGTATTTTGCATTTGCTTTATCTTTATGTATTTTTCAAAAAAACAGTGATTCTATTGTTTTTTAAAAATTGAATAAGTAGCAGGATATCTGCTTTGTTGTTCAGAATTTGTTTCTATATAAACACAGTATTGTCCCCAATTAATCTTATGGTTACAATTTTCTGACTGGTTCTTGGATCGATAGCTTATTATGTTGAATTTTTATTATTTCATATAAAATAGTTACAATCTTTAAGCCAAATTAGTATTTATTGACTATGGATGACCACTGTGTACAAAGTGCTATATTTAAATGTTATTATTTTCCCTGTTGCACATAAAAATCCAGTCGCATCATCACCTCATGAGGTGGACACAAGTATCCCAACTGCTTATATTTACAGTAAAGAAAATCTAATCACTAACTATAAAAAAATCTGGTTGCAAAACAAGTTAAAAACCAGGGATAGTGATAATGATTATCATCTCAAACATTCATTAAGTGTTAAATTTAGAAAAGACTATTTCCTAATGCCTTTTGAAATCTCTCTAACCTTGCCTGCTCAAGCCTTTCTACAATATCTAATTAAACCTGACTCTATTCAGATAAATGTATCCCTTATATTGTTTTTGTGTGTGTGCGCAAAAGCTAATTGATTTATAGCTTATAAAACTTTTTTTGTTTTGTTTTGTTGTTGCTTTAGGACCCACACTGGCAATATTCTAGCAAGGGGATGTTAAGTCGTGTACAGAAGAATAATTCAACTATTCATGGGATCCAGAAAACTCTTCACTGTTTCTTCAAGGTTTGTTCATCCATTTGTGTGTTCAATGACAAAAGATTTTTGAATGCCTCCTATGTAAAATAAATTGTAATTATTCAAAAGTGTTTTGTGAAAAGTATACCATTACCAGGAGGACAGCTACTAGGCCATTCATTTTCTGTTTATTTTGCAAGGAAATGTACCCCTTTGAGCTTGTTTGATTTGGATATGTATTCCTAAAGTAAATATTGCTATTGATGGCTTCCTGTTTAATGTTAAGCTAGTCAAGTGACCCTAGAAGTCTTCCGGTTGTGTTAGGGTTTCCTTTACATAGATTCCAATGCAATTGCTTTCATATTATTTAGGATATAAAAACAAACTATATTCAAACATTTATACCATTTGATTCTTACACTTCCTAAGAGACAAATTACTTTACAAAAATAATAGCATTATTTTTAAGTAATGATGCTATATCCCACTTAGGCCAACCTTTAACATGTCACATTAACTTTTAGACAGAAATTAAATTAACTATGCTGGCTTCCTGGTTCTTGGGAAGTTATCTATTACTCTTTTTCTCTTATCTGTGAAATTAAATTAAATTAAATTCCACCTAATCTATCAATGTTCCTACATCTGGACCCACATCGTCTGCTCTTCCTGCAGGAAGATGGCTCCAACCCCTTCACTTATGTGCCAGATCTTATTCCTCTTTAACTTCTACGAGGCCCTGTGGATCCTTTCTCTCTTCTGCATCATCTTTCCGTCTGCAAGAAATTATTCCCATCAGCATAAAAGCATGCTGTAATATCTCCCATCTTACTTTTATTTAAAAAGCCCTCTCTTGACTCCACATCCCACTGTAGTTCTGTCCATTTCTCTACTCCCTTTTGTGGAGCTCCATCCCTGCTTTTGTTTTCTTCATTTCCTCACTCTCTACTTGGATCTTTCACCCAAATCCACTTCTTTTACTCTTCCAAGGCACTGTCTCTTGAACTCATTTCAGTTATGCTTTCCTCGGTTTCGATTCAAGAAAAGAGTGCTTGTTGGGGTCACCAATGACCTCTATGCTATATCCAGTATAAAATTCTCAATCTTCATCCGACCTGACTTACCAGCAGCATTTGGCACAGGTGACCTTCCCTTCTCCATTTTCTTCATTGAGTTTTCAACACAGCTGTCTGATCTCCCCTTACCCCCTCTTACTGGCTGCTTGCTTGTCTCTCTTAGCTGTTGGATCTGCCTCCTCTTCCTAACTAGAATCAGTCTTCAGCCCCCATTTTATTCACACTCTTGTCTTCAGCCATCTCATTTCTGAGCTGAAAACTTCCAAAATTATATGCCCATCACTGCAGAAAAAGACTGCCTTTATTTCTAGTTGTGATATACAACTGGAAAAGAAGATTCTGTGGCATTCCTCTTTCTTCATTCTGTATTTGTCCCCTCATTCCTCCTGCTACCTTTTGGGATCAAATATGATGTTCATTTGTCCATTCATGTGATAAATACTATTGAGCAACATGTGCCAGACTCTGTGCTGACTTACCCATAACCTAGGCTTCTAATGGTTTCTGGTCCTTGCCTTCTTTTTCCCTTCTTACTCTATTTTATCCATTTCCCATCCTTCAGATATGTTCTAAGTCCCCTCCAAACTCATGTCCCCAGGCCCCCAAATACTTTCTCCCTAAAGCTGCAAACTCAAAATTCTAGAATCTAGATTTCTATATCTGGAACAAACACTTCAAATTCAACAATACAGTTTAAATGCAATTGTGTTAGAAATGCAAACAAACAACAGGGGGGCCTCGGTGGCTCAGTTGCTTAATTGGGCTCAGGTCATCATCTCACAGTTGGTGGGATTGAACACTTCATCGGTCTCTGCACTGACAGTGTGGACCCTGCTTGGGATTCTCTCTCCCTTTCTCTCTGCCCCGCCCCCCGCCTCAAAATAAGTAAAACCCATTTTTAAAAAATCGTTAAAGAAAATGCAAACAACACATATGCTGATGTTCTTCCTACCTAAGTCAGACATGACTCATTCTCAATTTTTCTTCTTCCTTTAGCTCACAGTAACTTTCTAAGTATCTCTGTAACTGGTCCCCTTATCTCTATTCCTACTAATAGTGCTTTGTGCCATTAGCATTTTTCTTTAAGGATCCCTATGCCTCCGTTCTTATATTTCTCCAATTCTTGCCCCACATTGCTGCCAGCATGATCTACCTAAATTGAAATCTGAATATTTCACTGCTCCGAATAATATCTTTGATGGCTTTCCATCTCCCATGGAACAGAGCTCACAGTATTATTCCTTGTAAGAACAAAACATATGAACCTCCTCAGCTTTTCTGCAAAAATTCAAAAGTTCTGGCCCCCAAAAATGACTTGCAGATCTATGAATGGAACGTGCTCTTTTAGACCTTTGGTCTCTGCATACATTTTCACACCCTGTGTGTCTGGTGAATATGCATCTTCCATCAAGACTCAGATCTACTTATACTGTCTTTGAAGCTCCTTAAGCCCCGACACCACATAATTAGGCCTTCTCTCCTCCGTGTTATGATACTTTATGTAGATATCTTTATTTTTTCCATGTATTTCATATAGTGTAATTATTTGTTTCTATGTCTGTGTACTTCAATGGACAGGGAAATCTATGCAGGCAGAGACCATGTATCATTAATCTTATAATTTCAATTTTTAAATTTTTGTTTCTTCGTTTGCAAAAAACAGGAAAGAGCTGATACGCATTCTCATATAATGAATAAACTGCAGAAGTTTACATTATAAGACAGACTTTTTTTTTCTAAAACATAACAACTGTTTTCCTAATATGAGTTACTCATATAGGGTTTTTTAAAAATATTGAAATATAACCCACATACCACAAAATTCACCCTTTTAGAGTTTACAATTCAGTGGCTTTTAATATATTCACAAAGTTGTAAAATTATCACCACTATCTGATTCCAGAAAATTCCCAATTCTAGAACTTTTTCATTCTCCCCAAAAGAAACTCTGTCCCTCATTAGCAGTTATTCCCCATCCCTACTCCCTCTCTGGGCCAACTAATCTGCTTTCTACCTCTATAGGTTTGCCTATTCTGTGCATTTAATATAAATAGAATGATTTAATATGTGGCTTTGTATGCCTGGCTTCTTTCATGCAGCATAATGTTTTTAAGGTTCATCTACATACATTATAGCATGTTTTCTTCCTTTTCATGACTGAATAATATTCCATTGTATAGATATGCCATATTTTGTTTATCTATTCTTTGATTGATAGATATTTGGATTTTCTACTTTTTGGCTATTAGGAATAATGCTTTTATGAACATTAATGTACAAATTTTTGTGTGGATGGACATATGTTTTCAATTCTCTTGGGTAAATGTTAGAGATGGAATAACTGGGTCATATAATTCTATGTTCTTTGAGGAACTCCCAAAATGTCTTCCAAAGTGACTGTACTATTTCACATTCCCATTAGCTATGTATAAGAGCTCTAATTTCTCTACAGCCTTGCCAACACTTGTCATTGTTCATCTTTTTTGATTATAGTCCTCTTGGTGGGTATGAAGTGGTATCTCATTGTAGTTATACAGGGTTTGATATCAGCCTCCCGTAAAAGGGTTATCTAGATTTCCATTCTATTTAAAACCAATAAACGAATATTTTATTTTATATTACTCTGAAATAAATGGGAGGTGATCCTCTCAGAAGATGGAACTATTCATTTTTCTTAAATGTCCTAAAATGTTTCATAGGACTTAGCATATTTTAAATTCTTTCTTATTATTCCTAAGATACTTCCATGACTGAATAATATTCCATTGTGCAGATATGCCATTTTTTTGGCAATATAAGACCCCCAAATGTTGTTAATTAAGATTTCACTCATGTTAATTTTGAGGGGAAACACTTTCTAGCTCCTATCTATCCTATGTGTAAGCATTATATGACAATTAGGGATATTGAAAATTTAGCCCAGTTAATTTGTCTCCCTTGTGACTCTTTAGACTTTTTTCCCTTATTTTTCTCTTAACGATGGTTTTCGGATAACTATTACTTTGTTTTTGTCTACATTTAACCCATTCAACTTAGTATTGTTTGAAATTTTTCATAAATGTACTATAAATTTCCTTTCTGCCACACAACATGATATTCAGCATAGATAGTGGGTTTCAGAAGTCAGGTAATTTGTTTGAACATGTAGTGGGGTGGAATGACATTTGTTAGAGTGGCTGTTTGTACCTTTACACACACATTCCTTTGGTTGAGGCTTACAAATGAGGTGACTGTGATTATGGCCAGCATTCCAGTCTCTAGTTGAAGAGAGACTATACAAAAAATAGTGACAATGATTTGCCCAGATAGATTCCCAAGCTCATAAGATGTGGCCAGATGCTGCAGGCCATTTCCTGCAGTGTTAGTGCTTTTGAGAGACTTCTGTTGACATGTCCCAAACATATTCTCATGGGGTTGTTGCTTTGTTTTTTTCAATGCTTATAAAAATATTCATCCAATGATCTTGGTTCATGGACTTTAAGCATTTCTCAATTTTGTTTGGAGGCTTTTAGCTTAGTCATTGAGTAAATGCTTTCTTCATTCATTCACAATTCATTCACCCTGGATCCTTAGTGTGTGATTTTCATTATATTATCACTAAAACATTACCTCCTCAAAGACTTCTCTGACTTTTTCTTGATCTACCATGTGTTTATATGGTTGTGAATAACCTCATCTACCCATTTCTTATAACCTTACCTTAAATATCCAGATCAAATATTTTAACTTCACTCTCATGTGAGTGCTTGGCAGAATATTTAACTTAAATAGTATCACTTCACACTCACAAATAGGCACAACAAATGTCAATCACCATATAATTTATCTTACCAATTGTATAAATCCTTTATTTTATTTTAAACTAGAAGTCAAAAGTAATAAGCATTCATATTTCTGTTAATATCATTGATTTTAAAAAGGAAGCAAAGCAAATTATGTAGAATAATTCTCACCTGATAAATGCTTGAAAGTTACATTACCTTAAATAATGTCTCATCAATAATGGGTGGTCATGTCTCATTTCTACCTACTAATGCATTTTGAATATCAAATGCTTTATTTTGTGTCTTTCAATTTCTTTGTTACACTGACTTTTCCTAAGAAGAGGGTTAACATTTTTCATCGATTCTTTTTTTTTTTTTAATGTCTGCACTGTCAGCGCAGGCTTTGACATGGGGCTCGATCCCACAAACTGTGAAATCATGACTTTAGCTGAAATCAAGAGTCAAACATTTAACTGACTGAGTCACTCAGGTGCCCCATCATTTTTCATTGATTCTTAAGATAAGATTGATATTGGCAAGTGACTCACTTTCCCTATTCAAGTACATCTTTCTCACTGGTAAAATTTCTTTTTTTTATTGTTTGTGCCTATAACAAAATTACGTTTAATCTGTACCACTGGGAACTCAGAAGATGGGCCATAAAAAATTGTTCTCTCTTCCTCCTCCCCCAAGGATATAATGCTTATATAACTAAAAATTTGAAGCAGATTCATGAGCAGGGATGGACAAAGCCATGTTTTTAGCAACTGGAATTAAAAGAAGTTGAAGCTCAGAACATATCCCATTTATCATGAAGTTTGTATCATGAGGGAATTTATCACTGCTATAATGAGCTTGTGCACCTGCAAAGTCTAGGGCTTACAGGTATGTCTGTAAATGGAGGGTGTATCTGGAGTTCCCACAGGTACCACATCATTTGTTCCCATTTGAATGTGCAATCAGTCATATTCACAGTGCATAAATATGAATAAAGTGTAGCATTGAGCTTGGATGACATGATTTTATGGTTTCAGATGTTTTCAAATCTTTCAAATTTGCTTTGAACTAAATGATCCATCCATCTTTTTTAGAATTTTTTCTTTCATTGCCAGTTGCCTCCATTTTCTCTAAGGAAGAAGAGGCATCTTGATCCCCAAATAATAAATTCTTATTGAATTCTAGTGGGTCCTATTCTATATTATCATCACATTACTTTCAACAATCTTAAAAGTCAAGGATTTAAAATTTCTCTCTTCCATTTTGTTAACTTTGTTGGTCATATTCTTCTTCCTGGAATGATTTTAGAAAGCTAGTTTTAGTACCAACACTTTGTAGGACTGACACTGGATGTTGCACATTAGATGCTTGGGTGCATTACTGGTCAAGTTACAGAGTTATGTAAAGCCTCAGTTTTCCTATATATAAAATGGATTATAAAAAAATAGGAGAGCTTCCTTACCCAAGCAGAATTGATATTGGAAGAAAAACCTACTTAAAATGAATATACTTCAAATACCATAAATTTTATAGCAAATTATAAGAAGTTTGCAAATTCATCTTTAAAAATTCAAACTAAACTATCTGATAATGAATTCATTTTAATTCATAGTTAACATTGCAAAGATACGGTATTTTTAGCACAAATAAAAAATGAATCGTATTAATTTTTGACACAATTTTGGAGGGATAAAATGATGATAGCATGATAGACAATCTTCACTTCAGACTTGGCTTTTAAAACAGAATCATGTTTTGATATTTAAATCATTCTGTTTTGAAAAACATAACCTGGGAGTGCCTGGGAAGATGGTGGTGTAGGAGGACACTGGGCTCACTGAGCCCTGCTGATCGCTTAGATTCCACCCACATCTGCCTAATTTACCCAGAAAACCACCAGAAGAGGAGCAGAACGGAGTCTCCGGAGCCAAGAATTAGACAAGAGGCCCACGGAAGAGGCTAGGAAGGGCAGAGAGGTGGTGCACGCTCCACGGACAGGCGGGAGGGAGCCAGAGCGGAGGGGCGGCTCTCCCGCAAAGCAGAGCCCCTAAGTCTGGCTTGCAAAAGTGGAGGGGCCGGACTGTGTGAGTTCTGACAGCCAGCAGGACTTAACATCTGGAATGTTATAAGTCAACAGCTCTGCTCCCAGAGCGGGAAGTCTAGAGGACAACAGGAGGGAAAGGTGTTGAGCCCCGGAGGACAGAGCTCAGCTTGGCAGGGAACAAAGGCACTGGGAAGCTCTGTCTCCCTTGCCCATCCCCCTCGCCCATCCCCCAGCCAAAATCCCAAAGGAAACCAGTTCCCATCACTGAAATTGCTTGCACAGAGCAAACACCCAATGCTGTGCTTCTGCAAATCCATCCCTCTGACGGGTCTGCCTCCCTCCGGGTGCTGCAGGGCCCCTCCCAAAGTGGACCACCGAAGGCAAAGTGAGCTGAGCCTGCCCCTCCCACCCCTGTGCACCTTGTGGGTCCACCCCGGCTAATACGCCAGATCCCATCCAAGCTGTACCACAAGACTGGCAGTGTGCAAGTAGCCCAGACAGAGGCCACACCACTCCACAGTGAGTCCTGCCCCTGGGAGAGGGGAAGATAAGGTACACACCAGTCTGGCTGTGGACCTAGCAGTGGGCTGGGGGCAGACATCAGGTCTGACTGAGGCCCCACCCACCAATGCAAGTTACTCCAGACAGCACAGAGAAAGAGCCCTGCAGTTCCCCCCACTCCAGGCACTATCCAAAATGACGAAATGGAAGAATTCTCCTCAAAAGAAACTCCAGGAAGTAGCGACAGCTAGTGAACTGATCAAAAACGATTTAAGCAATATAGCAGAAAATGAATTTAAAATAATAGTCATAAAATTAATCACTGGGCTTGAAAAAAGTATAGAGGACAGCAGAGAATCTATTACTACAGAGATCAAGGGACTAAGAAACATTCAGGAGGAGCTAAAAAAATGTTATAAATCAGCTGCAAAATAAAATGGAGGCAACCACAGCTCGGATTGAAGAGGCAGAGGAGAGAATAGGTGAATTAGAAGACAAAATTATGGAAAAAGAAGAAGCTGAGGAAAAGAGAGATAAAAAAATTCCAGGAGTATGAGGGGAGACTTAGAGAACTAAGTGACATAATTAAACGAAATAATATATGCATAATTGGGATTCCAGAGGAGGAAGAGAGAGGGAAAGGTCCTGAAGGTGTACTTGAAGAAATCATAGCTGAGAACTTCCCTAAACTGGAGAAGGAAGAAGGCATTGAAATCCAAGAGGCACAGAAAACTCCCTTTAGACGTAACTTGAATCGATCTTCTGCACGACATATCGTAGTGAAACTGGCAAAATACAAGGATAAAGAGAAAATTCTGAAAGCAGCTAGGGTTAAACATGCTATAACATGTAAAGGGAGACCGATAAGACTCATGACGGATCTGTCTACTGAAACTTGGCAGGCCAGAAAAGAACGGCAGGAAATCTTCAGTGTGATGAACAGAAAAAAAAAAATGCAGCCGAGAATCCTTTATCCAGCAAATCTGTCATTTAGAATAGAAGGAGAGATAAAGGTCTTCCCAAACAAACAAAAACTGAAGGAATTCATCACCACTAAACCAGCCCTACAAGAGATCCTAAGGGGGATCCTGTGAGATAAAGTACCAGAGACATCACTGCAAGCATGAAACCTACAGACACCACAATGACTCTAAACCCATATCTTTCAATAATAGCACTGAATGTAAATGGACTAGATGCTCCAACCAAAAGACATAGGGTATCAGAATAGGTAAAAAAACAAGACCCATCTATTTGTTGTATACAAGAGACTCATTTTAGACCTGAGGACACCTTCAGATTGAAAGTGAGGGGATGGAGAACTGTCTATCGTGCTATGGGAAGTCAAAAGAAAGCCGGAGTAGCCATACTTATATCAGACAAACTAGACTTTAAATTAAAGGCTGTAACAAGAGATGAAGAAGGGCATTATATCATAATTACAGGGTCTATCCATCAGGAAGAGCTAACAATTATAAATGTCTATGCACTGAATATGGAATCCCCCAAATATATAAAACAACTACTCACAAACATAACCAACCTTATTGATAAGCATGTGGTAATTGAAGGCCTTTATATAGGGGGACTTTAATACTCCACTTACAACATTGGATAGATTATCTAGACACAGGATCAATAAAGAAACAAGGACCCTGAATGATACACTGGATCATATGGACTTGACAGATATATTTAAAATTCTGTATCCCAAAGCAACAGAATATACTTTCTTCTCGAGTGCACATGGAATCTTCTCCAAGATAGATCACATACTGGGTCACAAAACAGCCCTTCATAAGTTTACAAGAATTGAAATTATACCATGCATACTTTCAGACCACAATGCTATGAAGCTTGAAATCAACCACAGGAAAAAGTCTGGAAAACCTCCAAAAGCATGGAGCTTAAAGAACACCCTACTAAAGAATGAGTGGGCCAACCAGGCAATTAGAGAAGAAATTTAAAAATATATGGAAACAAACGAAAATGAAAATACAACAATCCAAATGCTTTGGGATGCAGCGAAGGCAGTCCTGAGAGGAAAATACATTGCAATCCAGGCCTATCTCAAGAAACAAGAAAAATCCCAAATACAAAATCTAATAGCACACCTAAAGGAAATAGAAGCAGAACAGCAAAGACACCCCAAACCCAGCAGAAGAAGAGAAATAATAAAGATCAGAGCAGAAATAAACAATATAGAATCTAAAAAAACTATAGAGCAGATCAATGAAACCAAGAGTTGGTTTTTTGAAAAAATAAACAAAATTGACAAACCTCTAGCCAGGCTTCTCAAAAAGAAAAGGGAGATGACCCAAATAGATAAAACCATGAATGAAAATGGAATTATTACAACCAATCCCTCAGAAATACAAGCAATTATCAAGGAATACTATGAAAAATTATATGCCAACAAACTGGACAACATGGAAGAAATGGACAAATTCCTAAACACCCACACACTCCCAAAACTCAAACAGGAGGAAATAGAAAGCTTGAACAGACCCATAACCAGTGAAGAAATTGAATCAGTTATCAAAAATCTCCCAACAAATAAGAGTCCGGGACCAGATGGCTTCCCAGGGGAATTCTACCAGACATTTAAAGCAGAGATAATACCTATCCTTCTCAAGCTATTCCAAGCAATAGAAAGGGAAGGAAAACTTCCAGACTCATTCTATGAAGCCAGTATCACTTTGATTCCTAAACCAGGCAGAGACCAGGTAAAAAAAGAGAACTACAGGCCAATATCCCTGATGAATATGGATGCAAAAATTCTCAATAAGATACTAGCAAATCGAATTCAACAGCATATAAAAAGAATTATTCACCATGATCAAGTGGGATTCATTCCTGGGATGCAGGGCTGGTTCAACATTTGCAAATCAATCAATGTGATGCATCACATTAATAAAAGAAAAGATAAGAACCACATGATCCTGTCAATCGATGCAGAAAAAGCATTTGACAAAATTCAGTATCCTTTCTTAATAAAACCCTTGAGAAAGTCAGGATAGAAGGAACATACTTAAACATCATAAAAGCCATTTATGAAAGGCCCACAGTTAATATCATCCTCAATGGAGAAAAACTGAGAGCTTTTTCCCTGAGATCAGGAACACGACAGGGATGTCCACTCTCACTGCTGTGGTTTAACGTAGTGTTGGAAGTGCTAGCATCAGCAATCAGACAACAAAAGGAAATCAAAGGCATCAAAATTGGCAAAGATGAAGTTAAGCTTTCACTTTTTGCAGATAACATGATATTATACATGGAAAACACTGTAGACTCCATGAAAAGTCTGCTAGAACTGATACATGAATTCAGCAAAATTGCAGGATATAAAATCAATGTACAGAAATCGGTTGCATTCTTATACACTAATAATGAAGCAACAGAAGACAAATAAAGAAACTGATCCCATTCACAATTGCACCAAGAAGCATAAAATACCTAGGAATAAACCAAAGATGTAAAAGATCTGTATGCTGAAAACTATAGAAAGCTTATGAAGGAAATTGAAGAAGATATAAAGAAATGGAAAAACATTCCATGCTCATGGATTGGAAGAATAAATATTGTTAAAATGTCAACACTACCCAAAGCTATCTACACATTCAATGCAATCCCAATCAAAATTGCATCAGCATTCTTCTTGAAACTAGAACAAGCAATCCTAAAATTCATATGGAACCACAAAAGGCCCCGAATAGCCAAAGTAATTTTGAAGAAGAAGACCAAAGCAGGAGGCATCACAATCCCAGACTTTAGCCTCTACTACAAAGCTGTCATCATCAAGACAGCATGGTATTGGCACAAAAACAGACACATAGACCAATGGAATAGAATAGAAACCCCAGAACTAGACCTACAAACATATGGCCAACTAATCTTTGACAAAGCAGGAAAGAATATCCAATGGAAAAAAGACAGTCTCTTTAACAAATGGTACTGGGAAAACTGGACAGCAACATGCAGAAGAATGAAACTAGACCGCTTTCTTACACCATTCACAAAAATAAACTCAAAATGGATAAATGACCTGAATGTGAGACAGGAAACCATCAAAACCCTAGAGGAGAAAGCAGGAAAAAAACCTCTCTGACATCAGCCACAGCAATTTCTTACTTGCCACATCTCCAAAGGCAAGGGAATTAAAAGCAAAAATGAACTATTGGGACCTCATGAAGGTAAAAAGCTTCTGCACTGCAAGGGAAACATCAACAAAACTAAAAGGCAACTGACAGAATGGGAAAATATATTTGCAAATGACATATCGGACAAAGGGCTACTATCCAAAATCTATAAAGAGCTCACTAAACTCCACACCCAAAAAACAAATAATCCAGTGAAGAAATGGGCAGAAAACATGAATAGACACTTCTCTAAAGAAGACATCCAGATGGCCAACAGGCACATGAAAAGATGCTCAATGCCCCTCCTCATCAGGGAAATACAAATCAAAACCACACTCAGATATCACCTCATGCCAGTCAGAGTGGCTAAAATGAACAAATCAGGTGACTATAGATGCTAGTGAGGATGTGGAGAAACGGGAACCCTCTTGCACTGTTGCTGGGAATGCAAACTGGTGCAGCCACTCTGGAAAACAGTGTGGATGTTCCTCAAAAAATTAAATATAGACCTACCCTATGACCCAGCAATAGCACTGCTAAGAATTTACCCAAGGGATACAGGAGTACTGATGCATAGGGGCACTTGTACCCCAATGTTTATAGCAGCACTTTCAACAATAGCTAAATTATGGAAAGAGCCTAAATGTCCATCAACTGATGAATGGATAAGGAAGTTGTGGTTTATATATACAATGGAAAACCACTTGGCAATGAGAAAGAATGAAATCTGGCCTTTTGTAGCAACATGGATGGAACTGGAGAGTGTTATGCTAAGTGAAATAAGTCATACAGAGAAGGACAGATTCCATATGTTTTCACTCCTATGTGGATCCTGAGAAACTTAACAGAAACCCATGGGGGAGGGGAAGGAAAAAAAATGGTTAGAGAGGGAGGAAGCCAAAACATAAGAGACTCCTAAAAACTGAGAACAAACTGAGGGTTTATGGGGGGTGGGAGGGAGGGGTGGGTGGGTGATGGGTATGGAGGAGGGCACCTGTTGGGATGAGCACTGGGTGTTGTATGGAAATCAATTTGACAATAAATTTCATAATAAAAAAAATAAAAACATAACCTGCCAACAGTTTGTTAATTTTCTTTTTCAGTTGTTAGCTACTCTAAATTCTGCCAAGTCCTCATTTGTTAATGTCTTTTCAGTGTTCCAACATATTTTTTTATCGACTTCATGAAGTCTGCATCTTTTCCAAAATTTACAATTATGCTTTGTTGTTGGCTTTCACTATGTTTCTGGTTGTTTGACATAGTTAACAAGAAACTGAGGAACAGAAACTTTGGCTCTTGTATAGGGATGCTGGCATTAAATGGAAATGATTTTATTTGTGTGCAATTCATTCTATAAGTAGTCAACTAATTAGTGAATATTTTGTACTATAGTGACTTTTACTTTCTCTTAATATTTGGACTCAATAAATGAACACTTATATAAGGGCCCCCTAACTCATCTAATTATATCATTAAGAAATCTAAATGTAGGGGGTGCCTGAGTGGCTCAGTTGATTAAGCATTCCACTCTTAGTATCGGCTCAAGTCATAATCTCATGGTTCATGGGTTTGAGCACCACATTCGTCTCTGCACTGACAGCATGGGGCCTTCTTGGGATTTGGTCTCTCTTTCGCCCTCTCTCTGTCCCTCCTCCCCTTGCCATCTCTCTCAAAAAAATAAATAAACTTAAAAAAAAATGTAGGAATATATCTAAGACACTTAGCACAGTGCCTGGCATATATTAATCAAACCATACATATTAGTGATTGTTACTAATATGATTATTTTACAACCATCTTCTACTGAAGATAGTTGATCATAAATGGTAAGTCTTTGGGATACCCACTTAACAGAATAAACTTAGTCATCTAGAAATTACCAAACTGTTAGGTTAACAGATCACTTCTGTGATCAGAACCACCCATCCCATTTATTTAACTCACCAGAGTTTACTTCCACAAACCAACTGACAAAACAAATAAACAAAAAACACAGTCTTTTAGAGACTCAGCAGCCCAATCCATTCATGCTGGTTTTTCTCTTCAAAGGGAGGACACAGAAAGTATAGATAGAGAGTTTAGGTTTCTAAGTCAGAAACTGAAAAGGCGAAAGACTTTTGGCTGAATTTGTGGCAGAGTGAGAAATCAAGACTGTATGTCAGGTGAGATTTCCTTTAAACACTTTGCCTCCCTCCTTTCCTCCCTTTCCTTCTTCCTTTGGTCTGCAGTTCTCTTTTCGCTAAGATTGAAATCAAAAGCAGAAGTGGGATCCAATCACTGTGATTTTTATTTGAGACAGTGGAGAAAATAAACAAAAACTGGGATAAATGGAATGATAAATGACCTTGGCTAAGAGCACGCAGTGCCTAGTTCCCAAGATACGCAGTCAGAATGACCTTAGCAAATAACTTTAACCTTATGTAGGATGATTGCCATTTCTTCAGTCTGACTCCCCAAACCCCAACCTTTCTCTCCTCGCTTCCATTCCTACATTTATGTTTTAAATGTGGGTTATGAGATCAGTAAGCACTTTAACTGTCTGTATCAGTGCTTCTTAAAATTAAAATGCATAAGGATCTCCTGGAGACTTTGCTAAAATGCAGGTTCTGACTCTGTAGGTCTGGGGAAGGGCCCAAGTCTGTTTCTAATAGCTCCTGGGCGATACTGCTGCCAGTCCAGGGCCAAGAACCGCACTTTGAGGAAGAAGAATCTAGTGTATTCCCAGGAATGTTTGGTGAGATGAAATGAAAGCCCTCACTGATGATTAAAGAGGTTAAATGTGCAGTTTTCTCTTTATCAATCTTGCTTTGCCATATATCAGGAAATTAAAGTGGTCTTTCTAACACTATTTGAGTTTACAAAGGCATGCTATTTACTCTATTTCTGGCCTTTCAAGGACATTTCAAAATGATGATGTTCTACTTCTTCTTGGGTGTCAACATTAAGCTGTCTCATCTAATTTTGTCCTGACAAAATCGTAAAGTAGATAGTCTCTGGTTTTCCGAGTTACCTCGTGATCTCTTGCCGCTTCCTCCTCAGCAAAGCTTCTAAATCTATTCTAATCAGAGTGTAAATAACTAATAATGATAGCGTAAGACTGATGAGAAGGCAGTATTAAGTTCCTACTACATGATACAAGCTGTTGGATGTGCTGAGACACAATGATGAACGAAATATGTATGGTATCTAATTGCCTCCACCCTTTAAGCCCGTGGCATGGGTGTGATTCTAATTGTGCAGCTGCGAACACACAGTGAGTTAAATACCTGGAGCAGTGACAGCAGGTAATGGCAGAACCGAAATGGAAGCCCAGTCCTTTTTGACTCCAAAGCCCTGGCTAAAGCTACTGAGCTATTCTGAATAGGAAGGTGCCTACTCCCTCAGCACTATGAATGACCAGGGGTTTTGTACTCTCGAGTGTCCAAAAAAAGTCACTCTATTTCTTTTTCTTATCCTTTCAGAAGAAAGCTTTTGACTTCATAGTGACAGCTGCCAATCTGTTTTATAAATAAGGATCCCACCTTCAAATCCAACCATTCCAAATGTCTATCGTATTCTGAGACTGCTTTACAACTAAATAGATTTTCTCATTTTAGTGCCATTTCCTATCTTTCTATCTCTTGTGCTAGATAATTGACAATAATTCATATTTTTTTTTAAAAAAGACAAAGGAAACTCCTACCATACACAGAAATCAATTTGAAGTGATACTGAGATCTAAGTGTGAATGAAAGATGTAACAATAAAATTTATATATAACCCAGGAGAATGTCTCCATGAACCTGGAGTAGGGAAAGTCTTTTTTTTTTTTTTTTTAATATTTTAATGATTATTTGTTTTTGGGAGAGAGAAAGAGAGAGACAGAGCATGAGTGGGAAAAAGGGGCAAAGAGCGAGGGAGACACAGAATCTGAAGCAGCCTCCAGGCTCTGAGCTGTCAGCACAGAGCACAACACAGGGCTTGAACTCAGGAACCGTGAGATTATGACCTGAGCTGAAGTCGGGCACTTAACCAACTGAGCCATCCAGGCACTCCCTGGGAAAGTCTTTTTAAGCAGGATACAGAAAACATTAATCATAAGGGAACTTACTGATAAATAATATTGTATTAACACTTTCATTGTTAAAAGTATATTAAGGAAGTAGAAAGGCAAGCCACAAAAGAGGACTCAGAATAAAAATATACACAAAAACATTCCAATAAATCATAAGAAACAGATGGAAAGCATATAAGAAAATGTTGCAGAAGACTTACAAGAGCACTTCGGAAAAAAGTGTATCCAAATTGCCAGTCACGTATGAAAATGTTCTCAACCTCATTTGAAATACAATTAAATTGCAATTTAAATAAATTAAAAGCACAATAAGATACCTCCACACCCTCTAGAAGATCTAAAATTAAAAAAAAAAGTCAATACCAAACTCAAAAAAAGCATAGAGCAACTGGAACTCTTATATACTATTAATGGGAATGTAAATTAACACAGCAACTTTAGACAACCTTTTGGCAACAAATATTAAAACTGAGCCGATGCACAGGCAATGATTAAGCAGTTCTACTTCTAGGTATATATGTAACAGATATATAAGCAACAGAAAGTCATGTTTATGAATATGCATTTTCCCAGTGGTCAAAACTGGGAACAATCCGAATATCTATAAACATAAAATGGATAGACAAATTGTGTTTTATTCATTCAATGACATACTATTTAGCAATGAACATGAATAAATAATTGACGCTTGCAACAATATGGGTGAAATCTTATAAACATAATGTTGAACAAAGACACAAGGACACATTGTATGATTCTGTTTACATGAAGATCAAAAACAGGCAAAACTGATACATGGTATTAGAAGCGGGACTTTTGAGGGGAGGGAGAAGCAAGTGGCCAGGGCAGGAAGATGAACTCCAGAGTTCTGGATGTACTATTTCTTGACCTGGGTGGTGGTTACCTATGTGTGTTCCGTTTATGAAAAAACACTGAGATGTGTATTTATGTATATGTAGGGCAATGCATACATGTTGTATACATTATGTGATTCAACAATATTTTCCTACATGTATGTTATTTTTTTGATAAGAAGTAAAGTGTACGAAGGAGTAAAATTATTTAGTCCCTGTGTTTTTAATGTCATCTCTTACTCGTTTTTCTCCCTCTATAGCAAAGAAGACAAGTTTTTCTTAATTTGATTCCTTTGCCTTGCATGACTGAAATCTCCATTTTAAACAAATTTTTATGACTCTTGTACATTTAATACTGCTTTTTTTGTCTACAGGTTTTGCCTTTTCTACATCAAATCCATTCTGTATTATTTATTATTATTATTATTATTATTATTATTATTTAGTTCTGACCCAAACCTCTGATTTTTGTCACTTTTCCATTTGTCTTTTACATTTCAGCAGGGTTCTGGTAATAATTCCATTTGACCTTAAGACAAATGCATTATCAAACATTAAACAAAGAGCAGCTGCCATGGGCCTGATGTGTGACCTCATTCCACCTAACATTTAAGGAAACAACAGTCTAAGAATGATGGGATACTTTCTTCCTGAGGATGTGAGGCTTATGACTAAATAGATGTTTTTTTAAAAAGAGTACAGAGGATGAGAGTATAAAGGCGCTTTATCCTGCCAGAAGTGGAAAATCGCCACCATACTGTGCAGGGGACAGCATCATGCACTGTCCACCACCACCACCCACTGCTGCCCAAGGCAGCACATGGCAGGAATGGTTTGGAAAAGACTTGGGTTCCGAGGTCATCAGGTCGGGATTCAAACTCTAGATCTTAACTAACAGTGTATTCTTGAGCACGTATTCAGCCTCTCCGTGACTTCTCTATAAAAATGGGAGTATAAAAAGTCTACATCACAAAACTGTTGAAAGGATTTCAATTGCATGAATGTATAAATGTCTCTGCCATAATATTTAACACCTCTAGGTGTTCAAAAGATGAACTACTTTCTCTTTTATATCCTTTTCCTTTCTTATGCAAAAATATATTGTTGGAATAGTTTGCGATTGTTGCAATTGCTGTTGTTTATTAAGTTTTTAAGTTTTAATTCCGGTATAATTACATACAGTGTTACATTACTTTCAGGTGTGCAATATAGTGACTCAGCAATTCTATACATTACTCAGTCCTCATCATGATAAGTAAGTGTGGTCTTTAATCCTTATCACCTATCTCACCCACTCCTCCCCCCACCTCTCCTTGGGGATCTGTTCTCTATAGTCAAGAGTCTGTTCTTTATTTGTCTTTCTCTCTTTTTTCTTTTGTTCATTTTTTTCTTAAATTCCACATGAGTGAAATCATATGGTATTTGTCTTTTTCTGATTTACTTCTCTTAGCATAATACTCTCTAGCTCCATGTTGTTGCAAATGGCAAGATTTCATTCTTTTTTATGGCTGAGTAATATTCCATTATATATACATTTTATATATATACTATATATATATATATATATATATATATATATAGTATATATGCCACATCTTTATCCATTCATCAGTTGATAGACACTTGGGCTTGGGCTGCTTCCATAATTTAGCTATTATTGATAATGCTGCTATAAACATTGGGTTGCATGTATCCCTTTGAATTAGTATTTTTGTATCCTTTGGATAAATACCTAGTAGTGAAATTACTACAACATAGGGTAGTTCTATTTTTAAGTTTTTGAGGAATCTCCACTGCTGTTTTCCAGAGTGGCTGCACCAGTTTGCATTCCCACCAACAGTGTATGAGGGCTCCTTTTTTTCTACATCCTTACCAACATCCTTGTTTCTTGTGTTGTTGATTTTAGCCATTCTGACAGGTATGAGGTGATATTTCATTGTGGTTTTGGTTTGCATTTCATTTCCCTCATAATGAGTGATGTTGAGCATCTTTTCATGTGTCTGTTGGCCATGTGGATGTCTTCTGTGGAGAAATTTGTGTTCACATATTCTGCCTATTTTTTAACTAGACTGTTTTATTTTGGGGTGGGGTGTACAATTATATTTGAGTTTTTTATTCACAGCAATCCAGCTTTGGACATGACAGGCTGTGGGATTTTTATTTCATGAATACGTACTGGATCCACATATCTTTTCATACAGCCTTTTTTTGAATTTTCCCTTTTGAATTTTCCAGATGAATCTGTACCTAGATGGGATAATAAAGTAATAATGATGTTAGTAAAATTCCTTTAATGGAAAGAAAATATTTGATCTACTATCTTTTTAAAATATTTTTTTCCTTTTAAGTTTATTTATTTATTTTAAGAGAGAGAGAGAGAGAGAGAGAGAGAGAGAGAACATGCACACACACATGAGTTGGGGAGGGGCACAGAAAGAAGGAGAGAGAGAGAGAATCCCAAACAGGCTCTGTGCTTGTCAGTGTAGAACCTGATGCGGGGCTCAATCTCATGACTGTGAAATCATGAACTGAGCTGATATCAAGAGTCAGATGCTTAACTGATGTTAAACCAATTGAGTCACCCAGGAGCCCCAATCTACTATCTATCTTAAAGGAGAAGAGAGAAATAGTATAAATGAGAAGTTTATTTTTAACCTCAGTTTTAAATTCTCACAAATTTGCACAATCTCTGTTGAAGACCTGGATATAATTTTAGTGTTTGGTTTTGTTTTTAATTTTTTTAATGTTTATTTATTTTTGAGAGACAGAGAGAGATAGAGAGGGAGTGGGGGGCAGAGAGAGAGGGAGACATAGAATCTGAAGCAGGCTCTAGGCTCTGAGCTGTCAGCACAGAGCCTGACATGGGGCTTGAACTCACCAACCATGAGATCATGACCTGAGCCAAGTCGGACGCTTAACCGACTGAGCCACTCAGGTGCCCCATTTTTAGTGTTTGTTTTTAAAGCAATGCACATTTGGCCAGTTTTGATTATAACCGGTTGAATTTGGATTTTAAAAAATGTGTTACCTAGGAAAGTTGTAAATGCAGTAGCTGGAAGCGATTCTAGTATTGAGCAATCTCTCATTTTACATATGAAAATGTAGGGAGGCAAAACAGTTTGCCTAAGGTGACCATTGAAAGTTAGGAGTCAATGAATCTTCTCTGAGTTCTAAGTGGTAGAAAGTGGACACACATACTGAAAACAAAAAACAAAAAACAAAAAACAAAACGATGAGAGTCAGTGTATTAATAGCTGGTAAAGCTGGATTTGAAAATCCAACTGGGAGGGGCCCCTGGGTGGCTTAGTCAGTTAAGTGTCTGACTTAGGCTCAGGTCATGATCTCATGGTTTGTGGGTTCCAGTCCCTCATTGGGATCTCTTGCTGTCAGCTTGGAGCAGGGAGCCTCCTTTGGGTTCTGTGTCTCCCTGTCTTTCTGCCCCTCCCCCGCTTGTGCGCGCTCTCTCTCTCTCTCTCTCTCTCTCTCTCTCTCAAAAATGAATAAACATTAAAAAAAAACTTAAAAAAAAAAAGAAAAGCCAACTGGAAATGAGGTTAAAATGGCAGTGTTCTGAAACTGTGTCTCAAAATTGAGACCTTGGAGCCCTCTGCAAAGCTGACTCCATGTACACCTGCCAGCCCCAGGTCTGCCTGGCAAGCTCAGACACCACAGAGTGCAGTTTAAGGGAGAAAGCTGAGCCCTGGTGACTTCTTTGCATGACTTTTGTCAGACACACCCTTCAGTTCCCTCAAAGCAGCATCCCCTGTAGATCAGCAGCTGCTTTTAAAATGCCGAAAAATATTTATTTTAAAGAAATTTGCTCTGTAACCTTATGCAGAGTATTAATTTGTTTAGCCTGCTTTTTTGAACTACTTGTGTCATGTTGGGGAAGATGTCAACTTACAACCTGTCCAAATTATTGTAATTCCAGATTATTATTATTCCTTTTTTTGTTATCACTTTCCATAATGTTTGGTAGATTTCCCCTTAGCATCAAGCAACTTAGTATAACATCTCACAAATGAAAATCCTTAGAAGACTATACAGAATGATGTCCTTTTTGCTTATTCAAATTCATGTGGGGTTAGTTGTCCAAATTCTTGAGGAGCTATTTTACGGTTTCAAACTGTAAAAAAGCTCCATAAAATTACAAAGCCCAAAGAGATAGAAAAAAATAAGCCACACAGGGGCTAAGGACTATATGCCATATGGCAGTCAAGATAAAAATTAGGTGAAAGAGTGAGTTTCTGTACACAAACAGCAGTTTATTCCCTAAAGTTAAGAACCTGGTAGTGAAATATAAGTAGGAACTATAACTACTACTTTATGAAGTCACTTCATTAGCAAATCAGTTTGATGTTAGTGCAAGAATAAGCATAAGCAGGCTTTGAGGGTGTATGGTATTAATTTAATTTGTTAGATCCACTTGCCACAAAGGATCTGAGGCATCTGAACCATTATTGGGAAATGGACAACCTTTTTTTTGGGGGGGGGGGGAACTTGGCTTTTTTTTTCAGGAACCTAACACGACTGTACCCAGCAGTGTTGATGTGAATGAGATATACAATGAGGCATCCAGCGAGCAATTCACATATGTGGTTTTTGTAATTTGCTAAATCCTTTTTCCATCTGGGAAACTCCAGGAACTAAAATAATTGAAAAGGTTGAAAGGGAGGGTCGAAAGCACTGCATCATGTATGTGTCTGCATGTGAAATCAATACCTCTCAAGAAAAATACATGTTCGTTTAATTCATTGTTTGGTAATACTTTACTAAGCTTCTTTCACTTAATCTTTTTCTTGCTCCTTTTTTCGTGTTCTCTCTCCTCCAAATAAAGTCTCATTTTTGAGGACACAGTAAATTAACTTTCAATCTCTGTGATCTTCTATCAAAACCTAAAGTTGTTAAAGATATTTTGCATTGCTTTGGCCACAAAGCGTAGGTTACAAAGGACATTCTTTTTTATGCAGTGAAAATGGAGTAGGTGGCAGCTATACTTTTAACTGCAAGGGTGGCATTTTTACAATGGCATTTCTTCCCATCTCTGTTAATGGAAAGTGTAACCGGTATCTGCATTCATTCATTCTGGACTTATATTTCTGCATTCTCTTGAATATAGGTAAATAACTCCCCACGGCTACAAATGTTGTCTTTTGTTGAAAGACAAGTGACAAGCTTAGGGTCTGTATGTGACTTGGTTTTTTGAAATCATGATTATTCTCATGACTGTTTTATCACTATGACACTGTGCTCGTTTTAATCCTTCCTCTATTCCAAATTTTTTGAAGAGACTGCTCAGAATACAGACTATCTCTTCAAAATTTTTGCTGCAGGGCACCTGGGTGGCTCAGTCAGTTAAGCATCCAACTTCTGACTTCAGCTCTGGTCATGATCTCAGGGTTCCTGGTTTGAGCACTGCATTGGGCTCTGTGCTAACAGCATGGAGCCTGCTTGGGATTCTCCATCTATATCTGCCCTTTTCCAACTCATGTTTTCTCTATCAAAGCTAAATACATTAAATAAAAAGGTCTTTCTTGCTCTTTAGTTTATAAAGTGAAGTTGATGGTTCATCCATTTCAGTAGTTCTTAACCCGGGTTGCAAGAAGAGAGTCACCTATGGGTCTTTTAGAAAATATACATGATGAAGTTTGAGTGGGTCCCAGACATCCACATATGTTTTTAGCCTCCCATATTCCCTCCCCAAGGCGATGCTACTGAGTTTCCAGGGTTGGTAATCACAGAGCTATTCACACAATTGTTTTCTGCTATCTTGAGAACTAATGCCACATAATGGCATAATAGACCTTACAGCTAGACTGCCTGGCTTCAAATCCTGGCTGCCACTTTTTACCAATGTGAATTTAGGCAAGGCACTTAGCCACTCTGATCCTCAGTTTTTCAAATGAGGATTGTGGTAACAACAGAACACACATCATACGTGTGAAACAACCAGGCTAGTGTCTGGCACCTAGAATGTAGCATAAAAGTGTATTAATAAATATTTAATTCTACTTTCAGCACTTTTTTATTTCAAAGTTTCTCCCAAACGTTAAGGTGAGCCTTGTTTATCTGTATATGATTTATGCATTTTAAGTGGCTAACAAGTTGGTGTTCCTAAGCAATGCATTAAGATTTCGTACCGTTCCTTTGTTTCATCATCCCCATGACTAACTTGTGCGTGCTCAAGAAAATCCAACTGATTATACAATTTCAGTAAAATTGGATTAATTATACCCTCACTTTTTCTCTAAAACGGTTTTGGGCAGATATCTTACAAAATTATTATTATTATATATATAATATTTAAAAAACATATATGTAATTATATATAATAAAATATAATATAACAAGTTAAGAGAGCTAAATACTAAAATCAGAGCAAAAGATAAACAAGGGTAGGAAGATAAATTAGCCTTTTAATTTTAGCTCTCAAGAAGGCACCCTATAAGGTCCTGTACTCTTCCAGCCCAGGCCCACATCACTCATTCAGGGCTAAATTCATAACAAAGTGATATTTTACATTATCTGTGCAATAGCTTTCCTGTTAACACAGGAACAAAAGGATGACTTTTATTATTGTTGTCTTCATAAGCAGGAAAATTTAGGTTCTAAAAATGAAGCAAGTTATTCTAGATGATTTTATGGGTTAGTGACAATGAAATACCAATATTCAGATGTTACTTGTTTTACCTAAGATGACTTAATTTTATATTATAAGATAAAACATAAATCCTTTAAAAATACCTGCTAGACATTACTACCCCATAAAAGACAACTGTTTACAACTGTTCAAAGAAACGAGTCTACAGGGCGTGCCAGATATGGCATTTATTTCCATTTCTATGATCCACTTTTATCAAAGCATGCAACCGCTTGTGGTTAGCTCTCAAGGCTATAAAAGGAGACTAATAGAAAGTTGAGCGGTCTGGCCTAGCATTCACCCAATCTCCTCTGGACATCCTTCCCCTGTGTTGCCAAACAGCTGTCACAAGGATACCGTACGACCTGGTGTGTAGGGCATCCATCCCAGAATGCAGGCAGATAGGTTCGTATGTATTCCCTCAGCTTGCAGTAAATGTGCCATGTTTCTGTGGACTGATCCACTAGGACAGGAGAAAGACACAATAACTGTCAAGTCTAAATTTGTTAGAAAGACACTTAGTGCTCCAACATTATTGCCTCTGACCTTGACTGTGGCAGCATTGTTTTCTCCATGTCGGAGGAGGTAAGTTTGAGACGGTGCCCCTTAGTCACTGATGACATTAAACTCTTTAGGATTGATTTGTTTTGTGAATCTATTCCAAGACTAAAATTCTCCAAGGGTCTTAAAAGTTACAGGGCCTTTTCCAGGGAAAAGTCACGTGTATTAGTATCTATGTGAAAGTTTTTCTCCCATAGAGCTAACACTTATCTTAATCTCACTGAAAATGATAAGTTGGCAGGTAAAGGGGAACTATGAGGTGAATGTCTCTTAATTACTCTAATTTTAGTTTTGGTCTTAAGTTTGGTAGTGTCTGTCATATTTCAGACTGGTCATTTTTACTCATATTCTCATTTTACTCATATTTAACTCATATTCTTAACCAATCCATTCTAAAAGGTGAAGAATATTAGAGTGTAGAAACTCCATCTGTGCTTTTTACTCAGAACATAAACAATTACAGCTTTTAATTTCCTTCTTTGGCTGCAAAATTACTGCTTAAAAATATAATTATCCTTCTTTATATGCCACTCACTGCCTCCCTCATAGGATAGCTATTATCACCAGAAGCATATTTATTCACTCATTGGTTACTATGGAGTGTTTATTAGGTGCATGGTCCTGGGGTAGGGATTGTGGAGAATATAGACAGGAAAATCAACCAAGAAAACTTATGCGATAGTAAGAAAAACATAGATTTTCATGTTTGATTTGTTTTTGAATCCTAGCTCCATCATTAATTTGTTGTGAAAATTCTCAACTATTTTCCTTAATCTATGTGTCTATCCTTAGGCTAGCTAGTTCCATACCCCTTGATTATAACCATGTACTATTGAAATAGGGAAGTGTGTTTTCTAGCTTTGTTCCTTTTCAAGAATGTTTTTCTATTTGGGGGTCCCTTGAATCTCCATAAGATTTTAAGATCAGCTTGTCAATTTCTGAAAAAAAAATGTCAACAGATATTTTGATAGGGATTGTGTTAAGTCTGTAGATCAATCTAGAGAGTAATTCCATCGTAACAACATTGATTCTTTCCATCCATGAATATATCTTGCCATTTATGTAAGTCTTCATTGATTTATCTTAATGATGCTTTGTAGTTTTCAGTATACGTACACTGCACTTCTTTTGTTAGATTTATTCCTTAGTATTATATTCTTTTTTGATGCTATTATCAATGAAATTGTTTTCTGGTTTGCTCATTTTTAAAGTACAGTAATATAACTGATTTTTGCACATTGGTTTTTATATCCAGCAGTGCTGAATTCATTTCATTAGCTCTAATAGTTTGTGTGTGTTTAACATAAAAATCAAGTAGCCTATAAATAAAGATGTTTTTACTTCTTCCTTTCCAATCTGGAAGCTTCTACTTCTTTTTTCTTGTCTAACTGCCTGGGCTAGTATCTCCAGTTTAATGTTCTGTAAAAATAGTGAGAATGAACATTATTTTCTGACTCCTGACCATAGGGGGGGAAACTTTCAATTTTTCACCACTGATGATGTAAGCTGTTATTCTTATTTTTCTCACGTTGAAGAAATTCCCTTCTACTCCTCATTTGGTTAAGTGTTTTTATCATGAAAAAAATTTGAATTTTGTCAAATGTTTGTCTGCATCTATTGAGATAATCACGTGGTTTTTATCTTTTATCTACTTAATATACTATATTACAATGATTGATTTTCACGTGTTGAGTCAAACTGTATTTCTGGGTTAAAACACATTTGGATATTATTATTTTTAAACCACTGGTCTAGAACAATGTTTCCCCAGTGTAAGCATGGAACAAAAACTCCATAGGATGCTAATAGCTGCCCTATGGAAAAAAGAGGTACATTAGGTAAATTTAGGAAATGCTGGATTAGATCAAACAGGTTTTTGTACAGCAAAGTATCTCAGAGACTATAATATAGTAACACACTTTGCAAATCCAACAAGTAGGTATGGTATGCCATATTTTATAAACTTATCTGCAAAAGTATTTTGTGAGATTAATTTTCCATCAAACACACTGTAAGCAATGTTTGTCCTAAGAATTTTGATTAAACTTCTCTATCATGTAGTAGTGACTGAGAAAAGCTTAAAACCTACAGGATCATCAACTGTAAATTATATGCTAATGTCCAGAAAAATTCTATCAATGTACAATAAATATTTATAAATTGTCTATTATGTGCCAGGTATTCTTCTAGGCACTGGAAAGACAGCAATGGGAAAACATGACAAGAGAAATCTCTGCTTTTGTGGAGCTTACATTCTGGAAGAGAGGCAAACAATGAATATAAAACTCATGCAACTTTTAAAGTATGTTAGAAAGCATTACATATTACATAAAAAAGAAAAATCAGGTAAACTCTTTGACATTATTAGCAATGATTTCTTAGATTTGACACCAAAAGCAAAGGAAACAAAAGCAAAAATAAACAAGTGGGACCACATCGCTATGAAAGCTTCTACACAGCAAAGGAAACCACTAACAAAGTGAAAAGGCAATGTACTGAGTAGGAGAAAATATTTGCAAATCATATATTGATAAGGGGTTAATATGTTAAAAGTATTTTAAAAAGCCCTCCACAACTCAATAGCAGAGAGAGAGAGAGAGAGAGAGTGAAAGAGGGAGAGAGCACATGTGCAAGCAGGGGAGGGGGGAGGAAAGGGAGAGAGAATTTTAAGGAAGCTCCATGCTCAGCACAGAGCTCAACACGGGGCTTGAACTTACAACCATGTATGCTCAACCGACAGAGCCACTGAGGTGCCCCAAGAAAGTAGATCTTGAAAGTCCTTAGGTGATGCATGTTAACTAGACTTACTGTAGTTTTATTTTTTATATTTTTATTTTATATCTTATTTATATTTATGTATTTTATTTGCTATATCATATTTTAAAATTTTAAATATATATGATATTTTATATATATGTTTAATTTTTATATTTTATTATATTATTTATATTTATATATTTTATATATTTTGTTTCATATCACAATATATGCAAATATCAAATCATTACATTGTACACCTGAAACTCATATAATGTTATATGTTGATTATACATCAATTTAAAAACAAAGAAAAAGGGAAATTGGTTTAAGAAGACTTAGAAATTCCGGGTGGGAAGATAGGTAACACATTGCAATATTTAAGAGGATGCTCGGGATAAGTCTTGTTTAGAAGAGAAATTTAAGAGAATATCTACCTTGTTCAAAAACAGCAATGAGGTCATTATGGTTTAAGCAGACTGAGTGAAAGGGAGAGTAGGAGCAGTATTATTATCTCTAACCTGGATTATTGCAATAGCATCCTAATTTCACTGCTTCTACCTTTAGCTCTTCCCCCTACCCCATGGGTTGAGAGTAGATTCTGTGTGTATAAGTAGAGGGGTATGGGGGTGGTTGTGGTGGTGCTGTTAGGTAAAAATAGAAGCAATAAAATTAGTTAGGCTCTTTTTCTTTTTCTTTTTTTTAAAGTTTATTTATTTTGAGAGAGAGAGAGAGACAGAGAGAGATACACATTTCATCCTTAGGGCAAAAATGGGCTTTTCCAGGGCAAGTTAAAAACAACAATAACAACAACAACAACAAAACCCTCTAGCAAGTGGAGGAGGGACAGAGAGAGAGGGAGAGACAGAATCCCAAGCAGGCTCCATGCTGTCAGTGATGCAGGGCTTCAACCCACAAACCATGAGATCATAACCTGAGGTGAAATCAAGAGTCAGACCCTTAACTGACTGAGCCACCCAGGTGCCCCAGTGATTTTTCAGTAATTCAGGGTCCAGAGGGTGGAGGCTTCAATACTGAGCAGTGAGGACGAGAAGAAGTGTTCATATTCTGAGCATTTTGAATATCCAATCAACAGTATTTCCTGGAAGCTTGGATAAGAGTTGTGAGAGGAGAAAAGTCAAAAATGACTCTAAAGTTTTAATTCTGTGCAAGTGTTAGGATAGAGTTGCATTAGCAGAGAAGGGAAAGTATGTGGGTGGAACAAGTTTGTGGAGGAAAGTCAACATTTTAACATTTTGGAACATGTTGCATCTGCAATTTCTATTAGATCTTTTATGCGTGCTAACTCAGTATAGGAATAAAGACACATACATCTTTTACCTAATACCAGTAGAGACACCAACCTGCCACTAGTTTACATTATGAATAACTAAAGAGATGAGGGGAAAAATCCAGAATTGAATGGATGCTATTTATAACATCTATTCTTTAATTTGTGTCCTCCCTTCCATTTTCCAGGAAGTTGACTCCTTTTTAGAATTTGCCTTATTTGTGGACTAAAGAGCTCTTGCTTATTTTTTGAACCTGTTTTACCAAGCCACCCACAAAACAACAAACAACAAAACATGAAAAGCAACAAAACTCCTCCCGTTGGTCTTCTACAGAGTGAATAATCATTCTCCAGGCTTCTGTTTTTAAAATGCACACTCGGGGCTGACACATAACTGTGAATTAATTAATGAGACTACTTCCCTCCAGCAAATGAAGAGGTCATGGAGGCAACAGGGAAAGCACTAGTGACTGTGGAGAGGAAACTATATAGCCTGCAGGCTGTAGATTATCAGGAAGGGTGTGGCACTGCTGCCTGTCATCCCTGGCGTATCTTGGGCTATGTTTCCCAGCTTCCTTTTCACATGACTGAGTTCCAGCCAGTGGACCGTGAGTAGAAGTGGTGTGTGTCTCTTTCCCAGGCCTGGCGCAGAAAACCTTTCCACCTCATGCTATTTATTCCTTCCCCTTGTCTTTGGTCGTAGATCAGCATGGTCATATTAGAAACATGTTGAAAACAATGGAGCCAAAACTAGAAGGAGCCTGGGTCTCTGAATCTCTGCTCAAAGGACACCATCTGTCAAAAAAGAACTCTCATTTTGGACTTAACACGAGTAGGGAATAGATGTCTACTGTATGTGAGCTATCATACATCTGTAAGCTTATTTGTTATAGTAGCTAACGGTCACGAAGCTAATACAAAGAGAGAAATTGGGGTTCCAAAGCACACTTGTTTACTGCCCACATTTATCTATTTAGCTCTCCAGTTTGAAGCCAATTATTCCCTTCAAATCTCCTAAAAGCAGTTGAGGAATCAACTGGGCAAGTGGGATCACAAGTGCATACCTTTAAAGGTAAGGTTTAAATTAAACTCATGAAGTATTTCATGTACTATACTACTAACTTCAGCATAAATTCAAAGATGTAAATCTTTGAGGCTTGAGAAATTGGCAGCATTACTGAGATATTCAGTTTTCCCAATTTGATTTGCACTGCCAGCTAAATCTGTTTACTCAGTGCATGGTGGCATTTAGAGATCTGATTCAATGCTATACTTGAAAATTTCTGATCATACTTTTGGATCAGAGCCTTTCTCAAATATTACATCTTTTGTAGGGCAGTATTCATTACAGAAATGTTTTCTTAGAAGTTTTTTTTTCCATTTTTAATATATCCATTCTTAGGATTTATAGGCATAGAGAATAAAGGCCATTTTTTAAAATGAAATACACGTGTCTTTCAAAGAAAAATAAATTTGTTTTCAACATGAAGGACATCTTCTGCAATAGCTCTATGTCCAAAATATATTCTTCAAAACAAAGCACACAAATTACAAAAGGGTATAGATTTTCTAATCTTATACTGAGAGGAAAAAGACAAATTAATATTCTTTAAGGAAATAAAAATATTTGAATGTTTTATGTACAAATTCAGATACTTGTAATAAAAATCTTCCAGTATGTAAACTCTGGTTTAGTTTTCTGTGAAAATGGATACTATAATAATACGTGAACACTGTCAAGCTCCTCGTCAAATATCTCCTTTAAGTAGATGACATAAGATCCTAAATATATTTAGTTTACCTTGCAATATTCCTGATGATAGTAATAATATTGATAATAATAATAATAATGTTTTATTGAGCACTTACTATGTGTTAGGAACTACATAAAGTAATTTTCATGAATATTTTTATGTAACTCTCACAATGACCTTATGAAGAGACAAATATTATTTTCTGCTTTCCTAGTGAGGAAATTGAAGCACAGATGAGTTTAATGACTTGTTCAAAGTTATTTCTAGTGTGTGGAGAGCTGGGAATTGAACAGTCTTTGCAGCTTGGCTCTATAGACCATGCTCAATATTCTTGGAATATTGGGCTAACATATTAATATTGGACTAACATATTAAGTCCCTTTTATTATGTGCAAATCAATTCATTATTTTTATTAATGACATTACATATCAGGCATTAAAATAATACCTAATGCAAGAAATTTAAAAAAGAAACTATTAGTACTTATCTTTATATTAGTGCATATGCTTAAAGTTATTCTTATGGTTATATAAGTATTGTTAAACTTATAGTACTTATTATGAGAAATACAGTAGTTATTGTATTTATACATATATTAATACATTAGTGCTATCTACTATACATAAACTAAATCACAGTTTAAATACTGGGAAAATTTTTAACTTATTATTACCTAAAATGTAGCAAAAACTTTAAATATTTAATACAATACACATACATATACTATACCATCTGCTAATATACTATACTAAAGAAACTTTCAATCATATAAATAATAATCACTATAAAGTACAATTAAATAAAATATTAAAAACCTCATTGTTTTGTGCTCATCTAAGGAAAATTCAATATTATTTATGTGGAAAGTATGAAATACATTAAATAAAGTGCTGGTGACATCTTTAAAAATAAAAGTAAGATTTGGGGGTATTAAATTGTTTAATGTCCTTGCATATCTTCAAGTTGGCAAATATATTAATATTTATGTTAATATTAAATTCTGCTGAGTGAAAGATACACATTTCATCTTTAGAACAAAAATGGACCTCTTCAGGGCAAGTTAAAAAAAAAAAAACACCATTAGTCCACTGTCTGGCATAGTTTGAATAAATGCTAAAATACATAAATATTAAAGAGTTGTGTTAGGCAGCTTTCTCCAGAAAAACAGAACAAGTAGGATATATATGGATATATACATATAAGAGAAGATTTATTATAGGAATTGGTTCACATGTTTATGGAGGCCAAGAAGTCCCATGAGCTGCAGTCTGCAACATGAAGAGACAGGAAAACCAGGAAAACTGGTGATATAATTCAGTCCGGTTCCAAAGGCCTGAGAAGTAGGGGAGCTGATGGTGTAAGTCCCAAAGTTGTAAGGTCCCTAAACCTGGAGCTCTGATATCTGAGGGCAGGAGAAGATGGATATCGCAGCTTAAGAAGAGAGAGTGAGAATTTGCCCATCCTTCATCTTTTTGTTCTATTCAGGCCCTCTACTGATTGGAAAATGTCCGCCTGCATTGGCGAGGGCAGGTCTCTTTACTTAATCTAATTCAAATGGTAACCTTTTTCAGAAACACTCTCAGGGACTCACCCAGAAATAGTTCTACCAGCCATGTGGGCATCTCTAAGTCTAGTCAAGTTGACACAAAAACAGACAAACAAACAAACAAAACCCCCAAATATTGACACATAGAATTAACCATTTCCAGAGTGTTTCCAAGTAAAAAGGTCCATTTAGACCTAGTTCATATCAATGAGTAATAAAAGTGATTCATCATCTAACAAATTTATTATCTGTATTAATTTATAAATAGTTTTAATGGTGCTGAATTAGTTCTTATAATAAGTTTTTGCTCCTATGCAACTTTTGGTCTATAATGTTTTGCTTTGTTTTATTTTTTACATTTTTAATCTGATTATCAGCCATTTCTTCATAGTTCAAGAAGTCAATGATAGACTAATTCAATCCATGTCAAGTAATCATGGTTTATAAATTAGTAGTTTTGGAGTTAATGAAATGATATTGGAGTGCTAAACCTAGATAACTAGAAAGACATGTTCAAGAGCTGCATTGACCATTACAGTAGCTATTAGCTCCATGTGGCCATTTAAATTTAAAATGATTACAATGAAATACAATTAAAAATTCAGTTACTCATTTTCACTAGTGGCAACTGAATTGAACAGCACAGGTACAGAACATTTCAATCATCACAAGACATTCTATCAGACAGTGTTGTTCTAAAGAAATTGAGCATTTTTTTAAATGAATCAATTAGGTTCATAGATAATTTACAAATGTCACTTTTGCTGGCAAATTTCTTATTTTCCATACACTTCTCCAAGCATACCTTTAATAACATGGCTGACCTAAGTTTGAAGTCTTACCTTCCTCTTGCTCAAGCCCTAGAGAAGGTACTCAACATGGGAAAAGCATGCCTAAAGGAAGCAAGTAGGAAAGGAAAAAGCAAGAGGCAGGAAAATGCACAAATTGAACAATCAGCTTTTATGAGATCAAGAAGGTTGTCCATAACATACCATAGAGGAATTATTTAGTCTTATAACTTTTGGTGAATAAAAATTTCCTTAAATGAGATATAATAGAACTCTATTATATATAGTACTCTATATAGTAGAGTACTATATGACTCATCAGTTGGGTGATTAGCCTAACATCAAGTAGTACAAATAAAAAAAAAAAAAAAGAAATTAGAAACAGCTAATTTAAAAGGATATAGGTAAATTCCAAGCTATTCAATAACAGTGTCATCCAAACTGCTGCAGAGAGTAGCATTTTTCTGTGATGCATCCACACATACAAAGTTGGGGTTCCCAGTCCTTCCTTCCTTTCAGCAGTCAGCCCCCTTCAGTGGGCTCTTGGTGTCTAGGTTTCCAAACACAACCACTATGGCTTGTCTAGATACTAATCTCCTACTTTGAACTTTTCCATCTGGGATTTCTTTCTCAGACCTAACCAAAAAAAAAAAAAAAAAAAAGGAAAAAAAATTCAAGTGGGGTCTCCAAGGCAATAGCATAATATCAGCTATTTAAATGTTCCAGAAAAGTTCCTAGGGGTGCCTGGGTGGCTCAGTCAGTTAAATGTCCAACTCTTGATTTTGGCTCAGGTAATGATCAGGTGAGATTGAGCCCTGTTGGGTTCATGCTGACATCATAGAGCCTGCTTGGGATTCTCTCTCTCCCTCTCTCTGCCCCTCCCCTGCTCACGCTTTCTCTCTTAAAATAAATAAATGAACATCAAAAAAAAAAAAAAAAAGAAAGAAAAAAATGTTCCAGAAAAGTTCCTATTTCCATTACAAATGCATTCATTCGTAGCCTCTTGCTGACCCAATTACGGTATCTCACTGTAATTAGATCTGTTACAGTTACCATCTTTTCTTTTTCAAACTGCATGCTAACTTGTCTCTTTTTTAAACACAATGTAATAAATATTAGATTTCAAAAATTCACAAAGACAAGCAAAAAGAAAAAGGTGTTTGCACATAAGCGGAGAAATAATTCACCGCGGTATTTAATCTTTGTCTTTTTAAAACAAACTCTAGCTTTGGGAGGAATACTGCAGGAAATAGAAAAGGAAACAATGTCTCACATGATTCCAAAAGTAGTTGAGGCATTATAAATAAAATATTTAGCTGTTTAACCTAAATTTTTTTTTATCACCAAGCAATCCTGAGTTTTATGACTTACTATGATTGTTCATAGTAAGTCATCAATTTATGTAAGATACATCGATTTCATCTAGAGTAGAATTAACAGAATATTTATAGGAGTATTTCAGGAAGTCTTAAATCATTTTGGTGGCTTTTTTTTGAACTGAGAAGAAAATAAATACTAAAAATTGTAACATCTAATGGTACCTTCTTAGGCTACTGTGTGTAATCACCTGCTGGTTGTCCATTTGACATAAGACATGCACGTGCCATACTGGGCATATTCTAAAGAGCTTTGAGCCTCCTGGAGTTACAATTTCTAGCACATTTTTCTTTACTAGGAGGAGAACCACAGTATTTTCTGGAGGTAAGATTTACTGTGATATTAAGCTTGGGAGTATAATAACATTTCCAGAAAGTCAAGAAGTTACAGACTTGACTCCGAGCTAGAACATATTCAATATTTTTATTGAAATGGAGAAATGGATGAGATAATAAAATGACTGCTGATTGTCTACAGTATATTTATATGAAGAATTTAGGAACTTCCTTGGAGACATCAAATTAAAGGAAAGAGGAATTTAGATATGACAAATTTATCTCTGAAACAAAACCTTCATTATTGGAGTTGAGTTTCAATTTTGAGTACTGTCATGCTGGTCTGGCTCCAATTTGATTCCTGTAGGAAATAAGAGATCTGTTCTCTTCACCTCCAGTTTGCTCTTTTTTTTTTTTTTTTTTTTTTTTTTTTAAGTAATGAAAGTTTTATAAGGTAATTTGGTGCTAGATTAAGGTACTTTGTTGCTCTTTCAATTGAGGCCCATAGGGTCAGTGTTGTACATGGTCATAGGAGCAGACAGATTGACATTTACATGTAAATAATCATCCAATTCTTTGTTTTTTTAATGCTAAGTGATTCCCCTTCAATAAAATCAGACAGCATTCAAAGCCCTTACCCTGAAGATTAGGGATACAATGGGAAGCACAACGGACACAGTCTCTTCCATGAGAACAGTAACAGTTTCATGAAGGAGGCAGATCTCAAAAATAAGCACAACACTAATCATATAATTACAAGAGTGTGAGAACTTACAAAAGGAGGATCTAATCTATTGGGAGTCAGGCAGGGAAAGCCTCTTCCAGTAAGATTTAAGTTGACGTCTGCAGGACGGGTCAAGTTAATCAGGTAAATGGAGGGTAGAGAAAGCATTGCAAGCACAAAAAAGACCATGTGCAAAGACCATGGGGGCAAGGAAGAATCTACTGTGTTTGAGGAACAGAAAAGCTAGTGTGGCTGTTGCAAATAGGTTGAAGAAAACAAAGGACGATGAAGCTATAGAAGTAGGCAAGGACCAAATCATAGAGGGCTTTGTCAACCGTGATAAGGGTTTTAATTTCATCATAAGAGTAATGGGAAGTCATAAAAGGGTTTTAAGGAGGGAGTGACATGACTAGAATTTCCTTATTGTTGGTGAATGGATTACAAAGTGGCCAGAATGGATGTGGGGAGCCTATTGCAATAACCAAAACCAAGAGACATTTGCAACTTTAGACTAGCAGGGTAGTTCTCAAAGTGTTGTCTGCAGACCCCTAGGGCACCCAGAGATCCTTTCACAGGGCCTACAAGGTTAAAAATTATTTTAATAATAACACTAAGGTATTATTTATTTGCCCTTTAAATTGTTTTGACATTTGCACTGATGGTACAAAGCAATAATGGGTAAACTGAAAATCTAGCTCCAGTGAAGGCTTAGAGTCACCAAATTTTTCATCTCAACATAGTTTCAATGAAAAACTGCACGTTTCATTTAAAAATTTCCTTGAAGAAGTAGAAATGTTTACAAATTTTATTAAATCTCAATCTTTGATGAAGTAGAAATATTTACTAATTTTATTAAATCTCCACACAACTTTTTATAATTTTTTTAATGTTTATTTATTTTTGAGAGAGACAGAGCATGAGCAGAAAAAGGGCAGAAAGAGAGGGAGACACAGAATCCAAAACAGGCTCCAGGCTCTGAGCTGTCAGCACAGAGCCCCACCTGGGGCTCAAACTCAGGAACCATGAGATCATGACATGAGCTGCAGTTAGACGCTTAACCGACTAAGCCACCCAGGCATTCCTCAACATGACCTTTTAATACTGTGTGATAAAATGGTAAACAATATTGCTGAAGTGGCTCAAAGTTATTGCCAGCTTTCCATAGTAAAAGTTGTTATTTCTCTTTGTAATAGCAGAGATCAGGTGCTCAATGTAGCAGAGGGCTAAAGAGAGACAACATATGAGAGTAGACACTCTAAAAGAGAAGACAAGAGATAAATATAGGAGCATATAAGAGATAAATATAAGACCATAGGTAAATATATCCATGTGCATTTTTGTGTCATTCTGCAAAGCTATTCAATCTCCCAGTTCTGCCTGTTTTGTAACCATAAATAGGTTCTCAGAATGAACCTGGAAAGCCATTGGTTGGTGGGTACTAAATTATGGCTACAGTGGGTTCAAGGTGAATCAGGAGAATGGATTGTGTGCATCTCTTCCCAACTCCGCATTTGGTGATGTAGCTTGAAATCAAACATGACAGTCATATTTATATCACATTAATTAGTGAACACTACAAATTGGACCTCCTTTTTTTGTTTGTTTGTTTTTTAAACCTGGAGAGCCAATTGTTAAACATTTAGCAACACACCTCTGGTCTTAGCCAGGTCTCTAAATTCCTTCTCCCTTTCACGTTCCCCCCAAGGCAAATCTTTGGTTATCTCCATTTACTTAATAATCTTTGTTTTTTTTAAAAAAAATTTGAGACAATAGTTGACATTGTTAAAATGTAACTATCTGGCATATAATACATACTCAATAAATATTTGTTGAATGTTGAATGTTAATTGAATACAATGTGGGTCCAAAAAAGGCTAAGAATACATATCTTAATTGCTATTGATATAATTTATGATCTGTTCTCCCATAGCACATATTTTGAATATAGCACTTACATCATATTAGAGTTATTTGTTTACATATAAATGCCAAAAATCTAGCCATTGAGACAAGGAATAGAATTCCTGAGCTCCCTTAATTCCAATTTACTTTCAAGAAAATGTATTCAGAGAAGGAACTAAAATCTTACTTAATTTCTTTTCTCAGTGATAATATATTACTTTAAATAATTCTAAGGTTGACATACATTAAGGGAAAAAATAGGGACTTGAGCATTTTCAGAGAGCCTCTATTCAATCATGCTTTATGATACTCTGTAAAGCCATCCTTCTCTAGTCAATAGAAACAAACAAAAAATGAACTCACTAATAATCAATTCTCAGTCATTCAAGGATTAATGATACAGTTTGTAGAGTCATTTGTTATCTCCATCTTTGCTTTTCTTTATTCTTTTTTTGGCTTCCTGCCACTGTATCTTTGCATTATTCATGAGAAACCACACTAGTGCCTGGCTGGGGAAATAAAGGGCTCTGAAATGCAAATCTTTCTTTTACTGTTTTTTAGCAGTTCTCCAAAAAGTGTTGTTGCAGGAGGAGCAGGTCAGGACAATTAACTTAAATGAGGTTTGTTAATATTTATAGGTTTCAAATATCCATTTAACATACTGGTAGATCTACTTAACTTTATACTAAAGTGGGGCTAGAAACACTGCCTAAAGTTGTTTAAAATCTCTAAGAATCTTATATTTTGTCCATTCCTACAAAGAATGAAAAAAAATTAAAAATTAGATAATAATCCCTGCTCCTCCAAAAAAGCCGTCAAGTTCCACAATTTAAAAATGTATCTCTACAGCAGGTACTTTGTCATGATGAGTGCATTTGAGTATGTTCCTTGGAAGATAAACACTGGAAGATAAACAAAATGTCGGGCTTCAGTTATAGCAGAGCCTTCCAAAAGAAATAAAGTGACTAGTTAATCCTTAGAGTACTGGAATTTGTTGGACGGTTAGCCAAACGAATATTTAGGAGATTGCCTATGTGTTTCTGTATACATGTGCTCAAATCTTCACTCTCTGGTTTGAGGAAAGAGCAGAATGAAGAAAAATACAGAATACAAAGTACTGACCTCAATACAGAAGGAGTTAAGGGTTGTAAAAAATACGTGCGTGTGTGTGTGTGTGTGTGTGGTGGCAGGTGTGTTCAACATCACTGTCCCCGTTGACACTTGGGGCTAAGCAGCCAGAATCTCTGAGAGATTTTTCCTGATTCTCTCCGTGATGAAAACTTCTGGCCTAAGTGATGTTTCAGGCAGTCTTACTCCAAAGAATTTTTTTTAATTGATGGTGATGCCATCTGTCTAGTTTGAAGATTAAACTAGGCTTCCCTACAACTCACTTGGTCTTTTTGCCTTGCTGCTGTGTGTGAGTGTGTATGAGTGTGTGTGTGTGTGTGTGTGTGTGTGTGTGTGTGTGTGTGTGTTTTCAGCAGTTTCTCAGGATATTGGAAAACACCCAGGCACATACACATAAATGTCCATTACATTTACCGTGTAGCATCTTAGAGCGCAAAACCATATTGTTCTGGGCACAGAAGAGAAATCTAACCCCCTATACCCCGTCACAAACCAGGTCTTGATAATCAGACTTTAAGTGAATCAACATCAACTGTATCTCTCAATTGCTTGTGTCTGTAGCAGCCACATTGCTGGTTGCATTGAAACCAGGCAAAGAGCCCCTGTGTTTGCATTGGTTGGCAGTGTGTAGAAAAATAGGAGTTGAAAGAACAAACCTAGACACTGTAGGTGCAGTTATCAAGAGACTTATAAATGCTGTGTGGTTCCCAGAAAAACTGTTTCCTGCCCTAGCCAGGTCAACCACTGGAGTGATGTCTGATTTCTCTTCCTGTGTCAATAAATGGTGAAGGTCAGCCCCCTACTGTGGAGTAGGGGTCAGGAGAAGAGAAGAAAATGAATCTTTTATACTGATAATAGTTGTGGGAATTTTAACTTCATTTTTAAATCTATGCTTTTTCAAATAGTTAATTCAAGGCACATGTTAGTGACAAATTTCAGGAAAGTACAATTTTTAATTCTTTTGGGTCCTTAGAAATTGTTATCCTTTGTTCCTGAAATTTCCCTTGAGGCCTTAGCATATTTCTGTTCTTTTTGTGTGCTCTTTAGTTTCTTAACGCTAGTTCTAGAGTTTGATTTTGTGATTCAAACAGATTCACACTAAATCAATAGAGATATGCATTTTGAAAACTTTCCTGTGAGCTGCTATTTTACCATGTTATTTTTCCTGCATCAACCAACATCCTCTAATAGAGAATTATTTCCCTTAATTTCACGACACAAAGTGTCTCAGAACATTTTTCAGAAAAATGCATGTATTACAGATTAAAAACTGACATGAGGCTGAAACATCCTTTGTGAAAATCAAAAGGAGGGACACATAAGTACAGTTTTTAGACCAAAGACCCTGAATTCAGAATCCAGAATCATGTAAATGGATGGCTTGGCTGGAATTATATGATCATACGTAGGTAAAAAGGACAACAAAAAAATTATGAATTGCAGTAATTTTGTTTACCTCCCAATAGTGCCATGATAAGACTAAACCACACCCTTAAATGCAACAAATCAGAAATAGTTCCTGCTCAATCAACAAATACGTTTCATTATCTATTATGTTAATTAAAGTGATAAAATACTTTTATTCTTATTTATTAGGATGAAGGATTTAAGCTTCATCTTCAAAATGGTAATTTTGTAATTACATAGAATTTATTAAAGATATTTAATAATCATACTAATTACTTATAAATGTTAATGACAGAATATGATTCCTAAATATTTAGTTTGAATACTACTTCATATCAATACATACAAATCAGCAATTGCATGACCACTCCTACTAAAGCTTTCTGGATAAGAAAACAATTTGCCATGTAGAATTGCATTAAAATTTTTTTTAATGTTTGTTTATTTTTATCAGAGAGAGAGAGACAGAGACAGAGCATGAGTGGAGGAGGGGCAGAGAGAGAGGGAGACAGAATTCCAAGCAGGCTCCAGGCTCTGAGCTGTCAGCACAGAGCTGGACAATGGGCTTGAATTCAAGAACCGAGAGATCATGACCTGAGTAGGATGCTTAACCAATTGAGCCACTCAGGTGCCCCATAGAATTGCATTTTAATAACTATTATCATAACTGGGTGTGTAGTTAATACTAAGAAGACTTGATGTGTTTTATCTGTCTTTCCCAGAGAGCACCTTTAAGTAAGGACCACCTCTTGTGCCTCATTCCAGCTGACCCATAGGTCACGCAACCCACGTTCCAGCTCCACAGCCGGTAATCCCAGGACTTGGCACGTGTTCCCATCCCCTTCCAGTTGCATTTGTTTGTTGCCCCTTGGATCAGACTTTCATGGTCAGCCTTGCTCCAGGCTGTGGTTCTGCTAGGCATACTTGGTTTTCTCAGCTATGACTCCTTGCGCTTCTTAAGAATGGTTTGCACTCTCCATTTTCTTTCTGGATGTTGGCTCCTTCTTGTTGAATTCCTAACCTAGTTTTAACATGTCAGGCTCTAGTTCCTAGGCTTTGTAGTGTCTGGCCAGTGCTCCAGTTGAGCCCATTCAAGTTACAATACAGTTACATTATAACTTATTTAGATTGATAGTGGTTGTGGTATATACATTTTTATACATAAATGAGAAACCACTTTTCTGACATATTTGTTCCAAACCTATATTAATTTCTTCTGCTAAAATGCTCCATTTCCTTATTGGAAAATGCCAATAAAAGTTCCTTGAAGTATGAACTTAGTTTTTTTCTGTATTTGACCTATCCAAAAAATTTGACATTTGTAACTATTTGTGATTAAATGATGAATGATAATGTATGTAAAAGCATTTAAAATAGTATTAAGTGTTCCAAAGGGGCATGTGGGTGTATTATCATTATGCATACCTAATAGTCTCAACATAAACCAGTGTTTTGGCTTATTACTAAATCTATAGTTGAGTCATATTTCTATAGGAAGTAGCTTCTCCAGTATATGGAAATTTGTATGTTACTATCTCATTTAGGAAATTATTTTATGAATGCTCTACAAAAAATTGTATCAAAATGAATTATAAGAATAAATGTCACTCTCAAATATGCCTACCATTTTCAGTTTTACCAGTGTGTTGAAAATACCTGATTAAATACTGAAAATCTGGGTGAGGATATTTGTACTTTTAGAATCACTTTCCCCATACTTCATATGAAAACAATTTCTTTTCAAATAATACTGTTTCTTGGTGAGAACACAAGGTTAGCCAACTAATGCAGTCACATGACAATTATCTTGAAGAATAACATGGAATTTACTTAGCAGAGGAACCTGAATTTTTCTACATTTTAAAAGATAAGAAAGTTAGGTAAATGCCGGTTAGTGTGTGATTCATATTATTCCATGGGGAGAAAAGTGAATGCTCTTCAAAATATGGGTGAACTGATCTCACCAAACATTTTGAAAATTATATAACTTTCTGCCTTCTTAGGATATAAGGATCATGTCCCTGTCCAGAAATTTAATTTATAACCCATGCAGGAACGTATTCATTACATTTAGTCTTTGTTTTAAATAGTATACTCTAAAATGAAAATACTTCCCACTGGAAAAAAAATGTTCATAACTATGTATTTTCTAAACATAAGTGGACAAATATGCTGAAATCAAAGTCACATCACAAAAACGAACCCAAAATAATTTGCTGGAGGAAAGTTCATGTATACTCAGAACCCATGGAACTCCAGCTCTTGCTAAAGACTTTGTAAATAAATCTTGTACAGCATAGTGGACTGGGGGTTAGAGGCTATTTAGTATAAATAAGCAAAAACAGAGCTCGTATTTGACATACCCTATTACAGAAGACTTTCCCCTAAGGTTTTCAAGTATTGGAATTTATAATAGGAAGCCAGATATATCTTTGGAAGTTTAATGGATCTCATCAATTATATGGCATTTTAAAACACGTATATTCGGACGATGAGCTATGGACTATTTGAAAAAATCCTTATAATGATTGTTCTGGGGATATGCCTGAAATTTTAATTTCCAAACTTGGGATGTCATTGAGCTTTATTATAGGAAAAGATAACTCTGGAATCCGTGCCAAGCAGAACATAAGGTTTTTCATTTATAACTCTCAGTTTCTTATAACAACAAATAAGGTAGGCATTGTACCCACAATTTGTAGATGAAGACTCTGTGATTCATGCTGTAAGAACTAGCTTCATGGGCAGTTCTCAAACTCACTCACTCATTCATTCATTCATTCTTTCATTCATTTATCTTAAGCAAATAAAGTAATGCTCCATTCATTGAGAAAGATATATTTATCTACTACAGATTAAAAAGGAAACGGCACAATTCCCATGCCTGCAGGAACTCCAGGGATGAGTCAGTATGTGATGGGTCATTGATCCAAGAAGTTCTTTTCAAGAATGGGATGATGTGGCAGGAGTTTAGAATCTAGAAACGAGGGTTAAAGAAAGACTAGAACATAGACTTTTGCCTTTGGGATACTGTATACATACTTATAGATACAGGTTTCACATCTTCATTTTGAATCTCAAGGTGCTGAGGGACCATTTTCCTTCCATATTCTTTATTCTTGATCCTTCTCCCTTTCCTGGTCCTAACTCCACACTTAGGAACCAGCCTATTCTTCAGCTTTCATATACATACAGGTCCAGAAGACTTGAAATAGTTCTAGGAGCCAGAGGAAATACTATAAACTTCTCATTCCCCAGTGTTTTGACCCTCAGATTCTTGTGGAAGAGAACCCAGGAGGCTCCTTAAATTCAATTCAGTTCAAATCAATTCAAAAGTATTATCTTTCTCTAAAGACCATTGTTATGCCTCTCTCTGTTCCTTTCTCCCTTCTTCCAGGTTAACTTAAGAAACATATCAGGCTCTGGGCTGATGGCTCGGAGCCTGGAGCCTGTTTCCGATTCTGTGTCTCCCTCTCTCTCTGCCCCTCCCCCGTTCATGCTCTCTCTCTCTGTCCCAAAAATAAATAAAAAACGTTGAAAAAAAAAATTAAAAAAAAAAAAGAAACATGATCACTTCCACCTTTGGAATCTGTCTCGGTATCCCCACCCCCATTTGAGGCAAAGATGAGATGAATGGTGCTTAGATTAAATTTCTTATTTCAGTTTGTTTAATGTCTTGACTTACTTGAAGCACTGACTCTCTTCTTTTGACTCCCTAGCCTAAGCAATCTGTCAGCAGCCTATCACCCAACAGAAAAAAGGTGACAGAGCTGGGTTTGGCAATGTGCAGTATATACACAATAGTGGTTTTTATCACCTTTGACATAGCCTAATATGAGTCATATCCAGGTCCATCTGGTTCAGTATTTTATTAGTATTTTATTACTAACAGAATATCTAAAGAATATGGCATCCAGTTTAAAATTTAGGTTCATCCAACTTCTTTTGGTGACATACAATCATAACAGTTTAGAGCTAGAATAGACTTTTGTTTCTCCATTTAGTCCAATGTCCTCAGTTAACTTAGAAAAAAACAAGAATGATCTTTTGTCACATGCCAAGTAAAATATTATATAAGCTTTTTATATACATATTCTCTATACATATATTTTATACTCTTTCAAATTCTGATAATAACCATCAGTGGAGAAATCATTATTTTCAGTTTATAGTTGAAGGCCCTGACATTCAGAGGATTTAAGAAGATTTTAAGATTTCTAAGAAAAGCTGAAACAGACATCTAAAAAAAATACTCTGTACCATAGAAAACAATGTTCAGGGTACAAAAGTAGATGTGAAGAAATCAGTTGTGACTTATTGCATTAGTCTCAGTAAGTCATGATGTCAGCCCAGACTACAGACTGTCGGGATGCAGAGAAGGAGAGAATAGAATCAAGGGAAATTCAGAGTACAGAACCAATGGGATTTAGTGATAAATTTGCTGTAGGAGGTGAGAGGAAAAAGAAGAAAGAGCCAAGTTTAACAACCAGTTATTGGCTTGCAGAACTGGCTGAATGGTGGGGCCTCTTGCAAAGATGCAAAGCCCTGACAATAAGATTTAGAAAGTGGGGGTGAGGCAGAAAGCGGAGCAAGGGTGTGGGGAGCAAAGAGATCATGCAGTGCTGACATGATACAGGCAACTTCTTCAAGCAGTTTTTAAGGTTGGAGGTTTGAGGATACATTTTCTACCAAATGCCTTCTCACCCTTTCCCTTCCCCTTATCCATGTGGCAATCCAAATGGCATTTGGGCTTTGAGTTTGAAAATATAGATGTTAACGGCATTTTCTGGGCAACTCCAGAGGTTGGCATTTATCAATGCACTTGATGAAAGACCTTGTGGTCTCCTTGGATGTAGCTAGATATTACATAACTTGAGAGAGAGGAATATTGTTGTAGAAGAATTACTAATGTAATAGGGATCTCATCTCAACCTAAACCGGGATTTGAAATTTTGATGTGTGTTTGATGAAAATATTCAGCTAAAAGCTCAAAGAGGCTATTTCGGTGAAGTAGTTTACATAGTAGGAAAATGTCTCCAAAGAGGAAGATGTCTGGAGACAGATATGGAAAGGCACATGAGTGAGCAGGAGGCTGTCTCTTTTATTAATGAGTCCCATGGAATTATCCTGAACCCAGATGCAGAAGGGGCTGCAGGAAGAATGTTAGGGATCTGTTTTCACTGGCACAGAGGCACCTATCATGTGGCTTAGAAACCAGGGTGATGAAGCAGAAACATGTTAGGGAAGAGCATCATTTTTCTCTCAATACTGTAAACATTTTGCTCCACTATCTTTCTATTTTGCATGGCTTCTGAGAAGACAGATGTCATTCTTATCTTTGTTCTCCTGCAAGTAAGGTATTTTTCCCCGCTTTTTTTTCAGAATTTTTTTCTTTATCTTTAATTTTCTGTAACTTCAAAATGATACTGATAAGGTATAGATTTTTTTTTTTTTTTTTTTTGCATTTATCCTGCCTGGCATTCCCTAAGCTTCCTGGACCTGTGATCTGGCATCTGACATTAATTTGGGGGAAATTCTCAGTCTTTATTGTTTCAAATATATCTGTTTCTCTCTTTCTTTCTTCTCCTTCTGGTATTTCCATTATATTTCCACCATGCACCTTTTGTGATTGTCCCACAGTCCTTAGATATTCTGTTTTTTTCAGTCTTTGTTCTCTTCACTTTTTGGTTTTTGAAGATTCAGTTGTCATATCCTCAAACTCAGAGATCCTTTCCTTAGCTCTGTGCAGTCTATTAATAAACCCATCAAAGGCATTCTTCATTTCTGTTACAGTGCTTTTTATCTCAAGCAGTTTTGGTTCTTTCTTAGGATTTCCATTTCTATGCTTACATCGCCCATCTGTTCTTGTATGATTTCTGCTTTATCCATCAGGTCCCTTAGCATATTAATAGTTGTTTTAAATTCCCTGTCTGATAATTCCAATATTCCTACCCTGTCTGGTTCTGATGCTTGCTCTGTCTCTTCAAATTGTGTTTTTTATCTTTTGGTATGCCTTGCCAGTTTTTCTTGATAGTTGTACATGATATATCTAGTAAAAGCAATTGTTGTAAATAGGGTTTAGTAATGTGGTGGTGAGATGGGCGGGGGGGGGGGGGGTGGGGAGGAAACGAGAAGCATTTTCTAGTCCTGAGATTAGGTCTCAGTCTTTTATGAGCCTGTGCTTTTGCGCTGTGAAGAAACATCATTTCACCATGTCTAGGCATACATAACACAGCCTGGCTCTGAGATGGCAAAGGCTACTTGGGTTTGAGGGTTTGCACTTTGGGAGAAGCAGAAAAGGGGTCTGCACTCTGAGAAGAGAGCCAGTGTTGAGTACCACTCTCACATGGTTCTGCTAACCAAGACCTTAACAAGGGATGACAAGCAGAGAAATCTGGGAGTTCTTTCAAACCCCATGCTCTGCATTTGGGGACTACAGAAATAAATGGATGAAACCATGCAATTACACATGGAGGACCATGAATTTTCAGCCATTGCTGTTACTGTGGCTTTGTAAGCACAGAGTGGCGAAGCCTGGAGGAAATGTGGATTGCACCAGAATAGTAGTTCTTAAGATGAAATGTGCTTCAGAATCACTGGTGGAACTTTTAAAGAGGATCCATGCCATGTCCCATTTTCAGGGTTTCTGATTTACAAAGCCTAGGGTGGCATCTTGGCAACTGTGTAATGAAAAAGCTCAAGTAATTTTGATGCTTATGCCTGGTCAAGAACCCAGGGGGAGGGCGGGTGGGGAATCAAATTTTTGGGGGTATTTCACTTTTAGAATTCATTCTTTCATAACTTCATCTCTTTATGCTCAGCTTTCCCCATTCCCACTAAAAAAGTTTCCTTTCTCTGATATTGGTTTTCTTAATTCTTCACCGAAGGCTTTTCTGAAGGAGAATTACTAAAAGATTCAGCCAGCCTTAGACTCTTAGATTCTTTATACTTGGACTCAGATGAAAGGAAAAATTGAGAATGTAAACATCCTATTTTCTTCCTTAGAAGAAAATGGCTCATAATTTTATTTTGTTTGATCAGCTCCATGTTAAACAACTGTGTGAATATTTTTCTTGAAACATCCTCTCTCTTCCACTCCTATCTCCACAGCTCACTCTACTGTTAGTTTTGCTTAAAAGTTATTAATGGAATTTAGACATCAAAGCACTTTCAGCTTCATTTCTCCACTCTGGCTCCACAGGCTACAACCACCACCCTCAAGAGTTGTAAGCTACAGAAATCATCCCACATCTTACTTTTGTTCATTTATATCTGGGTGAGCTAGAGGAGATTGTCTTTCTTTTGTAGAATCTATAGTATTGAAAATGAACTAGATCAGTGACCTAATTCCTGGTTAATGAGTCCTTTATTCCCTAATGTTCCCATTAATTTTCAATCCAATGGAATTCTTGTCTTCTTGAAATACAGCTAAAATATAATAACTGTGTAGTAATTATTTTCTTCAGTGAAAAAATTCCAAATGTCCATTCTATTAACTGAGCAAATGGAGGTCATAGTTACATCAGCCGTTAAATGTCTTTACAGGAATTAAAGAAAACTGATAATGCTCCAGTTTGAAAGAGCCACAATTAAGCAGTGTTTTTGTATTACTTCTCAGAGGAAGGAGCCTGAAGATTCTAAAGGGAGGGATGATGCATTAAGTGCTGGGAAAAAAAAAGAGAAAGAGAGAGAGAGTCTTCAGTCTTGGGAATGTAACAACTTAGTGGGGGGCTGAGTGCCCTGAGGCGGACTGACCCAATCAGCTGCTGGGAAAAGTAATACAGCTGTTCTGCTGGAGGGAGACACATTCTAAACCAGTATGGTCCACTATCGGGGAGCTTTTGGTATCATGAGAAAAGGAAGTGCTGTTCCTTTCAACTGAGAAACTGTAGAATGTCTCACTCATCCTTTTTTTTTTTTTTAATGCTGACTCCTCTTTTTGTTTTTATTAGCTTTGTGATAAAATTTCCATTTGAAAATTGATGATACAAATCAGAAGTGCTTCAAATCATCTATTTAATATTTATAGATGAAATTTATCTCTTTCCTTAAAAAATGTTTAAAGAAAACATATCTGAGTTAGAACTTAGTGTTTACTGCACATAAGATGAAATGGAAACTAACCTCTTTGTTGCATGTGGGTTTTTTTGTTTTTGTTTTTTTATTCCTTGGCTTATTCAGTTAATTTGGATTTACTATTTGTAAGGTGAAAAGAAACACTTTTCCCCACAACTCTGTGGTCTATTGGGAGACTTTACACAGTAGGAAAAAAAATGTGAGCAACTACGTATCATTATTATAGAACGGATTTTCAGATGGAACACTAAGAATTTACTCAAACATATTCCTTGGAACTATTTCATCATAAAAACCAAAATATGATTAAATTAATACTGCTGATTCAATGAGCTCATTTGACAACAGTTGCAAGGTGCAATTTGAGGAGTTTTATGGGCCAATGTTAGGGTTAGGCATATACTTTCTACCCCCAAGCCCCTGTATTGTATTATTCAGAAAATATAGTGGAGTCAATGGATAGGTCCTTGAAAAAAAATAGAAAAAAGAAAAAGAAGAAATGCCTTCTATTTCCTAATGCTTATTAATTCAAAATTTATTTACATTTTTCAGTGGATGGATCATGTAGTTTAATACATAAGGTGGGATATAAATAGTGGCAACACCAAAGACAGGCTCAGGGGACCATCCTGCAGGGCCCTTCCCCTCGCCCCAGCTACCTCCACAAATTTAATAATGTTTTTTTCCATCTAGACCATTGCCATTTTCTCAATCATGTGAAAATCATCTCTCTTGAAAACATTTCTATTTTCATTGATCTGTGATTTATTTTATTTTATTTTTTTTGAAGTTTTTATTTTTTTTTAATTTTTTTAATTTTTATTTTTTTTTCAATATATGAAATTTATTGTCAAATTGGTTTCCATACAACACCCAGTGCTCATCCCAAAAGGTGCCCTCCTCAATACCCATCACCCACCCTCCCCTCCCTCCCACCCCCCATCAACCCTCATTTTGTTCTCAGTTTTTTAAGAGTCTCTTATGCTTTGGCTCTCTCCCACTCTAACCTCTTTTTTTTTTTTTTTCCATCCCCTCCCCCATGGGTTTCTGTTAAGTTTCTCAGGATCCACATAAGAGTGAAAACATATGGTATCTGTCTTTCTCTGTATGGCTTATTTCACTTAGCATCACACTCTCCAGTCCCATCCACATTGCTACAAAAGGCTATATTTCATCCTTTCTCATTGCCAAGTAGTACTCCATTGTGTATATAAACCACAATGTCTTTATCCATTCATCAGTTGATGGACATTTAGGCTCTTTCCATAATTTGGCTATTGTTGAGAGTGCTGCTATAAACATTGGGGTACAAGTGCCCCTATGCATCAGTACGATCTGTGATTTATAATTTAAGTAAAAACAAATAAGACAAGTCCCTTAACTTTCCTCACCGCCACTTCCTGCTGCCCCTCAATTCCTCCATGTGAATATGCAGACCTCAGACAAAGAGACAAAGATGATTTTCTGGAGAGCAGAAAGACTCAAATTAAATGGCAATATAGCATATGCTCTATGAATGGTTTGGATGAAGTCATTAAAGCAGCTCTTATTCTACCATCTTTATGTAAGTATTTTTTACAGAAAATCTATACTGGAAAATAAAGAAATAATGGGGATTGTCTGTGGATTAAAAATTATTGAATTGGCTTGTACTTACTTTTTTGTTATTTTTTTAATATTTGTTTATTTTTGAGAGAGTCAGAGACAGAGTGTGAGCAGGGGAGGGGCAGAGAGAGAGGGAGACACAGAATCCAAAGCAGGCTCCAGGCTCTGAGCTGTCAGCACAGAGCCCAACATGGGGCTTGAACCCATGAGCCATGAGATCATAACCTGAGCTGAAATCAGATGCTCAATCAACTGAGTCACCCAGGTATCCCAAGCTTCCTTTTTGAGGGTTTCCATCTACCACCTACTTCTACTTACCTACATCCCACACAATATGGACAGGAAAAAAAGCAGAGTGCATTTTATAATTTCAGAGGATGGAAGACAGCAGCAATTAATTAATGAAGACTGAAGAAATACTTATTATAATGTTTCAAATGTTCTTTTGTACTTATTTGACAAAAATCCCAAGATTCATCAGTTTCTGGAAACTCAACGCAAGGTAAGAGCTGCAGCTGACTTTGAATCTGACATATGTGTGAAGTAAGAACGCAATCGACATTGAAATGCCAGTCTGTGATTTCCCTTGAGGTATTGCTTTAGTTTCTGTTCCATCAAAAGCACACCAGCTGTAACTATGTGTTAAATATTTATTTTGGAGATGGATAGAAAGAAAATTAGACACAGCCTCCACTTTCAAAGATTTTAATCTGGTAAGGGTGACAGACTGAAGGGAGTACACAAATCAGATTTAGGGAGTGAACAAGATAGTGGTTGTGGGGAAAATGTTGAAGGTGAGCTGCAAAAGGAATATTGAAGCCCTGTGGTTCTGAGAACAGAAATGCTGTTGTTGGGATGTCTTTTAATTCCCATCTAGGTTGATAGGTAGAATTTTTTAATACATTCCACCCGAATGTGGAATCTGATAACACTCATTAGTTTGCCCATGGTATCTAGTAGTTTTATGACATCTACACCCTTAAACCTTGGAATGGTGTGTCCCTCATGGTGGAGGGGAGGCGAAGCACATAAATAATTTCAGGGACTTCTTTCTAAAGTCCTTAGGCAATCATCCAACCTCTGTGTGTCTCAGTTTCTCAATCTGTAAAGCAGTAATGCAATATCTATTCCACAAAATAGTTGTGAGAATTAAATGAGATAATCATATAAAGTATCTAGCACAGATCCTAGAGCAAATGTTCAATAAAAAGCAGTCATTATTTTATTCTTTCTTTCTTTTTTCTGTGAGACTGGCTTGGCTTTCCTTCACTGTGACTGATGAGACACTAACCAAGCTGGGGGATCAAACAAGGGACGTTTCACCAAGATAGGTGCAGGACATAAAGGGGACAGATGAGTTACATGCCCAGGCATAAAATATGAAACAGTAAAAATATCTGGGAACTTCACAGGAAGTTATCTGTGGGAATGTCTGGAAGACTTCTATAAAAACAACCTATAAAGATGTTGCTTTAGCTGCGAATATTTTGTGGATTTAATATAATAATATTATTAATTTCAGTATCAAGGGCAAATGCACATATATGGAGAACCCATTATGTGCCAGGCATTGTGCTTAGCTTACCTTGCATATATCACCTCATTTAATTTTCTTACCAATATAAAATAATACAGTCCATTATGCCTCATTTGAAATTTTAAAATAAAAAATTTATGAAAATTAGAATATTGAAATAATTGCTTGAGCAACAAAATCTGACCTGAACTGACATGAGATTATTTTTAGTCTTTATTTATCTCACTTAAAATAAATATTCATGCAGTTTGCTATAGAAACCTTAATGTTTGGTCATGGGGTGTTTCTCAGACCCCACTAGTGTAATGTTCCATATTGTCATTATAAAATAGTCTCCAAATTTCAAAATTCACCTGGACTCTAGGATTTTAGATAAGGTAGGGTAGACTTTTTAAAAAAAGGTAACATTTATTGAGAGCTTGCATATGCCACGTTTGGGTCGAAGTCTCTACTGATCTTAATTCATTCATCCTCATAATAATCCTGGGACAATAATCTTGGAGGAAAGAGAAACACATGAGGTGATCTCTACCTTCATCTAGACTTTCTGCCTAGAAGTACTTTCCAGTGAAGTACAGGAAGGGGAAGCCAAACAAAACTTGGGTATGTCAATGAATTGAGGGGACCGAAATCATTACTTGGGGAAGGCAAGGCAACTAGAATTTGTGAGGCAGACTGCCTACGAAGAGGGAGCTATGCAGAAGTGCTCCAAGTATCTTCAAAGTAGCCCCATCAAATCTTTGGCTGAATATCAATCTACAAAGATCACTGGACATGAGCAATTTCAGGGGAAGGACAATTACCAGGGAGCTGTAAGCTGAACAATTCCTGGAGCTCATAAAGGTCTGAGAATCATTCAAGCTCCCATCAGCCAAAGTGAAGAGCCCTTCATGAATATATGATGCATTTAGTGGAGAGCCCAGAAAAGCCTCACCTTAAAAGTGGGGCTCAATGAGCATTAAAGGTAATCTAAATTCACCCCCAAACTATAATAAAATGCAACACTCAAGAACATAAATACATGATGTTCAGCATTCAACTAAAATCACTGTTTATGGGAAGAAGCAGAAAAATGTGACCCATAACTTAGAGAAAAGTCAGTCAATAAAACAGACCCCAAATTAAAAAGGTAGTCAAATTAATTAACAGACAGCAATATACATATTGCACAGTGATAGAAAGTATCCAGAATGAAGCACAGATTAAAAAAGGCTGAAAAAAATTAGTCTTTAGTGATCCAGGAGATAATAACAAATGCAATTGGGATTCCAGAGAAAGGAAGGAAGATAAAAAATGCTTGATGAAATAATGGCCAAACTTTTTAAAATTTGATTTGAAAAGTTATAAACTCTCAGAACCAAATGACAAAATGAAGCCCAAGTAAAACAAATATAAATCAAGCCTCTCCAAGACTTATTTTAATCAAATTGCTGGAAAGGTGTTAAAGAGGGAATCTTAAAAGCATCAAGAAAACAAACACACATTGCATACAGAGAAACAAAGATAAAAATAACAGCAGACATTTTGTCAGAAATTTATGCAAACCAAAGACAATGGACTTATTTCTTTAAAATGCTAACAGAAAAAGATGTCAACTCAAAATTCTATATTCAAATCTTTCATAAATAAGAATAAGGAGAAATTGACACATTTATTTTATAATTTATAGAGAAATTCAAAGAGCAAGTGATTAAAAAAAAATAAATTTGGGAGGATTTATGCAATATGATTTCAAGATAATAAAGTATAGTACCGGGGCACCTGGATGGCTCAGTCAGTCGGGTTTCTGACTTTTAATTTAGCCTTAGGTCATGATCCCAGGGTGGCGGGATTGAGCCCTACATTGGGCTCTGGGCTGAGCATGGAGCCTACCTAAGATTCTCTCTCTCTCTCTCTCTCTCTCTCTCCCTCTGAGACCTCCCCCTCTTGTGCCCTCTCACTCTCTAAAAAAAAAAAAAAAAGTTATACTACCAAGGGAGTATAGTAACAGCAGAGACTAGACATACATAGATTAATGGAACAGAAATGACAATCCATAAATAGACCAACAATTATATAATCAATTCATTTTCTTTTTTTTTTTTTTATTTTCTTTTTTTCAACGTTTTTTATTTATTTTTGGGACAGAGAGAGACAGAGCATGAATGGGGGAGGGGCAGAGAGAGAGGGAGACACAGAATCGGAAGCAGGCTCCAGGCTCCCAGCCATCAGCCCAGAGCCTGACGCGGGGCTCGAACTCACAGACCGCGAGATCGTGACCTGGCTGAAGTCGGACGCTTAACATACTGCGCCACCCAGGCGCCCCATAATCAATTCATTTTCAACGAAGGTGTCAAAATTCAGTGGAAAGGATTGTATTTTCAGTAAACTGTGCTAGAATAACTGGATATATGTACATACAAAAAGGGGATCTCAGCCTTTTTGTTACATCATACACAAAAAATAAGTCAAAATAGCCCTTATACCTAAACATAGGAGCTAAAACTATAAATCTTTTAAGAGGAAATATAGGATAAAATCTTCATAACCTTGAATTAGGCAGAGGTTTCTTAGATAAGACATAATCATAAACCATAAATGAAAATTTTGTTAACTTTACTTCACCAAAATCAAAACTTTTACCTGTCAAAAAACACTATTAAAAATGAAAAGCAAGCCACAAAATGGGAGAAAATATTTCCACAACATACATCTGTGTACCCACACACATAACTACAAAATATACAGAGAAGGTGTATAACACAATGATAAGAAAAGGGCAACATTTCAATTAAGAAATGAGCAAAAGAAAAAGAAGACACTTTGTGGCTAACAAGTTCATGGAAAGATACTCAACATCATCAATCGTTAGGAAAATGCAAACTAAAATCACCATAAAATACCACTATACATCCATTAAAATGGCTTATATTGAAAAGGCTGACAAACCCAATCGTTGACTAGGATGTCAAGAAAACTAGAACCCTCATGAATTTCTGGTAGGAATGTAAAACGCCCAATCACTTTGTGTAACAGTCTGGCAGTTTCTTAAAAAGTAAACATACACTTACCATAGGATCCACTTTGTCTGAAGGAACAATAGTAATGTCTCTTGGTGGTGTTTTTTTTTTTTTTGTTTTTTTTTTTGTTTTTTTTTTTTTAACATGCAGACGTAAATTGTATGAAAAATTTAGCACAAAGAATGAGACAGGGAAATGGAAAATTCATGTATGTGAATTAGCATAATGCTATTTGAAGGAGCCGGTGATAATTTAAAAATTACTGCTCCTAAGGACCTGAGGGAAGAGGAAAGTATCCAAAAGTTTTTCCTTTCTGGCTCCAAAAATAGTTTCGTTTCTTGGATGAGAAAGCTTTTCATATGCTGGGGCCTCAGACTCCTTCATACACTTCTGCACCTCGGCAGCAAGCCCAAGCTGGGCAGGAGTTACCATCATCTTCCTCTTTCTAATGGCCTTCGAGGCTGGATGGTGTGGACTGTTTGCTGACCCCCCCCCCCCACCTCCACTTTCCTAGAGCATGGCAGGGGGGTGGGTATATAGATCTCTAGCTTCTTCTTCCTGTTCTCCTAAGGAGAGATTTCGTTACTCCCGGGCCCTTGTCCCTAGCTGCATCTCAGGGGGCTCACGGATAGACGGACAAGGCTTAAGAGGGGGAAGCCTGGCAGGGAGACAAGTGGATCCTAGAAGAGTTCTTCCCTGTGCTGTCGCCCACTGGGAGCCGGGATTGGGTTTGCAACAGTACAGTAAATTTCGCATCTAGGGCACTGGCCTCCACTAAACAGGTGTGTGCACACATATAGAGGGTTCTAGTTTCTGGCATGAAGGCGTCTGCCCAAGCTTTCTCTCTACCGCCCATCAAAGGGGAGCAGAGGTGAGGGCTTGTAGGGATGGGGCCTAGCGCCGGCCTGGTCCCACGGGCCTTGACTCCCCCACACTGGCGCAGGCCCGTTCTGACTGCGCATGCGCAAATCCAAAGGCTCCCGGCAGCCTCCAGGGGCGACTGGTGGGATGCAGGTGCCCATGCGCGAGTGCCAAGCAACAAGATCTCAGTGACAGAGAGGCAAGTGTTTCTAGCTGGTATCAGAAATTAAGGGGCTGTTGGAGGGGAACACTCTGAACCGGAGCCTGCTGAAAATACCCGGCGCTGTCTGCTTTTAGGGCTGCCGGCTCCTGACTCAGGCCACTGTTGTTAGTCTCCCCTGGCTCCCTCCAAACACCACCTGCCCCTGGGCTTCTGAGCTCACACAAACCACTGTCCCTGCCGCCCTCACCTGCTCAGTGCCTCCGGTGGCCAAGGTAGGTCTGGCATCCTAGCCTCGCCACCCCCTGGGTGGGTGGAATCAGACATGTCTTTGGAGTGTCACAGTGAGAGAGTTTTAATAAAAAATGGGTGATGGAATGTTTGGGGGAAGGTGGGTAAGGGTACGATGCTGGAGATTTGTTTTTTGCAGAAGGCATTTTTAAAAAGTTCAGGCTGTAATGAGATAAAACATTTTACCTTAGCAAATCCATCACGTTAAAAAAAAATGTTAACGGTGTTTAGGAAAATAGAAGGGAAAACTGAATTTCTGGCAGAACACCAGTTGGTTATTACTGCTAAACTTCATCAAACAACTGTGCATTCTACTTAAGACTTCATTTTGGTGCCCTCAAATACAATCACAACTGCAGGGGGTAGGCTGCAGCTGTAAGACGACTGTCCCTAATGCTCCCTCATTCATTCAGGAATTTGATGAATTTGATCTGTTTCAGAATTTTCCCTTTTGTCATTTGAAGTCACTCATGAAGTGGAAATGGGGGGATGAGGAAGGTGGGAAGGTCAGATTGGTGTGGGTAAACACAAAGAAAATTCGTAGAGACAGGAACAGCAACATCAACAAAAAAACCTGGTCCCGGAGTTTATTCAAAAGAGCAGCAATCAGAGGAGTTTCAGGAATTGAAATATACTTGAGTTAGGTGGAGGAGTGGGGAGTGGTTGAAGGGACAGGCTCACTCTCAGCAACGAGGAGGGTCATAGAAAGAGCAGAAGTCGTGCCTGGCAGAGTCAGTGAGAAAAAGACCTGGGTCATGAGAAGCGTATGGTTTTGGTTTAGCTCTTTATTACCTGCCACCATGTTGACACGGAAAACAGAGAAGGAGAAATAGCACTAAGGCAAAGAGTGAAATTTAGGAGTAGTTGTAAACTAGGTAAGATGAGGGGGATATTTTAAACAATGAATATGACTGAAATAGGGCTTATTTATATTAACTCTTGCTTGGCCCATAAATAAATAAGCTATTTATAAATAAACTATTATTTCCTGTCTTGCTTTCCATTTTTAGCTTCTAGAAATCTTATCAACAAATAAATAGGGCTATGTTCTTCCTATTGCTTTAGTGATAGATATAGCTTCATGTTTATCCTTTTCTCCCTTCCACTGGGCTTAAAGTCCTAGAACTAGATAGAAGAGAAATAGTTTCAGAAATAAACACAAAATAAGAGAATATGTCTTGACGTGTGGTTACCAGTGTAGATATTTGTGATTATTATTTTTTCTGTCACATGTTGATATTTGGAATCATAAAAATAATACAATTTTGTATTCTATATTCCAGAATTCCACATGAATGGTTTACGATGTTGGTGAAATGTTCTCTATGATACCACAAAATGTCTTCTTAAAACCAACCAAATAATGTTGATCAGTGAATTTCCTTCTTCAATGACCTCTGTGGACAGAAGAGTTTGAGGCACATGAACAAGGAATGCGCAAGATTATTGGGATCTGGAAGGTACTTTGTGAACACATGAGGCTGCGCACCTGTACTCTATGATGGTGGTTGACATTGGTGGTGGGAAGATTTCAACTTTTCTCTAATTTAAGAAGATTTAAATAAAGGTACGTGAAACATTGGTTAATAGTATAGACAACAAGTCTTAGAATGAGATCTTGGAAAATTTTGTACCCTGCATTTTGTTTTTGATTAAAAGTCACATAGACTAAAAGTCACATTTATCTGAAGGGTGTATTATTATTGAACAATTTGAATTTGCTGTGGTCAGGGTCTGTGCAAGTCTTCATGGGATCATGGACTACACAGGACTGGAAGGGCCTTTAAGAAATGTGCTAGGTATTAGACTGGAATTATACTGGAATTAAAAGAAAAAGATGTTAGCTGGGTGAGATAAGGGTCTAATCTTTATTGAGATCTCACCTTCCATTCCAAAAAGCCAAAGTGGCTGCAAGACACCCTGTGCTCACTTTGGCAGCACATATACAAAAAGCCAAAGTAGCAAAAGTAACTGAGTAAAGCACACATATAGGGAATGCCTTTGCCCTACTTTTCTCTCATTTTTAAAAAGACCAAAATGATCTTTTGGATTCCAGGCTCTTGATACTTGATATAAATGTACATAAACCAACATTTTATCTGTTTGCAAAAGGTGATGACTATTAAATACCTTTTAGAGAGAAAGGATAAAAGTCAGAAGCTTGGCTGTGTCTTTAGCTGCTTTACCAATACTTAGTCTTTCCTATACAGGAAAAATCTAGGGCGATGTACTAAATCAAAGTAAATAATTGATTGCTTTAGCTAAGGGTAACTTGACAGTTTAGAGAGTTTGACTTATATGGTTATTGTTTGTATAAATGATGTGTTTTATGAACCATAATGATACGTGATAAAATTTCATAAACATCTATAGAAGTATTCAAATCACCTTAGATTAGATAGTGGACTTTTAATTAAAATTTCCCCACATTTTCTTGTAGACTTCCTGGTTGATATCTTGGAATCCTGGCAGCTTCTGAGCAACAGTTTTCCCAAGACTCTGAGGCAGTAGTTACATCTTTTAAGAATCCAGTTAGTAATTTTATCCTGGGTACATTTTATTCTGGAGACATTTCCATTTTAAACAGTTTATGCAATTATACACACACATACACACACGTGTATATACGAACACACATACGGCCATGTGTAAAAGACATTTTCCCTATAAACTCTTTTCATCTTATTCATAAACTAAGACTGAGTACTATCGAGGAGCAGATAGTTGTCTAAAAATCTATTAAGGAAGAACTTTGGATTTAAGGGAAATATTATTCATTGAACCCTCAGACATTCTCAAGCTAGAATTTACCCTTAAGCATAAGGAATGGAGAAATTTATTACCACCAGTTTTTATCTTTACTTGTTTTTTTACTCTGTCCTATGTAAGAAAAACCAATTGAATTAATGTGGTGTTGGTGTTATTTTCATGTTCTAGTAAGCTTAATTTAAAAACATCACTTATGTTCCTCTTCTTTTATACTATGTTTCTGAGTTGCTCATGTACAATATATCTATGTTGTGATTTCTCAGTTTCTTCATGGAATGTGCTATTTTAGTTCTAGATATCTGATCATATTTAAATGACTTAGTCTTTTCTGGTCAAATAGTAACTTTTTCCCCCCCTTCAATATTCTGCAGGGGAATTAAGCAGATTCTCATAGGTAGAAATGTTTAAATGTGTCTTCAGAACACTCATGGGAAAAACAGAATAGCTCTGCCATGTTTTTAGCAGCAAAACACTTAAAAGAAATAGTTCTCCAACAAAATTTGTTATGAAGCCCACTAGAGATAATCCCATCCTAAATTACTCGCTGAATAATACATTCTTATAAAAAAGAGCAAAACATGGCAGGAAGGTAAGATAAAGAACTATCTCTGAAACACATTAAGTCCTGATATATATTAACAACTATCAGTCAGTTTCTAACTTGCACTTTCAAATTATAAAAGGAAATTTGTTTGATATGCTTTCTATCTTATATTTGGAAAACTTAAAATAATGTTAGAATAGGTTAGATTTAGAATAGGTTTTTGTTTCCTAGTTTGAAGAAATACAGTAAAATCTTGGGTTTGCGAGCATAATTCATGCTTGTAATCCAAAGCACTTGTATATCAAAGCAAATTTCCCCATAAGAAATACTGGAAACTTAGATGATTTGTTCCACAACCCAAAAATATTCATATAAAAATGATTACAATACTGTAATATAACACAAAATAATAAATAAAATACAAAATATAAAGAAAAATAAACAAATTAACCTCTATTGCCTTTGAAAACCTTTGTGGCTGCTGTGAGGGAGACAAGAGAGGGGGGTTATTGTGTAGGATGACTTTCACTACCACTAATGGAATCACTGCTGTTTATTGGCTCAACGGAATCTTTTTCTTTTTGTGCAACTTTTAACAAGGAACATATACAAAGACATTTGCTTTTTGCCTCATTTTGAGGGTTTCATGGAAATGTGACATTGCATTGATGATCACCCACAATCCCGCAGTGAGAGAAGGAGAGTGAGAGAGCAAGACTGAGAGCGAGAGAGAGAAGAAAAATCATTGGCTCAGTTGTGATCATGTGACACTTGGCATTACATACTACTCATATCGCAAGACAGCACTCCTTTATCAAGTTAAAATTTATTAGAAATGTTTGCTTGTCTTGCAGAACACTCACAGCAAAAGTTACTTATAACCCGAGGTTTTACTGTAGTTAAAAAAAAAGTAAATGGTAATTGTGTGTCATGGCTACTCCTCACCATCTGGGTTTCAGAAATAGTGTTCTGCTCTTCCTCTTGGCTTACAAAACTAAGTTTCTGTACTTCTGCTGCTGGGTAGACACTAAGGGTGGACAGGGAGGGACAGAAAGAACAGAATACACAACTTCTCTTAATTTCAGTCCTCTATCATCCATCAACCACTGAATGACCAAGCCTTGTTTGTACCCACTTGCAGCACCCTGAAATGAAGCTGTAAGAGACACGCCCCCCAAACCCCTGGCAGTCACAAACTGATAACCTGTAGATCATTTTAGAGGGTTTTTTTTTATAACTTGAATTTCTTTTTGTTTTGTTTTGTTTGCTTATTTTAAAGTAAACTTTGTATTCAAGTACATGTTATTCTTGAATACAGAATGATACACAAATCAACATGTGCAGCTCAAGGAATTTCATAAAATGAATACGTTTGTGTAATCAGTATCCAGTAACTAATTGCCCACATTAGCAAATTGGGACATGACTACATAAATATCTAGATTCCCGATTTATTTTGGAAAATTGGAAAATCTTACCTTATTGGGTTCACATTTTCACTAACATTAGTCAGCCAAACTGAGAAGCAGCTAATCTTTTAAGTAGAGCATATGCTTCTACAGTCCCTACCACTCCCGAGTACCTGCTTGTGAAGGCAAGTGTTGGTTGCTGTTGACAAATACAAATAGTGAAAATTAGAATGACTGTAAAGTTGTGATCAAAATCTAACAAAACAAAAAAATATGAGAGGAATATAAGAGTCAATGGAATGTTCTTAAAGTGGCAAGTATTTTGATTGAGCTGAACAAAAAAGAATGCAGATTCTAATTGGCCCATAATTATATTAATTAGAACTGATCATATCATGGGGAAAGTTGGCTGGGGCTTGAGTGAAGGTTACACATTACAACCACTTGAGTTACTTGATGGACATTGGTTTACTGAAAGGTGTTAGGGCTAGGTTTTGCCAAATTCTATAGCTATTCTTAGATTGTGGTATGTGCCTTTAATTTTATAATTACATTTAGGCTGCTTCAGATCTATATTACTTTAATCCAGTATTCATGTTATATAGTCACAGTCAGAATCTCCCAGTTACTATCTATTTCCTGCAAATTAGTTAGCTTTCTTCAACAGCTGATGAGTGGGATACCTCTTATTGGTTGTAGTGTTGACTGACTACTCAGTGATAAGTCCCACACCCCTCCCCACTTTTCTTCTTTCTAATGCTGATCTTTGTTCAGGTGATTTAATCTCTTCCACATGGCCATATACTTTTCTGATCCAATTATGGTAATCTCATTCTTCTTGGCTATTTATATTTTAGTAATAAGTTTGATACCTTTCTGGTCAATGAGCGATGAAGTGGAATCTTCTGGGGGCTTAGAGAAAAACTTGTTCAACATTAAAAAGAGACACAAAAAGACAGTATTTTTACTGGATATTACCTTGCCTGATTAAGATATAAGGTAGTTAGCCTAAGGACAAGCTTACATATTGAATAATGCAATATAGAAAAATGGAAAGGATCCTTGATGATATTGTTGAGGCATTGAACTAAGCAACCCTGAAGCTGCCTCACTTCAAAATTTCTCCTATAAAATGATAAATTTCATAAGGCTTAGGCTAGTTAAGCCAGGATTTTCTGTTTGCTATAGCTGAGATACTCTAATTAATACACTAGAGGAAATACTTCATTGGTGAATGATTTACAATTAAACGATGTGTTAGATTATGTAAAAAGGTTTTTATCTCAGTCTGTCCCACAGAATAAATTACCCTAGAAAGGAGATAGAAAATTGGATGATGGTAGAAAGGTAAAATAGAGTCAGTAAGTCAAAAAGGATGTGGCAGTAGCCTAGACCAGAAGTCAAAATCTATTCTAACACATTCATTCAGATTAAAAATGTAATATACTATATATGTGCATATATATATATATATATATATATATATATACACACGCACATACATATATATCTATATGTAATAAATGAAATTGTGTATATGAATATTTCCTCTAAATGGTTCAGATAGTTCATATAGTTTGTGTTTCTTTTTTTTTTTTTTTTTCAACGTTTTTTTATTTATTTTTGGGACAGAGAGAGACAGAGCATGAACGGGGGAGGGGCAGAGAGAGAGGGAGACACAGAATCGGAAACAGGCTCCAGGCTCTGAGCCATCAGCCCAGAGCCTGACGCGGGGCTCGAACTCACGGACCGCGAGATCGTGACCTGGCTGAAGTCGGACGCTTAACCGACTGCGCCACCCAGGCGCCCCTATAGTTTGTGTTTCTGATGAATCTTGAGTACTTTTTTGTTTCTCAAATTGTTAAACCTAAATCATTAATGTTGAGATTAGTCAACAAAGTCCTCTTATCTACCCATTTATTGAGCTTAGCTTCAATAAACTTTGAACACAAATTAAAGGTTTCTATGAACTAAGCTTCTTTTATGAAACTGATTTGTTTATCATCTTAGTATAAGCAGGAACAAAGGGCACTGGCTTAAATGAAAGGGGGGAGTCCCCTCTCTAGCCATCTTTCTTCCTATCACCCATTACCACAGCAGCTTGGCCCAGGGCCCAGCAGGGAGGCTGGGGCAAAGCTGTTCCTCCCAGAAGGGACCCTCTGTGGCTGTTCCTTCCAGTTGCTTGTGACTCACTAGCCTCTGAAATAAGGAAGGACAAGATGTGAGGACTTCCTGTCACTTTCCAAAGACTTCAGCCCACTTCAAGGGCAAAGAAGGAGGATATTGTGTATCAAACAGATATGAATCCTGACTGCATATTTAGAAATGCTCAGTATGGTTGGTTAGAATTTAGGAGCAAAAGAGTTTTTCGTTGTGATCAGTTTCCTATTCTTTGGAGGAAGGTATCTATCTGCCCACCTGTCTGTCTGTCTGTCTATCTACCTATAGCTTCCTAGCTGAGCCTCTTGGTGCTATATTCTATTCTGCCAGTGAAAAGGATATAGTACACCATCACATCATTTGACAGGAACTTTATACTACAAGTTAAAAATTATATAGGAGGAACAGAAATGTATTTTAGGATAAGTTAGATAAGTAACATACCCTTCTCTCTAGGGTAAGGGAGATAAGTAACATAAAGTCACATATGTTAGAAAATATAAGTAAGTGTTTAGAGTCTTGGGGGGAGCATGAGAGGAGGGACAGAGTGTTGGCTAAGCAGTGATATGGCATTAGCCTAGACCAAGACTGCTGACTCTGATCTGCAGGCCAGATCCCACCTGCTGCCTGTTTTTGTATGACCCACAAGCTAAGGAAGGTTATAACATTTATATTTAATTTGTTTTTTAAGTTTGTTTGTTTGTTTGTTTTGAGAGGGAGAGAGTTCAAGCAGGGTAGGGGCAGAGAGAGAGAGCAAAAGCAAAAGAATCCCAACCAGGCTCCACAGATGAAGGGCTCAAACTCGTGAACCATGAGATCATGACCTGAGCCGAAATCAAGAGTCGGACACATAACTGACTGAGCCATTCCAGGTGCCCCAAGGTTTCAACATTTTTAAATGGTTGAAAAAAATTAAAAGGATATTTTGTGATACATGAAAATTGTATGAAATTGAAATTTCAGGTTCCATACAGAGTTTTAAGGCATAGAACCTTGCCTGTTTATTTACATATTTTCTGTGGCTACTTTTGAGTTAGAAGGCAGAGTTGAACAGGTATAATAGCCCTGCAACAAAGGTTTAAATATTTACTGTCTGGCCTTTTACAGAAAGCTTGCAAGCCCCTGGCCTAGACCAGTGCTCATCAACTCTTAATATACATGTGAATCATTTGGGGATTTTGTGAAAATGTGTAGTTTCTGATTCAGTAGGTCAAGGGAGCCTACATGTCTGCATTAATGAGCTGAGGACCACACAGTAAGTAGCAAGTTTCTAGCACAGGATTAGCAAACTTATTTTTTAAAGAGCCAAATAATAAATAGTCAGAATCTGCAGCCTATCCAGTCTTTTTTACAACTGCTTACATCTTCTGGGCAAAGTAGACATAGGCAACATATAAAAGAACAGGAGAGACTGTGTTCAAATAGTCATTTGAACAGAAGCAGGCATTGGACTGGATTTGGCACACAGACTTACTTTGACATTCGCTGCTTTCAGGTATTAGTACAGTCCTACCCTCAAGTTGCTTACTAGTTCCATAACACATCCCAGTAATAATGATGACATATAGCAGTTAACTTTTATTGGGTAATTACTATATGCTAGGCTCTATGTTAAGCATATTCTCTTATATAATCATCACAACAAATCCTAGGAAGCAGATACTGTCATTATCTTTGCTTACAAATGAGAATACTGAGCTTCAGAGAAAAATAACTTACCCAAAGCTGCCACAGCAAATCAGTGATGGGCCTAGGATCAGACATAACTCATGATTAATGAATGACTGTTGGATTATTAGATGACTGGATTAAATGTGTACACTCATAGGAGTTCCACAAGCTGGAGAAAAGACTGTGTTTCCTTCATTGTGAGTCCTGGTGCTTGAAGTCATAAACAATAAAAGCTGTGACATCTGTTTAGAGGCAACATTAAATGTAGGTGTCAGAAACTGGATGTTGGGCTCAGGGAGTGTAGGGCTTTCTTTTTCATGATAGATTTCGCACCTTTACTGCATGTTCTTGAAGTTAAGGCTCATAGAGATCTCAGAAAGCACATTTTTCATAGTCTTGAAGTTTCCATGATCCAAAAATGAAATTGCTTTACTTTATAATGTGTTATTTTAGGCACCAAATAGTATGGCATTCTGCCTTCCTTGTATACTTTGGAATTTTCAGTTGTACAATAAATGTCCCTTCTAACCACAGTGACTAGAATTACATTTCTCTTTCCAAATTCTTCTAGATTTTTTTCCCTTCTTTCTTAGCTACAGTTACTAAAGTAGAGAGTAGACCTTGACTCTAGCCTGAAATGTAAGATTACTTTTATCTGCCTTTACACTGTTATTTCCATGTAAATGAATGTTTCTAGGTAAGACACATATTAGCATAACTACATTCTGATAAATTAATAGATCACTAAGAGCAAACATGTTGTAAGTAAAAGTGCTTTGGAAAAAATTTTCTAAAGTCTCAGACACAATATCTTTAGATTATAGATAACATATAGAGATAAATAATTGTGTAATTTTTTAATGCATCGTCTGTTGAAAAATTTTCATATAATTGCTCTGATGATTAATAATAGTTTCCATTTTATAAACAATGTAGATGACAGGGCAAGGAGGAATATGGGAATGTTCGAAATCCTAGAACTGTATCATCTTAAATTTTTATTTTTTTATTTTTTATTTTTTATTTTTTTTAATATATGAAATTTACTGTCAAATTGGTTTCCATACAACACCCAGTGCTCATCCCAAAAGGTGCCCTCCTCAATACCCATCACCCACCCTGCCCTCCCTCCCACCCCCCATCAACCCTCAGTTTGTTCTCAGTTTTTAACAGTCTCTTATGCTTTGGCTCTCTCCCACTCTAACCTCTTTTTTTTTTTTTTTTTTTTCCTTCCCCTCCCCCATGGGTTTCTGTTACGTTTCTCAGGATCCACATAAGAGTGAAACCATATGGTATCTGTCTTTCTCTGTATGGCTTATTTCACTTAGCATCACACTCTCCAGTTCCATCCACATTGCTACAAAAGGCCATATTTCATCCTTTCTCATTGCCAAGTAGTACTCCATTGTGTATATAAACCACAATTTCTTTATCCATTCATCAGTTGATGGACATTTAGGCTCTTTCCATAATTTGGCTATTGTTGAGAGTGCTGCTATAAACATTGGGGTACAAGTGCCCCTATGCATCAGTACTCCTGTATCCCTTGGATAAATTCCTAGCAGTGCTATTGCTGGGTCATAGGGTAGGTCTATTTTTAATTTTCTGAGGAACCTCCACACTGCTTTCCAGAGCGGCTGCACCAATTTGCATTCCCACCAACAGTGCAAGAGGGTTCCCGTTTCTCCACATCCTCTCCAGCATCTATAGTCTCCTGATTTCTTCATTTTGGCCACTCTGACTGGCGTGAGGTGGTATCTGAGTGTGGTTTTGATTTGTATTTCCCTGATAAGGAGCGACGTTGAACATCTTTTCATGTGCCTGTTGGCCATCCGGATGTCTTCTTTTTTTTTTTTTTTTTTTTTTTTTTTTTTTAATTTTTTTTTTTTTTTTTTTTTTTCAACGTTTTTTTTATTTATTTCTGGGACAGAGAGAGACAGAGCATGAACGGGGGAGGGTCAGAGAGAGAGGGAGACACAGAATCGGAAACAGGCTCCAGGCTCCGAGCCATCAGCCCAGAGCCTGACGCGGGGCTCGAACTCACGGACCGCGAGATCGTGACCTGGCTGAAGTCGGACGCTTAACCGACTGCGCCACCCAGGCGCCCCCGGATGTCTTCTTTAGAGAAGTGTCTATTCATGTTTTCTGCCCATTTCTTCACTGGGTTATTTGTTTTTCGGGTGTGGAGTTTGATGAGCTCTTTATAGATTTTGGATACTAGCCCTTTGTCCGATGTGTCATTTGCAAATATCTTTTCCCATTCTGTTGGTTGCCTTTTAGTTTTGTTGGTTGTTTCCTTTGCTGTGCAGAAGCTTTTTTTCTTCATAAGGTCCCAGTAATTCACTTTTGCTTTTAATTCCCTTGCCTTTGGGGATGTGCCGAGTAAGAGATTGCTACGGCTGAGGTCAGAGAGGTCTTTTCCTGCTTTCTCCTCTAAGGTTTTGATGGTTTCCTGTCTCACATTCAGGTCCTTTATCCATTTTGAGTTTATTTTTGTGAATGGTGTGAGAAAGTGGTCTAGTTTCAACCTTCTGCATGTTGCTGTCCAGTTCTCCCAGCACCATTTGTTAAAGAGACTGTCTTTTTTCCATTGGATGTTCTTTCCTGCTTTGTCAAAGATGAGTTGGCCATACGTTTGTGGGTCTAGTTCTGGGGTTTCTATTCTATTCCATTGGTCTATGTGTCTGTTTTTGTGCCAATACCATGCTGTCTTGATGATGACAGCTTTGTAGTAGAGGCTAAAGTCTGGGATTGTGATGCCTCCTGCTTTGGTCTTCTTCTTCAAAATTACTTTGGCTATTCGGGGCCTTTTGTGGTTCCATATGAATTTTAGGATTGCTTGTTCTAGTTTCGAGAAGAATGCTGGTGCAATTTTGATTGGGATTGCATTGAATGTGTAGATAGCTTTGGGTAGTATTGACATTTTGACAATATTTATTCTTCCAGTCCATGAGCAGGGAATGTTTTTCCATTTCTTTATATTTTCTTCAGTTACCTGCATAAGCTTTCTATAGTTTTCAGCATACAGATCTTTTACATCTTTGGTTAGATTTATTCCTAGGTATTTTATGCTTCTTGGTGCAATTGTGAATGGGATCAGTTTCTTTATTTGTCTTTCTGTTGCTTCATTGTTAGTGTATAAGAATGCAACTGATTTCTGTACATTGATTTTGTATCCTGCAACTTTGCTGAATTCATGTATCAGTTCTAGCAGACTTTTGGTGGAGTCTATCGGATTTTCCATGTATAATATCATGTCACCTGCAAAAAGCGAAAGCTTGACTTCATCTTTGCCAATTTTGATGCCTTTGATTTCCTTTTGTTGTCTGATTGCTGATGCTAGAACTTCCAGCACTATATTAAACAACAGCGGTGAGAGTGGGCATCCCTGTCGTGTTCCTGATCTCAGGGAAAAAGCTCTCAGTTTTTCCCCGTTGAGGATGATGTTAGCTGTGGGCTTTTCATAAATGGCTTTTATGATCTTTAAGTATGTTCCTTCTATCCCGACTTTCTCAAGGGTTTTTATTAAGAAAGGGTGCTGGATTTTGTCAAAGGCCTTTTCTGCATCGATTGACAGGATCATATGGTTCTTCTCTTTTTTTTTGTTAATGTGATGTATCACGTTGATTGATTTGCGAATGTTGAACCAGCCCTGCATCCCAGGAATGAATCCCACTTGATCATGGTGAATAATTCTTTTTATATGCTGTTGAATTCGATTTGCTAGTATCTTATTGAGAATTTTTGCATCCATATTCATCAGAGATATTGGCCTGTAGTTCTCTTTTTTTACTGGGTCTCTGTCTGGTTTAGGAATCAAAGTAATACTGGCTTCATAGAATGAGTCTGGAAGTTTTCCTTCCCTGTCTATTTCTTGGAATAGCTTGAGAAGGATAGGTATTATCTCTGCTTTAAACGTCTGGTAGAACTCCCCTGGGAAGCCATCTGGTCCTGGACTCTTATTTGTTGGGAGATTTTTGATAACCGATTCAATTTCTTCGCTGGTTATGGGTCTGTTCAAGCTTTCTATTTCCTCCTGATTGAGTTTTGGAAGCGTGTGGGTGTTTAGGAATTTGTCCATTTCTTCCAGGTTGTCCAATTTGTTGGCATATAATTTTTCATAGTATTCCCTGATAATTGTTTGTATCTCTGAGGGATTGGTTGTAATAATTCCATTTTCATTCATGATTTTATCTATTTGGGTCATCTCCCTTTTCTTTTTGAGAAGCCTGGCTAGAGGTTTGTCAATTTTGTTTATTTTTTCAAAAAACCAACTCTTGGTTTCGTTGATCTGCTCTACAGTTTTTTTAGATTCTATATTGTTTATTTCTGCTCTGATCTTTATTATTTCTCTTCTTCTGCTGGGTTTAGGCTGCCTTTGCTGTTCTGCTTCTATTTCCTTTAGGTGTGCTGTTAGATTTTGTATTTGGGATTTTTCTTGTTTCTTGAGATAGGCCTGGATTGCAATGTATTTTCCTCTCAGAACTGCCTTCGCTGCGTCCCAGAGCGTTTGGATTGTTGTATTTTCATTTTCGTTTGTTTCCATATATTTTTTAATTTATTCTCTAATTGCCTGGTTGACCCACTCATTCGTTAGTAGGGTGTTCTTTAACCTCCACGCTTTTGGAGGTTTTCCAGACTTTTTCCTGTGGTTGATTTCAAGCTTCATAGCATTGTGGTCTGAAAGTATGCATGGTATAATTTCAATTCTTGTAAACTTATGAAGGGCTGTTTTGTGACCCAGTATATGATCTATCTTGGAGAATGTTCCATGTGCACTCGAGAAGAAAGTATATTCTGTTGCTTTGGGATGCAGAGTTCTAAATATATCTGTCAAGTCCATCTGATCCAATGTATCATTCAGGGCCCTTGTTTCTTTATTGACCGTGTGTCTAGATGATCTATCCATTTCTGTAAGTGGGGTGTTAAAGTCCCCTGCAATGACCACATTCTTATCAATAAGGTTGCTTATGTTTATGAGTAATTGTTTTATATATCTGGGGGCTCTGGTATTTGGCGCATAGACATTTATAATTGTTAGCTCTTCCTGATGGATAGACCCTGTAATTATTATATAATGCCCTTCTTCATCTCTTGTTACAGCCTTTAATTTAAAGTCTAGTTTGTCTGATATAAGTATGGCTACTCCAGCTTTCTTTTGGCTTCCAGTAGCATGATAAATAGTTCTCCATCCCTTCACTCTCAATCTAAAGGTGTCCTCAGATCTAAAATGAGTCTCTTGTAGACAGCAAATAGATGGGTCTTGTTTTTTTATCCATTCTGATACCCTATGTCTTTTGGTTGGCGCATTTAATCCATTTACATTCAGTGTTATTATAGAAAGATACGGGTTTAGAGTCACTGTGATGTCTGTATGTTTTATGCTTGTAGTGATGTCTCTGGTACTTTGTCTCACAGGATCCCCCTTAGGATCTCTTGTAGGGCTGGTTTCGTGGTGACAAATTCCTTCAGTTTTTGTTTGTTTGGGAAGACCTCTATCTCTCCTTCTATTCTAAATGACAGACTTGCTGGATAAAGGATTCTCGGCTGCATATTTTTTCTGTTTAGCACACTGAAGATATCGTGCCAAGTCTTTCTGGCCTGCCAAGTTTCAAAGGAGAGATCAGTCATGAGTCTTATAGGTCTCCCTTTATATGTGAGGGCACGTTTATCCCTTGCTGCTTTCAGAATTTTCTCTTTATCCTTGTATTTTGCCAGTTTCACTATGATATGTCGTGCAGAAGATCGATTCAAGTTACGTCTGAAGGGAGTTCTCTGTGCCTCTTGGATTTCAATGCCTTTTTCCTTCCCCAGTTCAGGGAAGTTCTCAGCTATAATTTGTTCAAGTACCCCTTCAGCACCTTTCCCTCTCTCTTCCTCCTCTGGGATACCAATTATGCGTATATTATTTCTTTTTAGTGTATCACTTAGTTCTCTAATTTTCCCCTCATACTCCTGGATTTTTTTATCTCTCTTTCTTTCAGCTTCCTCTTTCTCCATAACTTTATCTTCTAGTTCACCTATTCTCTCCTCTGCCTCTTCAATCCGAGCCGTCGTGGTTTCCATTTTGTTTTGCATTTCGTTTAAAGCGTTTTTCAGCTCCTCGTGACTGTTCCTTAGTCCCTTGATCTCTGTGGCAAGAGATTCTCTGCTGTCCTGTATACTGTTTTCAAGCCCAGTGATTAATTTTATGACTATTATTCTAAATTCACTTTCTGTTATATTATTTAAATCCTTTTTGATCAGTTCATTAGCTGTTGTTATTACCTGGAGATTCTTCTGAGGGGAATTCTTCTGTTTGGTCATTTTGGATAGTCCCTGGAGTGGTGAGGACCTGCAGGGCACTTCCCCCGTGCTGTGGTATATAACTGGAGTTGGTGGGCGGGGCTGCGGTCCGACCTGATGTCTGCCCCCAGCCCACCGCTGGGGCCACAGTCAGACTGGTGTGTGCCTTCTCTTCCCCTCTCCTAGGGGCGGGATTCACTGTGGGGTGGCGTGGCCCGTCTGGGCTACTTGCACACTGCCAGGCTTGTGGTGCTGGGGATCTGGCGTATTAGCTGGGGTGGGTAGGCAAGGTGCCCGGAGGCAGGAGGGGCAGGCTTAGCTCGCTTCTCCTTAGGTGATCCACTTCAGGAGGGGCCCTGTGGCAGCAGGAGGGAGTCAGATCCGCTGCCGGAGGTTTGGCTCTGCAGAAGCACAGAGTTGGGTGTTTGCTCAGAGTGAGCAAGTTCCCTGGCAGGAACTGGTTCTCTTTGGGATTTTGGCTGGGGGATGGGCAGGGGAGATGGCGCTGGTGAGTGCCTTTGTTCCCCGCCAAGCTGAGCTCTGCCGTCCGGGGGCTCAGCAGCTCTCCCTCCCTTTGTCCTCCAGCCTTCCCGCTTTCTGAGCAGAGCTGTTAACTTATGACCTCCCAGATGCTAAGTCTCGCTTGCTGTCGGAACACAGTCCGTCCGGCCCCTCCCTCCGCTTTTGCCAGCCAGACTCGGGGGCTCTGCTTGGCCGGCGAGCCGCCCCTCCGCCCCGGCTCCCTCCCGCCAGTCCGTGGAGCGCGCACCGCCTCGCCGCCCTTCCTACCCTCTTCCGTGGGCCTCTCGTCTGCGCTTGGCTCCGGAGACTCCGTTCTGCTAATCCTCTGGCGGTTTTCTGGGTTCTTTAGGCAGTTGTAGGTGGACTCTAAGTGATCAGCAGGATGCGCGGTGAGCCCAGAGTCCTCCTACACCGCCATCTTCCGGAACCTAGCCCTAATCTTAAATTTTTAGATGGTGAAGAAAGTTGAAATATGACACTAAAATATGAAATTGCATAGTTATAGATTTTTAAAGTGAGAACTTTTGATGTTCTAATATGGCCATCTGTATATATTCCTATTTTTCTATGTAAGTCCAAATTGATTAAGTGTAATCCTTGAAGTCATTTGCTTCTTCAACACAAATATATTAGTTTTTTTTCCCTGAATTTGGGGATATGTGTTGGTTTCCCAGAGCTGTTGTAACAAAGTACCACAAACCCAGTGGCTTAAAACAATAGAAATGTATTATCTTCTGGTTCTGGAGGCTAGAAGTCTGAAATCAATGTATTGGCAGGGTCATACTCCTTCTGAAGGCTGTGGGGCGAATCCTTCTTTGCCTCTTCATAGGTTCTTTTTTTTTTTTTTTAAGTTTATTTATTTATTTTGAGAGCGAGGGAGAGAGAGAATTCCAAGCAGGCTCTGTACTGTCAGTATAGAACCCCATGTGGGGCTTGAACTCATGAACCGTGAGATCATGACCTGAGCTGAAATCAAGACTCAGGCGCTTAACCAACTGAGCCACCCAGGCACCCCATCCTCTTCGTAGATTCTGATAAAGGCCACCAATTCTTGGCATTTCTTGGCTTGTAGATGTATCACTCCAAAATCCACCTCCATCTTCATATGGTGTTTTCCCAGTGACTCTGTGTGTTCATACTGCTGCCTTCTTATAAGGACATCGTTCATATTGGATTGGGGCCCCATTCTACTCCAGTTTGATGCTGTCATAACTAATGACATCTGCAACAACCCTATTTTTAAATAAGGTCACATTTTGAGGTACTGGGTATTAAGAATTTACTGTACCTTTTTTTGGAGGACACAGTTCATCCATAACAATATAGGGATGCAAAGATATTATTGTTTTCCATGCAGATTTTACAGTATAGGGAGAAGGCTCATGAAGATGCAGGCTGTACTAGTGCAATATGCACAAAATGCTGTAAGTCCTGCAGTGGGGAAGGCTATTTTTTTTCCAAGTGAAATGTTAAAGGAAGGCTTTCAAAGGCAATTGCCATTTGAACCAGGCTTTGAGGGACAAATAGGAGTTCACAGAGAAAAGGATTCCAGGGAGGAGGAACCTATCAGCCACATAGCTTTAGGTAAAGGCATGGATGTAAGAATGAATTGTTTATTTGTGTGATTAATACTAGTTACTCTTTATTGAGTATCAATATGTGTCATTTAACATTAACAACAACCTTTTGATCCCCATTCTGCAGATGGGAAAACTGAAATTTCAAGAAATTAAGTATTTTGTCTCCAGCTAACACATCCAGAAGGTGGTACTGCTGCAATTAGAACCCTGCAGTCTGATTACACAGTCTGTATTTTAGCCATTGTGATAAAAATTACAGTTTAGGGTATTTGGGAGTACATATGGGATTGGTTTGACATAAGGCTGAAGAAATAGGTTGGAGATAAATTGTGAAGAAATTGGTTTGTCATTTGTTTTGCTTGACAGAAAATTGGTTGACTTCTCAGAGTAAACTTTTAAGGACTATAGGCAATTGAACAATTTACAAAGCTTTAAGGACAGGTGTCAAATGGCCACCTTCCTGTGGATTGAGGTTGGATTGTAGGCCCAGAGGCTAGAGAGAAGGCTATTGTCATGGGCCATGTTAGAAATAATAAAGGTTGGGGCCCCTGGGTGGCTCAGTCGGTTAAGCTTCTGACTTCCGCTCAGGTCATGATCTCACAATTCATGAGTTCGAGCCCTGCGTCAGGCTCTGTGCTGACAACTCAGAGCCTGGAACCTGCTTCAGATCTGTGTCTCCCTCTTTCCCTGCCCCTCCCCCGCTCATGCTCAGTCTGTCTCTCTCTCTCTCAAAAATAAATAAAAACATTAAAAAAATAAATAATAAAGGTTGGAACTAAGCAGAGACAATGGAGTGGGAGGGGGGATGGAGTCAGAGATACTTGTCAATCGGCGTCAGTCACGTGTTGAACCTAAATCAGCACCTCTGTTGCATGGCCATTCCTGATCCGTTGACTCAAGTGCTGAAATTAAAGCTTTCTCAACTGAAGTAGTTAAAGCAATCATTTCAAGCCATAACCCTAACCTTAGAAAGAGTCTAGTAAATATGTGCTGATGTGATTTAAATGGTTATGTTATTGAAGATACTAAAATATCTTTAAAATTCCAAAAGCTGACTTAACATATTTTAAAACAAACTACATAAAACTGTCAGAAAATATTTTGCCAAATGCTCTGATGCAATCTCTTCTGTTTTTATTAAGTTGTAACTCCTTTAGATTAAATTTGTCCAAATTGTTGTTGGAGGTATAGCTACACTTCTATAGCTCAGCTTATTCAACTAAAGCCTGATTATTGTAAAAAAAAATCTAATATTTCTTACCAATAGCTTAATTAATGTAACAACATTTAGCATTAATTTGAAAGCAAGGAATTATTCAATGGTCCAGGTTGCCTTTGTGTGGGACAGAGGGAACCAAGACTGCATCTCCTTGTGACTTAGGACCCTCGTATGGGAAGCTGCCCAAACAATCATGAATACCTGGCAGGATATTTTTGGTATTTCCTAAAAAAGATATCAATTACTACAGGAAAGTTTGTTAAAATAAACTGCATTTCTGTTCAGTGAGTATCTTTTATTTTGAGAGATTATTTTATGCAGGTATCTGGTGCCACCACAGACCATGCATTGTGACTTGCTTATCTTTAGTGACTTTTGGCTTGTCTGCGTGTATTTGGCAGCTTTCCCCAAGCGTTGGCTAGGGCCCTTTGATACAACTACCATTAGTCAGGCAAAAGCAAATATAAACGATGTTTGTGAATCTTTTTCTCCACTTTTAGGCTGCCGGTTAAAAGTATAATATCATAAATTTTGGGAAAATGAGACATAAGCTGACATGTTTAAATACACGCTATGTCTCATTAAATGAGAATCTAGCAAGAAATGAAAAGAATGCTAAAAATTCTTTCTTTTTAAAAAATCTTTTGAATTGATTATGTATTGCACAGTGAAAAATGAAGTTACCTGAAAATGGCGTACATTCTTTCCCTGGTGTTCTTTCAGGCACCTGAACACAACACACAATAAACCCTAAATTGTCTGAAAATGTTATATCTTCTTGTGATTGATTTTCAACTTGATATTTTGCATCATTGCCAGGTTAAAAAATTTTTTCTTTGAATGTTAATTTAGAATGTTGAACACTAAGTTAGAATTCAGTTGTTGTCAGATTTGAAAAACATCTAGCAATTAAGGTGTTTAAAATTCTTGTACTTCATCATTTATGAGACACTATTCTTTTATAAATGAGAGTGTTTTGTAAAATAGCCCAAAGGACAGGGGGATGGAGAAGGAAAATAGAAAAACAGGAAGAATTTTCCTTCTTTGTTCAATTCAAACGCACATCCAGGAAGAATATTCAGTGTAAATAGTGATGCAAAATGCTGACAGTGCAAATTTACTAGCATTGACTAAGCAGCATAAATACGTTAACATTGTGATTTTCAGATTACTGATAAAATATGTAATACAATAGGAAGAAAAACCCACAACTTACTTTACAGCATCCGAAATGTTGCTGCCAACATGAAGAAAGGCTGTGTGTCTTACAATATTCTACTGGACTTACCGTAGATTAGTTCTTTGGGGATATCTGGAACTAGTGTACCTGCACGTAAAGGTAAGACCAAGTGTAAGGAGCTTCTTCCTCTGGTTACCAAAGCTCCTAGAACCTAACAGGGAACTGACTTGGAATCAGATGCTAAGTGGGATCTGTGATGCCTTTTTCATAGTGAAGAATCCAAACACATCCAGAAAAGGATCATATAAATATGCAGTTCATATTGCTATATAGTCTACCCACAGTTTCCTAGCAGTTTAAAAATGGGTCTGTAGGTAAAGGGATAGACCCAGAGCCTAGAAATAGAGCTGGAGCTGCAGCTGGAGTGCTTTCCAAAACCATCATTTCTCAGATCCCTGGGAAAGGGACAGAAAGGGCTGGTTCTGCTTGGCCCACTCAGAGATTCACTTGATTAGGATTCAGTCTGGACTGGACCACCTCATATTTATACAATCTGAGGTTCTAACTTTATAATACACAGTCTCAAATTGTTTTAGAATCAATGGCACCTGGCCAGGGAATCCTGGGCATTTCAGTCCCTCCTAGTCACCTACTGTTCACTGCAGAGAGAATTCAGCAGTGGTACCTGACATTTTGCTCAGTGCCCTCACAGACAATAAAAAATGGTGGACAGGGGTGCCTGGGTGGCTCTGTCAGTTGAGCCTCTGACTCTTAATTTGGGCTCAGGTCAGGATCCCAGGGTCATGGGACCAAGCCCCACCGAGTGTGGAGGCTGCTTTAGGATCCTCTCTCTCTCTCTCTCTCTCTCTCTCTCTCTCTCTCTCTCCCCCTCCCTTCCTCTGCTCCTCTCCCCCACTTGTGCTCTCGTGCTTTCTCTCTCTCAAATAAGAAAAAACAAAAGCAGACACAACCAGATCCACACCAACTGGCTCATATCCCATCTCAATGGATTCTTAAATGATTACACATTAATCAAATTCATGACTATCACTGGTGCAGAGACAGCGGCGATGTTTCTGGTATCTTGTGCATTCTAAGAAAAAGCCTTTTGGCATTTAACTTTTCAGACTTTAAGTCATTGAAGTAGGATTTTAACAAAGAAAATTAAGTGTGATAAGTCTACAATTTTACAAAGATACTTGATTTATTTTTAAATAATTAGAGAGAAATTGTAAATAACAGTGATGATGCAAATCAGAGAAGAGGTAACAATTCACTAATCTGGAGGGCTTGCCCTGCCTGACCTAGAAAATTTTGTTCTTATATGTGGAGTGTAGATCAGGTGTGCTGCAGGGCTGGAGCCTGAATCTGCTGCCATAAATTTGGTTCTGAGTTTATTTTTTAATGTTTCATGATTTTGAGAGAGTGAGAGCAGGAGAGGGGCAGAGGGAGAGGGAGAATACCAAACAGGCTCCACACTGTCCACTCACAGCCTGACGCGGGCCTCCAACTTGTGAGCCTGTGAGATCGTGACCTGAGCCAAAATCAAGAGTCAGACGCTTAACCGAGTGAGCCACCCAGATGCCACTGGTTCTGAGTTTAGACTATTTATTTAAAGCAGTTATTTAAAATGAGACAGCATTTACAAAGAGATATTAGGGCTGCCAGTTAAAGTTTCTGAAAAACCATAGAACAAGACAATTTAATGAACAGAATAAATAGTGGGGATTTGGAATGATTTTTCGAATCTATAACAAGTGGGAGAGAAAAAAGAGTTACCAATTTTCCAGCTGTTTGGAATAAAACAGTACTTTCTGGGATTCCCATTTCATATCAGAGTTGTTTAACCAGAAAAATGCTGAAGTGATTAAATATGAAACCATGAAGCCAAAGCTCAAGAAAACTGTTTGCTCAGAAATGTTTCTGGAATGAGTCTTCAGCTTTAGTTGTTATTTCTGTTCTGTTGGTCAGTGATGAAATGTGCTATAATCAGCCTGCTAAATTATCCACAGAGGAAGGTTTACTTTGGTGGTTTTAAGGTATCTTCTTTCAGAATTGTGATGTGACAGCATATCCCTTAACAGCCCATTTCCTGAAGGATACTAAGCAAGAGCCAAATCCAGGAAAAAAAGAAAAGTTTAAGATCTCTCTCCTTACTGTGAGCCCTTTCCATGTTTAAACACAGACGACACTCTTATAATCTGGCTTAAACTGAACGCTGCCACAAAGGCACTAAATATTTATTATGCAGAGACCCAGGGCCAGTTTCTCACCAGACAAATTAAGACATGTCTTTACCAGCATTTTGCTTGCCCAAATGTGAAACAGAGGCCAAAATGAATGAAATAGCCTTATTTTTCCTATGACAACTTAGTAGGAGAAAATTTTAATAAGTTGATGTATAAACAACATTAGTACCTTTTGATTGCCTATTAGGAATTGTCAAGAGTTTAAGTATTAATTACTACATAAAGTATGGTGTCTCTTTAGGTCTCAATCTGGTCCTTACTTTGTCCTGGAAGTCCTCCCTGGCCACCACTGTCACCAAATAATATTGGGCCTGAAAAGCTTTTTCCTCCTCAGGGGTTTTACATTTTATGTTAACTCTAATTTCTATAGATTTTTTTTTTTTTTGTCTTCAACAGAGTAATGCCAAATGACTAATTATGTAAATGTGTGTGGTTTTTTTTTTTTTTCAGATGTAAAGTTACTCGTAAGATAAATGTATTTTCAGGATGTCAGATTGCTGTTATCAGTAGAGCTAAATCCAGAGACTAGAGTGAATGGAGAAACTCATTAACTTACTGTAAAAGTGAACGTATGTCTTTGAAGGACATCATTTCTAACTTTAAATACAGATAAGCCCAATATAATGTGATTTAATTGGCCTATATTCTCTAAATTTAGTAGTACCAATTCCTGAGATTTTGAAATTATTTATAAAAAAATAAACATAACATATTTTAGAAGCCTTTTTGGTCAAAGCTGTATTATATAATAGGTTTTATTTTCCTTGGCATTTTATGAAAAAGTCAAAAAATAGCTCGACCAGTGGTGTACTTACTGGTAAATGTTTATTAATCAGCTCTGGAGATGAGATTAGGGAAGTCTTGATTCATAGCATTTGACAATTAACATGATGTAAATACTCCTACATGGCCAGTTTCAAACTACCACTGGGATGTCAACTAGCTTAAAAACCTCCTGAAAGTTTAATAAGTACCTCTTACAATACAGAATCAGTCAGCTCCAGCACACTGGCTAAGACTGAATTTGTACAAACCATAAAATGATCTTCAGAACTTAAGACTTTGTCAAATTAGTTACCTAATGTGGACAGGGAACCTCAGATACTCTGCCTTATGACCCTCCAAATACCCATAGAAGAAAGGAAAACATAATAAGAATAAGAATGGGAAAATTCTACTATCTTTGCCATATCCAAGATAGTACATCAAATATATTGAAAAAGTATATGGAATTTAATGAATAGTTCCTTAAGACTTTGAGATAAATGACTGCCTCTAAAATATCAAGATTTTAGTACTAATAGCATGTTGTTGGAAGTGTAATATCAATAAATAGCTGTGAATAAATAATTTGCTGACAGTTACCTTTTCTTGTATCACTTTTTAATTTGTATTCTTTGTTGTTTCCTCTTTGGTATCCTTTTTCCCCTCAAATCAGTTTCTGTGCATCAGTGCCAATTTAATTCACCAAAACAAATACCCTTATGAAAGCTCTTTGTCAGCTAGACTGTTTACAACGTATAAATAAAACCAGTGTTTTCTTTTTTTTTTCTCCTTCAAGATTGCTCTTTAAATGAAAAGAACATTATAGGGATGTTGCTAATCCTGTGCCAGAGTTTGGGGAATTTTTTGAAAAATATTCTCTGAATAACCCCACCCTACCTGGAAATATTTATAATTTAGAGAAAAGAGATTTAGTTATTTGTTTAATCTGCCAGAATTAAAAGCTATAAGTAAAAGCTTCTTAACTTTATTCATTCCTTTCAGCAGCTTAAGCCTGGGTCTGAGAAGGTCTGTGTTGACTAAATTCATTGCTCTTGAGATTTTTTTTAAATTTGTAGCTGATAAGGAGTGCTTTTACAATTAATGTATTCTAAGGTGGTCCTTGGGTGTGATTTTTCCTTTTTAGGTAAAACCAAGAAATAGATTTACCAAAAAACATAATCAAATAATCTTTACTGAGTCATCTTTTTTTAAAAGGGCTTATATTTTTTTAACTTGCCTACTCCTCTCTCATCTATTCTTTGTTCAGACACAGAAGAGGCATAATAGTGATGCTTCTGAACAATGATGAGGAAAGGTAGTTCTAAAAAGAGTAATTGGATCAGAGAAAGCTTAGAAAATGACACTTCTTTTCTGGGCTTCAAGAGGTACTCAGATAGGTAAAACAAGTGGAGTGCATTGATTTTTTTAAAATTTATTTTGTAAAGCACTAGGAACTTTCCCTTCCCCAAGGACTTAAGCCTGCAGAATGGCTGCCTTTAAACACACGGTGTTTTCTTTCCACCTACAAGGAAATTATTAATCCATGTTCTTCCTAATCCTTCTGCATTGGCTGTTTGTCAGTTGGAAACACTGATAACTCCTATTAGTGAGTAGGTGTTAAAATAGCGCATTTGTTTTAAAAGAAAAGCAAACAGATACACATCTTACAGAGGTCAGCCAGTCACACAATGTACTGTTTGGAAATTTCCATTCACTTATGTTTAGTTTCTATGTATGTTGAGATTAAACTCTGATTCTTCAGGGAACTGTTTTTCAAATTACCCTACTAAAAAAAATAAAGCACCTCCCAATCTGTAGCTACTTTGGTGAAAAAAAAAAAAAAAAAAGAAAGAAAAACAAAGCTTGTATCTCTTGATGGATGTTGGAGGGAGATCATGATGTACCTACAATATAAATTTGTTGAAAAAAAAGAAGGTAAGGTAAGCTGGTACACTAAACTAGTGAGTACTTCTCCTATTCTGAAAACTGAATCTATATTTTCTCCTGGATACAAACTTCCTGAGGACTTTCTTGTCTTTAAAGGCACAGGGACAAGTGTTAAGTGTTAAATGAGTTTATCTTTTTTCCTTGAGTTGAATACCTTGGGTGCTTAAAATTATAATCTCTCTACAGTCTGAAACCTTCCCAGCAAAACAAACAGTAAACAAATAAACAAAGTACCCATCCAGGGAGATTACTAATCTAGTGGGTGACGGGTTCTGTGATTATGTATGTGATTTTGTTCCCTTTAATTTTCTTCCCAGATTTCCTTCTGTAGCATCCCTCTGTATTCTATAAATTTTGAGTTTCTGCTTCTCTCTGAAGTATCATCAGTTAACTGAAATATTATGTCAGTTGGTAACAGTTAGATCCTTTCTATCCATATCTTCAACAGGATTCCTAAAGATGGAAAGATTTCCATCCTACTCCCTTTAAGGTATATAATAATATCAAGGGATGCTTGGGTGGCTCAGCCAGTTGGGCATCCAACTTCGGCCCAGGTCATGATGTCACAGCTCATCAGTTTGAGCCCTGTGTGAGGCTCTGTGCTGACGGCTGAGAGCCTGGAGCCTGCTTCAGATTCTGTGTCTCCTTCTCTCTCTGCCCCTCCCCTGCTTGCGCTCTGTCTCTCTCTCTCTCAAAAAAACAAACAAACAAACAAAAACTTTAAAAAAAATTTTTAAAAAGGTAGATAACATCAAGATGGGTCTTCCATTACCCATCCCCCTGCTCACCATGAGTGAGAAGAAAAAGTATAAAAAGGACACTCATTTCTAAGAAATTGTTGGTTCTTGATCTGAGCCTTTACAGACCTCAAAAGAGAAAAACATAACTATAACTGACAATATTCATTTTGTTAAAGAAGAATGTTTCCCAGGGTTATCAATAAGGAGATTAAATAATAGAGAGGAAAGGTAACTCTAAGAAGAATGGTGGGGTCATGAGAAACAGAAAAAAGAAAGGCAAATGAATAGTTGTCTTTGTTCTTCTCTGCCTTTGCTTAAATATTGTACAGTCCTGCATCTAGATTCATCACTGTTACAATCAGGACTACACAATTACTTCAGATTCTCCTGAAGCCAAACCTCTAGGCAGATCAACAGTTAAACTGTATTGAAAAACCACAGAAAGTAACATACAAAACCAAACCAAACCCAAATTACCCAAACAAAAAACTATTTAATCAAATGAAATTTTCTCAATTTCTGCTCTTTTGAGTAACTATGTCATTACTTAAACAGCATGCTCCTTTGTATCATTAGTGTGTCTTTGATTGCATCTTTCCATTGACCTTAATCTTCAAAGATGGTGTTTCCTTTAATTTAAAAAGGTTTCAATATTCCCATCCCCTATTTTCTAACTGACTTGCTGCTGGGAGAGATTAACTGTTGCCCTAGAAACACTCAAAACATCAATTTCCCTGGAGCAGTATCTCACTAATCTCAGCACTCAAATCACAATGTTTAGTTAGAGCTTGTTCAGTGAGTACTTGAAGGTTGATTAAATGACTATTAAACTTCCCAGAGCAACCAAAGAAAAAGCTCAGAAGTAGCAGATCACCCATGTTGGAAGGCAGTTCCTTCCATTCAGAGATCATCAGTTTTGTCAAGACCACCTAGAAGATGCACAATTATCATTTACTAATGGTAACTGCAGAATTATAGTAATCCCATGCTTAACATAGATATAGCCTCTTTCAAATTTTCTAATATTTCCTAAATGTGGCATTTGGTCAAAACATATATAAGTATCCATGTGTACATGCATGTGTGTGTGTGTGTGTGTGTGTGTGTGTGTGTGCATGCGCTCCATATGTAGACTATCTTTTTTTATTTGCTTACTCTCTCCCTTGTTGAGGTACCTTCCTTCTGTTCTTTGGTTGGTAACTCTGCTGGTAGAGATTTGGCAATTTAGCTTATGTCTCCTGAGGAATGCAGAGAGGACACATAACGGATTTGAAACCTATTTCCAAGGTGTTTGATTTCACCAGGACAGGAATAAGATTGGGTATTTGTAATACAGTTTGACTTAGGGATTAGACTGTTTTCTGACAGAAATAAAGTCGTAAGAAGGATGCAGTTTCAAGTATGCCTACAAATGAACATATCTGCTCATAATAATAGTTCCTGGGAGAGGGAAGACCAAAACAAAAATAAAACAAGACACATAACACTATCAACAGCAACAGAAACAAAAACTTGGTTCATAAACCAGGAGTCCAAGATTTTGCAGGATGTCAGTAAAATTCACATGAGTTGCCAAGGGAAATGCCAGTTCATCAGTTTTGAAATGACTTTCCATTACACCATTAACAAATACTTCCAATCCCAGCTTCCAGTCTAGCTTAGTGGAACATATTGCCCTTCTATGAAGGTTTGGGGGACTATGTACAGCATTGCTGTTCGTATTCCCATTTCATGAGTGAAACTGAGGTATAATGGGTCAGTCTATTTCTCTGGGCTTGCACAGCGCCCTGAAGCAAGAGAAGTATAATTATATTAAAGTCTACTTTAAAAATTGTATAATATTTTGAAATATGAGTTCATTGGAAATTTGGGCTGTTATGAATTAAAATCTAACTTGAGTGTTTGAAAATAATTCATATTTGCTTTGCTTTCTATAATTGAAGTTTACATGTAAAATCCATTTTATTTATAACATACTGTGACTTATTTTTTCACATGGTTGCTAACCATGCACCTTTTGGAATAGTTATGATTTTTAAAATGATAATCCTGAACGATCTGTTTCTAGGCCTAGGAAAATATTTGAATACTCTTGCTGTGTGATTTAATTTTGCATTGGCTCCAGCTGCTAATTGCAGTCTATTTTCTTCCAGCCAGTGGCCATCAAGATGCCTTTCTAAGATGCCTTAAACCCATGCTTTATTTAAAATGTATGCTTTCAAAGGTGATCATCCACTTTAAAAAAAAAGACACCAAAAATAAATAAAGATACCACGTCGTTTATTCCATGGGATATTAACTAGGGGGAGTGTGTGGGGTCCTGCTGTGGGGCTCCTCATCCTTTCTTTTTTAAAGATAAGGATGCTAGGCCTAGTGAGATGGTGCGGCTTGCCAAGGCCACACAGCTAGTTAGCGGGGAGCCAGCACTGGGGCCCACATCTCTTGGCCTGCAGTTGAGACCTTCACTGCTGTATTTCAAAGACACCATATTTAGAAAAGATTGAAATGCTGAAATTTTCTCTCCACATCTGTATTTTTCAGTAAATCAACCTCGGACATGAATCATACTCCCTATTTTCAGTGTTTATCTGAAAAGTCCTGGAATTCTGAACATTTTGAAGTTTGCCTTTCATTAACTACATTGAAAATAATGAAAGAGCCAATCCGACCTCCTGTCCTGAATGTACTGCTCACTCTGATGTATTGGGTTTACAGCTGCTTTGAGCCTCTCTCTTAAACAGCATCCTTTTTACCTTAATGCAAAGTTATTGGGAATTTGCAAATCAGCTGAAATATTTCATAGTTACAAGAATGTTATTTAGTGTTCACTATTAAAAATCCACAAAGAGGGGCTCCTGGGTGGCTCAGTTGGGTAAGCATCTGACTTCGGCTCAGGTCATGATCTCAAGGTTGGTTCGTGTGTTTGAGCCCCACATTGGGCTCTATGCTAACAGTTCAGAGCCTGGAGCCTGCTTCAGATTCTGTGTCTCTCTCTCTCTCTGCCCCTCCCCTGCTAATGCTCTGTCTCTCTTTCAAAAATAATAAAATAAACAAAAAAATTACAAAAGAAAATCCACAAAGAAAAAGATACTCATAGCCCCTCTTTCCTCTGGTTATTATAAATAATTTAAATAATGTTAAGATAATGTTCTAAAGTAACATTTCAATTTTCAACGTGTGTGACATTTATCATTTTAATGCATAGAAAGGAACACTTGACTCATGAGGAATATTGCTTTTTCAACTAGTAGGAAGTGCATTACCTTAAGTATTTATACCTGCTTTGGTTCCCTTGAGGATGAGAACACAGTAATTATATTTTTCTTCAGTGCTTACAAGCTGCTAATCCCAGGAATAAACACTTTATGTGCCTCATTTTATTTAATTCTCATGGTTACCTTATAAGATAGTTATTACTATCCTCATTTTACAGATGAAATAATTAAGCTGAGGGATTAAGACCACAAAGTCGATAAATGGCAGAACCGTGATAAAATCCAAGCAGTCTCACTTCTGTTCCTAGCTTTGTGCCAGAATGTAAAATTCTCTCAGGAGGTGACAGCTTCCTAGCCTCAACATTATTTGGTTGCCTCTGTGGTCAGGGAAGACTTTCTGGATGGAATAATGACCAGGTTGAGACCTGTGGAAACATCATGGGATAGTGGTTGAAAACCGAGGCTTTAGACACACAGTGCTAAGGCTGGTATCCCTGCTTTGCTACTTACTAGGCTTTAGTCTCCCTATCTGTATAATGAGGAATATATTACTACATATGTCTATAAGTTTGCTATGAGCATGGGATAAGGTAATCCATGTATTTTACACAATGTTGGGCATGTAACGTGCACTCAGAAAAGCTTAGCTATATATATACTTGATTGGTAACAAAGACAAAAATGAATTTTTGAGGCTCCTGGGTGGATCAGTTAAGCATCCAATTCTTGATGTCAGCTCAGGGCTTGATCTCAAGGTTGTGAGTTCAAGCCCCACATTGGACTCCACGCTGGGGGTGAAGCCTACTTAAAAAAAAAAAAAAAAAAAAAAAAAAAAATTCCTAGCCCATTGTCCATATCACCAAGCCATAAAAATATTCTATGAGAAAAGAAGAACTGAATGATGGTTTGGGGACTAGGGCTGAGAGAGGTTTCTTTCTTCTTTGAGTTGCTCAAATGTCAAACCTTGCTTCCAAGAAAATAAAGCAGCCAGTCAGGAGGTGATTATGATATAATAACAAACTAAAACACAGAACATAAACTGGACGTGGTCCTAACCTTCAAAAAGCCAAGGAAGAGACTATGTAGCCAGAGATCCCATGAACAGAGGTGCACACAATCATTACATAAATGCACTGTTGGGGGTGAGGTGTGGGATCCTGGGTAGAGACTAAGGAAGTACTGTAGGATAGTGTCCTGGAGATGATGAAACACTTGTTATGTGAAACAAATGGGGAAGACCTATTGTTGAGTCAAAGAAGCTGTTCTCTGTGCCTAGGATATTTATGGCAAAATTTCTGGGATAGGAGTTGCAAAATAAAAAAACACACAGATCTTTCCTAGCACAAATGAAATTTGTTGGCTAAAGTATTGGATGAAATGGCAGCAGTTGGGCAGAGTAGAAACATAAGGTGAAGAGTTCTAAAGGATATGGTTTAAGTATATGGCTCAGGGTCAAGTAATTAGAAAACTAGAGATCTAACCAGGAGGAGTTTTTTTTTTTTTTTTTTTTAATTTTGTTTTTTAACTTTTATTTATTATTGAGAGACAGAGCATGAGCATGGGAGGGGCAGAGAGAGAGGTAGACACAGAATCTGAAGCAGGCTCCAGGCTCTGAGTTATCAGCACAGAGCCTGACACGGGGCTCGAACCCACAAACCGTGAGACCATGACCTGAGCTAAGACCATGACCTGAGCTGAAGTCGGACGCTTAACTGACTGAACCACCCAGGTGCCCCTAAACAGGAGGAGTTTAGGGTCAGTCTGTGTTTCTCTTTCTCCTTCCTACCTTCCCTTTCTCCCTTCCCCCACCACACACACACTTCTTGGATTATTTATCATATGGAATATTTCTTTATCCCTCCTCTCCCCACTCCCCTTCTCCTTGCTTGACTAACCTATGCAGTCTTCAGATCTCAGCTTTATATCTTTCTTAAAAAAGTCATCCCTCACCACGGGCTGGGTTAAGTCTTTTCCTCTGTGTATCAGTGATATCCTCTGCTTAACCCTGTCAGATGTTTTCTTTATTGCTGTGTAACAAATTACCACAAATGTAATGGCCTGTGGGTCAGGTATTCTGGATGTTCTGCCCTGGATCTAAGGCTAAGATCAAGATGTTTGCCAGCTGTGTCTTCATCTGGAGGCTTGACTAGGCAAAATTAGGCTTCCAAGATCCCTTAGTTTGTTGGCAGAATTTATTTCCTTGCAGCTGTAGAACTAAGGTCTCTGGGTTTTTTTGTTTATGGTTTTTTTTTTGTTTGTTTGTTTTTGTTTTTTGTTTTTTTAATAGCTATAGGCTGAGACCCACTCTCAAGTCAGGTCTTCGTCATGTGGGCTTCTCTATAACATGGCAGTTTGGTTCTTCAAGACCAGCAGGAAATATGCTTAGATAGGAGCTTATGTAACATTACATAATCACAGGAGTGACTACATATCACCTTTAACTTATCATGTAGCCTAATCAAGGGAGTGACTGTTCCTTCATATTCACTAATTCTGCCCAAGCTTAAGGTGATGGGATTATACCGGGTGTGTACACCAGGGGTAGGGGATTTAGGGAGCCATCTCGAATTCTGCTCACCAAAATATCCTTTATCACATTGAATTATAATTGCCAAATTGCTGAGATCCCAGAAAGACTATCTCTCGGTGACCCTGTAGCTTCTGCTTTGCATAGCTCTTGGCAGATATTGGACTCTCAATAGATACTTGTTCAGTCACTTAATAAATGTTGACAGTTCAGTTTGCAAGGTAGAAAGCATGGAGCCTGAAGAGAAAAGATCTTTGTAACCAATATGGTTAGTAGACTCATAGGTGAAAAGATGTTGCTGAATGGGAATAAAGGACAGAGAAATTTTGAACTAAATCCAGAATCTACAGAATCTATTAATGAGGTATTGGGGAGCAAGAATTTCCTGTGCCCTACTAGGTCCTTCTAGGTGGAGTAAGAAGCAAATTGACATGAGGCAGATTAATAGGAGAAAATCACATTCAATTTCCTATATATGGGGAATCCACACAGACATGGAAATTCCAAAGATAGTCAGACAAAATGAGGTATATATGTCATTCTGAACTAAGGAAAAGGAGTAGAGGTCTGGGACTTCAAAGGGAAGGAATGTAATTCACAGGAAGACATAAAAGAGTAAATGTTTGGTAAACTAATGTTTGCTGAGCCACTCAGAAACAATGGGACAGGGGCAACTCTTGATTTTGGCTCAGTTCGTGATCTCACGGTTCATGAGTCTGAACCCCCTGTTCGTTCGGCTCTGTGCTGACAGCAGGGAACCGGCTTGGGATTCTCTCTCTCTCTCTCTCTCTCTCTCTGCCCCTCCCCTGTTCTCTCTCTCTCAAAATAAATAAACTTTTAAAATATTAAAAGGAAATGATGAGATATAGAGGATTTTGATCAAACAGGCCCTGCTAAGTTCCTCCTTGTCTATCATATCTATAATAATGTCGTTAGCTCTAGTGATAGCTCTCTTCCTGGAGCAGGTCCTCTAATTAAATTATTTTTAGGCAGTTTTGGGGGAGATAAATAGCTTTTCCTGAATTTGCTGAGTTTTGCTTTTTAATTCAAAATAATGTTCATGCCAAAATGGCCCATCTTAGGATGGCCTGCCTATGGCCCCTACAGAGAATAGTACCATCACTGAAGTGATAGGGAAACTGGATGCTGTATTTTTGGAGGTGGTGATTAAGTGGTACTCAGCAATGTTTGGTTGATGATATTGCACGTGGTGTTGAATGAGTAAGAATAAACAGTTCCCACGAATTGTGCTAATGTTTGGAAGGCCATGATGATAATCATTGCTTAAAAAAATATTTATTCGAGCTTTTCCTCTGATTGAGGCACAAGGGTAAATACTGTTGAAGAGTGTATCAGAGCTGAACCAAGAAAATATAGGAAATTTAAAGCAGGGAATTGGTTTACTTAGATGATGGGAAAGCTGAAAAGCCAGAGAAGGGACAGTGAGGCTAACCAGAGATTAGCAACCCAGAAAGCCACTGCCCTCTAGGGTTCCAAAGGAGGAGATGATCATATAGGAGCTTGGGGGCCAGGGTTATGGAACTGGGATTATAGAGGAAAGTCAGATGCTGGCTGACTCAGAGAAGGAGGAGAAATGCACTGGCTTCTCCCTTCCTCTCACCCTTCAAACCTAGTGTCTCCTATTAATTGAACCCAACTGGAGACAGTAGATGAGGGAGCAGGGGAAATGCAGGCAGCAGGCATCAACCTTCTTTCCCCAGTGTCTCTGGGGGTGGGAAGGGGTGGGCATGAGAAATGGAACTGAGGGCAAAAAAGCTCAGGAGCAACACAGGGACATAATGATAAATGACACGAATCTGTCCTCAAGGGGCTTGCATTTTGCTAAAGAGCCACGCATTCAAACAACAACAATAAAGGAGGGAACCACACTTTCTGGAACAGCATGATAATTTTAAAACAACAAAAAACAAACAAAACACAAGTTCTGGTATTCAAAAATGGAATTTGTACAAGGAATTAAATCCAATATTGATTGGACTTGTATTTCACAGTGTAATTATCAAAAAGTAAATTTTTGAAGAAAATTTGGAATATATGTATGGCTAAGGGCAGATGATTTAAAGAAAACCAGGAAACCCAAAAGCTGTAAGATAGACATTATTGATTATGAGAAATATTTTTAGAATGGCAAAATACCATAAAACCATGAATAAAGTCAGAATATATATGATAAATTGAGAAATGGAACACAGAGTCAATACCTATAATGTACATGTATAATGTTTTCCTACAAAGTAAGAAAAGATAAATAACTAAATAGAAAGGTGAGCAAAAATATTAGCAATTCACACAACAAAGTTGTGAGACTATGATTCAATTTTTGTAAAGCAAGACATTACAAAAATCCTACATGTGTGATTTATGAAAATGGAGAGTAATGTGAAAGATTACATAAATGGCTGGCTTCTTACACTAGTTACTGGAAGGGAGGAGTATTGGGGTGTGGGTTGGAGGCCCAAGTAATGGGAAAATAAAAAGGAGTGTGTGAGAAAAATTTGAACAACACAATTCAGCATATACATGGTCCCATTCTGGTAAAATTATTGAAGTCTATGGCTGTACATGTATGTGTATATACTACTTCCACTGCTCCCACCCAAGTCCAGGCACCATCAGCTCTCACCTGAATTCCTGCCAGAATCCGTTTTCTGATTTCGTCTTCCATGCTTGCCTTCTTTTTTTTTTTTTTTTTTAAGAAATTTATTGTCAAATTGGTTTCCATACAACACCCAGTGCTCATCCCAACAGGTGTCCTCCTCAATATCCATCACCCACCCCCCATCAACCCTCCATTTGTTCTCAGTTTTTAAGAGTCTCTTATGTTTTGGCTCCCTCCCTCTCTAACCTTTTTTTTTTCCTTCCCCTCCCCCATGGTCTTCTGGTAAGTTTCTCAGGATCCACATAAGCGTGAAAACATGGTATCTGTCTTTCTCTGTATGACTTATTTCACTTAGCATAACACTTTCCAGTTCCATCCACGTTGCTACAAAAGGCCATATGTCATTCTTTCTCATTGCCACGTAGTATTCCATCAACTGATGAATGGATAAAGAAATTGTGGTTTATATACACAATGGAATACTACATGGCATGCTTGCCTTCTTAAGGCACATTGTCTGCACAGCAGCCAGAGTGGTTCTTTGGAATGCTAAATGAGATCAGGATCCTCCTGTTACCAGTACTCTCCTGAGGTTTTCCATCTCACTCAGCGTAGGATCTGGCCCCTGTAACTTCTCTAACCTCATGTCATTCTCTTTCCCTCAGGACATTCCAGCCACACTGGTCCTCACTGCTTCTCAGACGTCCTGAATGCCATCTCACCTCACAGCTTTAGTACTTGTGGTCCCCCTTTGCCCAGAGGTCTCCATCTTCCTGCCCTCACCTCCATGCTTCTGCTTAAATGTTGCTTCCTTAAAAAGGATTTTCCTGATGACCCTACCCAAAATAGCATCTTTACTCTCTGACACTAATACCTTTCTTTATTTTTCTTTATAGCATCTGTTAGCGCCCGGCATATGACTAGAATATTGGCATCTTAGGACATAGTCTTTGTGTCACATGACACACAGTAAGCAGTCAAAGTTATTTGCTGAATGAATGAATAAATCAATGGCGATGTTTGGGCAAGGATAGTCACAATTATAGGTTTCAGGTGCTTTTTGTTTCTTCTTTATAATCTTCTCTATTGCTTAAGTAACAGGATTCTTAAACATTATTTTTCCTCATTGACAAATCAGGGGATTTGGCTTGTGTTTATAGGTGTCTGTGACAGGTTTAGAAGAAGTCTTAGGAAAAATGAATTTATTGCCTTTTCTCTTAGAAATGCAGGATTATTAATAATCTCTGTAGCTTTCATTTTTTTCCACAGAACTTCAAGATGTTGTTTAGCTATTTCCTTGTTTATTTTTTAGACATGGGCAGAAAGTCGTATATCCAGGATCTTAGCTCCTACACCAAATATATGTGCCCTGCATCTTACTGTTTACTGCAGTGGAGATGAACGTATCTTGTCCATGTCAGAAAACTAATCACTAGTGTTTGCTGTAGTACTTAGGGAAAAGTAGGCTGATGTTTCAATTTACTTTGAAGTGCATGAAAAAAAGCAAGATGGATTAATGAATGGAGGGATGGATAGATATGGAATGAAACAAGGTAGTAAGAGATTATGTTAGAATCGAGGTAGTGAGGACATAAGTCTTCCCTGTGAAATTTTTTCAACTTCACAAATATTGAGAAATTTCATAACAGAATTTTTGAAAAATTAAATAGAATATAAACAGTATAATATTCAAGGCTACTTATTTCTTTTTGATGAGAGAGAAAAAGGGGATTTGGGTATTCTGATGAAAGCATTGAATAATGTTCTTAGAGATAATAAATATTTTAGCCCATTTATTGTCTTACATAGATTTGTGGTTGTGTAAACCACATTTGTTTGATTGGAAAAAGTTCATTTTGATCATTTGGTAGTATGGTTTCATCAAACATCTTTTGTACTTCAAGCATGTATAGAAGAAGCAGTGAGAGTCTGGTCTTTTCCATTAATTAGGGCTTTCAGAAGCTTACTGAAAAACACCCTTCTAAACATGACAAGCCATTGAGAGCTGTTGCACTGAACTACAATTAGCACTGTTAATAATAGCTCTTCCAGGAAAAGAATTTAATGACTGTGCAGAACCAAAAAATCTAAATAAAGTATCATTGTGTATATCACTTTAGTGTGCTCTTTGTTTTTCATGAGGTAAATAGGCAGAAAAAAATGGTCTCAATGCTAAATACTATTCTAAAACACTAAAAACACATTCATTCATTTCAATGTTCATTACACAGAGGCCTTAGAGAGGCAGGGCCAGAATTTCAACGCATGGTCTCCACCTTTTCCTCCCCCTTTTCTTCTCCCTCTCCTCAGATCCTCTATCTCCATCTCCTTCTTGTTCTCTACCCTCTTTTCTCTCTTTTTGTCCCCGCCTCCTTGTCCTCCTCTTCCTTCTTTTCCCCTTCTTGCCTCTTTTTCTTTCTGTTCCCGTTCTCCTTCTGCCTTAGGCTGCCAGAGAGAGGTGCTAGGCCATTCCTACATGCTTATTTCTTCTAGTTATAAGATTATGCTGAGGTAGTGTGTGGAGGGTTATTAGATTCTCTATTTAAGATATATAAGCTACGTATTTTTAATTGTTGGTTATACTTTTCAATTTCTCCATTTTTTTCCTACTAGGTCTCTGATTTGACAAGAGATGTATTTAAATTTCATGATATAAATGTATTTTTAGTCAGGTTCCCCTTCCATTATAACAGTTTTTGCTTTATGTGGTTTAGCACCTATGTCGACTGGTACATTCATATAATGCATTCTTTTGTATCTTTTATGATAATATGACTTCCCTTCTTATCTAGCTCAGTGCTTTACCCTGCTTATCCAGTTTAAGACAATACCTTAAGTTCTGTGTTGTCTGATATTAACATTGCTATTCCTCTTTTTTGTTTTGCTTGAATTTGCCTGGTATTTTCTTACCTATTCCTTTATTTCCAGTTTTCTAATTATTTTATTTTAAATAATTTTCTCTAATTTTTTTTCTTCTTTTTTAATCCAAAATGACTGACTCTTTTAATGGACGTGTCCAATCCATTGACACTGAGCATATTGACTTATTTGATTATTTTCCTTTATTTTGCTCTTATTTTAATATTATGTTTAAATTATTCTCATTTCTCTGGTTTATTCAAGTTAGTATTCATTCCATTCCCTTTCACTTGACCTTATGGACCCCTCTTCTGCTGCTCAAAGCCAGATATACATTTCTCTTCTACTGTTTAAAAACAAGATACATTTTTTTAACCCAAAGTTAGAGGAACTATATTGACTCACAGAAGATGGAAGTCCAAGAGGCACAGAAGGATGAAGAAACTGAAATCTTCAGTAGACTTTTGTTTTCTCTCCCTCTTGTTCCTCCCTGCTTTTTTCCATTTTTTTCAGTTTTATTGAAGCATAACTGACAAATAAAATTGTGATATATTTAAAATGTACAATGTGATGATTTGATGTACATATAATTGTGAAAGGAAATACCAGGTTTTTTTCCCCAAGGAGGCCTCCCTCCTAATTATCATCACCCTAACTTTAGCATACTTTCACTTGCTCCTTTTCTCTTTCATCCCACCAGATGAGATGTTTGGAATGTTTTTATTACCCAGTTTCTCCACCCTAATCCTACCCTGCCACTATCCCCAACTTCTAGGTTTTGGTGAGATAATTAAATACCTTTCTTCTAAACTGATTCAACTTTCATTTCAAGAATTCTTCTTTAGTACTTTTAAAAACACATTCCCAGACAGCCTACCAATATCTATTTAGACTTCAATATATATTTAGATTGTGTGTGTGTGTGTGTGTGTGTGTGTGTGTAGTCTACTAAAGTGCTTTTCAACTGTTTTTGTCCAACTTGTCATAGATCTCCTCAGCAGCTCTATTTGACTGGGTCCCTATATTCTTTTATCTTTCTCTTTCAGGTTGTTATTTTGTTATTCTCACAGGTTGTTATTTTTCTTTATGTAGACCTGGGTAGAGTATTGGAGGTTCCATGAATGATGGGAACCAAAGCATTACCTGCCTAACCCCCTGGGGAATTGTGTAGAAAGTACACAGCCAGACCATCTAGACAGCAGAGAGAATCTTACTGCTCCTTTTTCTACTCACACCATCCTATCTTCAGAAAGAGGGAAGTCTCAGCCTGCAAGATACGGTCCTTGGGCTCCATAGGGGCCAGACTGAGAACCCCCACATTGGACCACGTCATCCTCAGATGCTTGGGTTCACAGAACTTTGAAGCTATCCCTGGTGTTCATCAAGTGCAAACTTCATCTTGAGAGTCTCTGAGGTTGGTTTCAAACTCAGGCTTGCCCATGTTGGAAGAAGCTCCACATTTTCTCCTCTGCCAGGATCATTTCACAACTGAAAATCTTACTTACACTCAATGGCTCACCACCAACAACTGCTGCTTGGCTCAAGATAGACACATACGTTTAACCTAGAAATGGATAGGAAATAAGACATTCACATTTGACTTTTATTCTCCCAGAATTCTCTTAAAACAGAATTCTAGTTTTTAAACATTAATTTTATAAATCACTAGAATGTCCTTAAAATGGGGAAGTAGAAATGAAGAAGGTCAGGATTTGGTCATATATAGATTGTGATAAGAATTATTTTTATTGACTGTCCAAAATTCTTCCAGTATCCACTGTTCTTCCCTTCAACCAGGTCATGCAGTTTCAGCCTTGATAAATTGAACTTAAGAATTATTGAACTTAAGAATATTTCTTTTGCAAATAACAGAAAAATATAATAAGGCTTACATTAAAATGGTATTTGCTAGTATAACTGTCTTGAGCCAAAGAGACTTTGGGGAAAATAAGTAGAGGTATATCCAACTTTGGATAACTGGATGAGCAATTATGTCATTAGTGACTAGTTTCTACTTAGTTTCTATTACTTCTATGGCAAAACAGTTTCTTCTCAAGATTGTAAGATCTCTGCCAACAAATCCCAGAGATAAAGATCTTCATGGTCACATCCAGTGGCAGAAAGTATGTCTTTCCATTAGCTCTCTGAGAAAAGTATGTAAACTTCTTTCTCAGAAACCCCCAGCAAACGTCAACCACGTATCATGTTCCTTATTTGGATCATACCCAGAAATGGACAAACATCTGCCCTCTTCAGTGACTTGCACGTAAGTGATCAAGGTCTCACACACACATTAACATAGGGACACAAACAGTGTCCACCTTGACAATCCTCTCTTGTTAAGGTCATCAAAGATTTTCATTTTTTTTCCTGCTACATCTAGTGATCAATTCTCAGTCCTCATTTTACTTGATTTATTAGTATCATTTGACTCATTAGTATCAATTGATCATTCCCTGAAACACTTTCTTTCCATATCCTCTATGACTCTGCTCTCCTAGTTTTCCTTCTACCTCACTGGCTGCTCCAATTTAGTCTCCTGCGCTGGTTCTTTCTTCACATCATATAGCCTTGGAAAAAGTCTTTAAACCTCTTTTCTGTATACACTCACTGCCTTCAAACTGGTCTCATCCAGTTTCATAGCTTTATATATGATCTTTATGAACTGTGTGTAATCAACATCATCATCTTCAGTAACAAAATATACCAAATCAACATTGTCATTCTTATCACTTAATGCCAGAGAAATGTTATCTCATTTACTTCTGACAGAACTTCATCATGTAGATTGGGTTATTGTCTCCATTTCACAGGTGAGAAGACAGACTGATGACAATGTAAGTAACTAGGGTGTGGTCACAGAGAAAGTGATAGAGCCAGACCTTGAACTGAGATAGGTGGATTCCAGAACCATTCTTAACCACCATGCATTACTGCCTCCACAGTGTCAATAGCTTCTTGATATGCAGCACCTCTGAAAGACATTCCTTTGCTTTTCATACCACTATCTGAATTTACTATGGTGCCGTGTTCTCAGAAGGTTGTTTCTCTGCTGGTAAGGATTTCCTACGATTTTAAAATTTCCGCTGTCTCAAATTATTTCAAAATTTTTAGTAGTGAATTTTCCTGCTACCAGGAAAATTTTGGAAGCCAAACTTCTAGTAATTCTATTTTCTTAAAGAAAGACTGTGAATTGACATTAAAAGGAGCCTATAATACTCTTTGAAGCTTTTCTTTCCCTGGCTAATGCCTTTTTTATTTCTGTCTTTCTCCATCATCTTCCTGGAATAATACCTTTATAAAATAAAACATAAAAAATCAATACAATATAATACATAAAATAATAAAAACATAACAGTATAAAATAAAATACCTTGTTTTATTGCCCTCCATTGGTAATCTGAATTCCAGCTTCCCAATTCCACTGAAATTACCACTGTATTACTTTTCACCTCAATCGCCAAATCTAAGTAACATTTTTCAGGCACTGTTTCACTCAGTTTTTCTGTGGCATTTAACAGTGTTGATTATTTCCTCCTTTAAATTACTTTCTCCCTTGACTTCCACGACAACATAAAGTGGATTTCTTCCTGTTTCTGTGACATCTTCTTTAGAGCACCCCTTACTTGAAATATGATTAACTTTGCTTTTCTCCAGGGTTGATTCTCTTCTCATTATATTCTCTCCCTCAATAATGTCATCTGTCTCTGAGTATAATTTAAAAACAGATAACCCTAAATAGGTATCTTTAGCTGGGAGTCTTCTAAGTCCTTCAGTCAACATGCCCAGAGCTGAGCAATGTGGCTCCCCTTTCTCCACTCCGAAACTGTTCCACTTTTCTTTTCCCTGTCTGCCTTACTGATAGGCCACCACTGCTATCCAAAGTCCAGCACATTCTAAGTTATCCAGTGCTTCCTCTGTTCTCTCACTTTCAAAACCAAGGTGGTCAATCATGTCATATATCAAGTCTGTCTTCTCTGCAGCATCACCAGTGGCCTTGTTAGTTTAAGCACTGTTCACTTGCAGCCTGAACTACTAAAATAGGTTGCTATTTGATCTTCCTGATTTCAGACTTGCCCCTGCAAATTTTTTCCCCATGTTGTTACCAAAGTGACCTTTCCAAATATCAAATCTGACCATGTCATTCTCCAGATGAGTTCCCTCAGTGACTACTTGATGCTTAAAAGAGGAGGTTCCAGCTCAATAAAATCCTTCCTAATCTGGTCCCAGCCTACTTCTCCACCCACATTTCTTTCAACTTCTCACTTCTTAACTTCTTCCTTTTCTTTTTTTCTTTCTCCTTTTTTCATGCTTCTTCCCCTTCCCGCCTTTATCTTCTTTTCCTCTCTATACCCTCCTCTTCTTCCTTTTCTTTCAGTATTACATTGTTTGTAGTTCTCTGAAGATGACAAGGTTGTTTTCTAGGTCTAGACCATTTGAAACACTTTTCCCATCCATTGAGCTCCTATTCATCCTGTGAAGGCCAGTTCACATATTATTCCTTCCAGTTTCTCCAAACTGAATTCATTATTGCCTTCCTTGTACCACTTTTGTAGTGTGCCCTATTTTATTATACATAAAGCTATCTAGTTACAACTTGTTTGGATTCTGAGGCTCTCATTGAATTGTAAATTTCCTAAAGATGGAAATTCTGTTTTTATTATCTTTTTATCTCCTATTTCAATGTTCAGCATATAACAGAAGGTCAGCATTTGTTGAGCTGGCTTAACTGAAACCATCAGGTAGACAGTTTCTTTTGGGATATTAATAGTTATTTTAGAAATGATATCATACACTTTAATATCACCTTACTGTGTATGGTGCATTCCTGAGCAACTTTCTATTAAGCCTAAGTAATTGTCACCATAAGTTAAGCATATAAGGAGTCACATTTATTATTCCATGGCATTGAGATGCCATTTAGCATTATTAACAAAATACATATGTTATTTGATGCTAATATCCTTAAAATTCTCCACATGGAAAATCATTTCTATTTTCTCATGGAAGTGACAGCAAAGGCAGTACCATCAGGGATAACATTAATAGCTGAATCCAAATAAACTTGATTACATCATTCTCAAGGAATCTAAATTTCATATTCTTGAGTCATCTATTTTTTCAGTTTCAGATTTATGGCACATATTGAGATAGATTATTTAATAATGACAAAAGAATTATTCTGATTGTTATGAGAAAGAGCTCAGCTAAGTTTAGCTTTTAAAAACAAATTTAAGAGCTGTGGAACAATGAAACTTGCAAATTCATCTAATCTGTTTTATAGTTAGGGCATACCAAAAATTAATTGATTCAGACTTTGTCTCCCAATAGTTCTGTTCTTCAGTTTTGTCATGTCTGTCGAACCTTGAAAACTGGAAAGAAATAGAATATGGTCATGGAAATTTAGCTTTCCATAAATGAATAAGATTTTTATCACATGTTAATTTTTCTCCTCTTTTAAAGCTTGGTTTATGATGGGAAATATTTATAAAATTAACTCCTATGTAACTATTTCTGTATTATTTGTAAATCATAAATGCTTTTTTTAAAAATTGAGGTGAAATTCACATGACATAAAATTGACCTTGTTAAAGTGAACAAGTTAAGTGGCAACTAGTACCTTCATGGTGGTGTGCAACCACCACCTCTGTATAGTTTCAAAACATTTTTATCACGCCAAAAATAAATCCTGGATATATTAAGCAGTTGCTTTTCATTCTCCCCTGCCCCATATGCTGGTGACCACCAATCTGCTTTCTGTTTTTTATGGATTTACCTAGTCTAGCTATTTTGTATAAATGGAGCCATGCAGTGTGTGGCCTTCCATGCCTGGATTCTTTCATCTATGTTATAGCATGTATCAGTACTTCATTTTCTTTTCATGGCTGAATAATATTTCATTGTATGTACATACCACAATTTGTATATCCATGTATCCACATTTGGGTCATGTTCATCTTTTGGATATTGTGAATAGTACTGCTATGAACATTCATGTACAAGAAATTGTTTGAGTACCTATTTTCAATGGATTGTTGTATTTTTGATGAGGATATCAGAGCCAGTCTCCTGAAATTTGGGAAGCTGTTTGCAAATCTGACTGAATCTAGACAATATTTTACCTCAAGATGTATATTTAAAAACTAAATTCTAACGATTTGAGCTTTTATCTCTCAAAACTGACTACCCCTGTTCCTGGTTGGAGGGAGGGTGTTGTATATCTGGACTGACAGTCATGGGAAATTCAATTCAATTGTTCATATTTGTTGAATTTCTGGAATAGAACTGCAAAATACATCAGGTACATTCAGTTCGGAGTATAAAAATAAATTCCACTTTCAAAAAGCTTGTATATAGTGGGACAGATACTCAAATAACTCCTTGGGATGCTGCCATGCACTAGAGTTTGTCCAGGATGCTGTGGAGTAGGAAGGAGGAGCACCTAATCCAATATGGACAAGCCCATCAGACTTCCCAGAAGTGAAATATGAACTCTTTCCAGATGTTATGAAGGTGAAGTAAAGATTTCCTGAATCAATGCTTCTATCCCTAAAGGTCGATATTGTACCCTTCCTTGAATATTTTTGTGTAAAACTGTATACATTTGGATTGAAGGTACAGAGAAAAATGTACGTAAAGACAGAATCAAACTATACATTTGCTTTGTGAAATGCTTTTTGCACTTCACTCTTCTATGTCTTTCCTTAGACATACAAATCAGCTGAGACTGATGATGTATGAGTTATCCTGGTGAAGGAAAGAGAGAGGTTATTTTATGCAATGAATGGCAGCATAGGTAAAGTTATGGAGATGGGAAAGAGCATGGCATATCCTAAACCTCCAGATAATTTAGTTTTTCTGTGTAGGGAATCTGAAACTAGCATTGAAACTTGATAGAGTTGTAATAGAAAAGATTAATATGTCTAGACAATCTATAACTAGATTTGAATTATTTTAGGATTATCAAACTTACTTTATAAGGCCTTTGTACTTTACTTATTTACTTCTCATGTTTCCCTTTTAGGTTCTTAATGAAGCTTCATTTAAAACAAATTTTAACTTTCCCCAGGAGCTATCATTTCATTTTGTTTGTTTAACCAAGTATGGCTCTGAGTTGTGAGCAGTTATCCAAAACTTTGGTTCAACATTGATTATTCAGTGACTATAGTTGAAGCACTGTGATAAAGTGCTGGAGACAAACAGATGTATAAGACAACATTCATGTCCTAATGGGATCATAGTCTAGTGGAAGATCTACAGATATGTATATATAAATATATATATTACACAGATAATTTAGAACTGTACGTCAAGACTTTTAGCCTTTGGACTGATGAGGTCAGCGAAGATTTCTTGACATTTAAATGAATAAAAATTATCTAAGATAAAAAGTGTGGACAGAAAATTTCAGGCAAAGGATCAAGCAAAGGAAAGATTGTTGGCTTTACAAAACTGCATGTAATTTTGTCTTTTTGGAGCGTAATAGGGTGCATTGTGTTAGAAGAGAGAGAGGTGAAACAATGAGGGTCCTAGTGTGTGGTGTTAAAGGGCTTTTACTTGATCCTTTCCTAGATGAGAAGCCACTGAATGATATTTAAGGCAGACAGACATGGTCAGGGAGTGTATGTAGATTTGAGGAGGGCAGATTACAGTTGGGGAGGCCAGTTAACGAGCCATTACGATAGTACAGTTGTGAGAGATCCTGGAGCCTCAACAAGAGCAATAGATGCAGAAGGGTTTGGGAGGGAGGGTACTGAATTAATAAATATTTTAGGAGTAAAATGAGAAGAACTTAATGGTAAGAGGAAATAATGCCGAGGAAAGAGGAGAAACAATGGATATGCCAAAACTGCCAATGCCATTTGGTGAAATGCCTGTGCTACTAGTTAAAAGAGCTAAGATAAAGTAAGAAAATTCGGAGGTGGGGGCAAAACGATCAATGCATTTCATCCATTAGGAGCACCCAAATCATCTCTTAATGGACATGTGGTTCACAGTTTGAGGGCAGGTTAAAGCTGGAAAGGAAGATTAGGAAATGATGTTGAAAACATTACTCAGAGAAAATATAGAAAATTAGAAGAGTGATGATCTGAGGATGGAATCATGGGGCAATAGAGTAGTTAGCTTATGAAAAAGGAAATATAATTATGTAAGAATTACATAATGACCAGAATTTTCAAAATAGAAACAGGAGTGAGTGTCAAAGAGTCAAGTAGGGGCAATTAAGTGGCATGGGGGAAGTTCACTTAAGACTGAAGACCTGGGCATGGGTGGTTCGGTCAGTTAAGTGTGGACTCTTGATTTCAGCTCAGGTCATGATCTTGTGGGTTGTGAGTTCGAGTCCCACATTGCGCTCTGCACTGACAGTGGGGAACCCGCTTGGTATCCTCTCTCTCCCTCCCCACTCTCAAAATAAATAAATAAAAATTAAAAAAAAAATAGCGAAGACCAAAAACATCCTTTGGAAATACCCCAGTAGCTGAGAATTCTTACGTGAAGTCCAAATAGGCTAAGGCCATTGGTAATGATAATGACGTGATAAAATCATAAATAAGGGTGGCTAATATTTATGAAGACTTGCCATACACTAGGCACAATTATAAACGTTTTATGTGATTTATCTCTAAGATTCCTCATTTGGACTTGAGTTTATTTTAGACCTAGTTTTCCAATGTCACCTGGAATTCTCTATGGTATGAAGTCCTCTTTTGTTCTAACACATTTTGTTCTGTTTGGCTAGACTGAAGCATATGGTGGCTAGTGTGGTTCTGCTTCCTACATTGTTTTGTTTCTCATTTTGAGTCAGGGGTTAAAGGATATCTCTCATTCATGAAATAAACACATAATGTTTTAGGTTCTGGAAATACAATGATGTACTGCAATGTTTTCAAATTTGAGGACCTCTTGTTTAACTGTCAGAATTTTTACATTGTTTCTTTTCTCCTGAAACACATAATTCTGTTCCATTTCCTCCACACAATTTTATCCTAATGTAATATATTTTTTGCTTGAAAATCTTTTATTGATCAGCCTATTATACTTTACTCCAAAAAAATGTATTAAAAAGACGCTTCAGGGGCGTCTGGGTGGCTCAGTCGGTTAAGCGGCCGACTTCAGCTCAGGTCATGATCTTGCGGTCCGTGAGTTCGAGCCCCGCGTCGGGCTCTGTGCTGACAGCTCAGAGCCTGGAGCCTGTTTCAGATTCTGTGTCTCCCTCTCTCTGACCCTCCCCTGTTCATGCTCTGTCTCTCCCTGTCTCAAAAATAAATAAAACGTTAAAAAAAAAAAAATTAAAAAAAAAGACGCTTCAAATGTCAATGTTTCTGTTCTGTATTATGTTGCGTTATAATTATTGTTTTTACACAATTGATTAGTGCAAAATAATTACATTATAAATTTTGATAAATTATTAAACACAGAAAAGCTTTATTGAGAATAGATATCTTAACATAGATTTGTGTATTTTTTCAATTATTAAATTATTAATGATAAATATCATATATTGCTCTATTGAGGCTGGTTTAAACATCAGTTTATTCTTATATAGATCAGCATTTTTTCAAACTTGTTGAACTTAGGATGCTTTTACACTCTTAAAAATTATTATTTAAAAATTTTTTAAAATGTTTACTCATTTTTGAAAGAGAGAGAGAGACAGAGCATGAGCAAGGGAGGGACAGAGAGAGGGAGAAACAGAACTTGAAGCAGGCTTCAGGCTCTCAGCTGTCAGCTCAGAGTCTGATGCGGGGCTTGAATTCAAGAACCTCGAGATCATGACCTGAGCCGAAGTCAGACACTTAACCCACTGAGCCACCCAGGTGCCTCTATGCTCTTAAAAATCATTGGAGCCTCATGGGCAGGGGTAGTAGAGGCAGCAGGAGGACCTGCTGGTGACCTTCACTCTCCTGAATCACTTCCCTAGTCACCTGCCTGCCCCAGGAACCAGGGTGGACCCCTCACACCCAATACTGAGCTTTGATCCATTTTCTGATCCATTTTCTCAAGGGCTCCTTCCCCAAACAGGGCAGCCCTCTGATTTCCCCCTCATACCCTTTCCTCACACTCTCTTTTTAAGGCCACCTGGAATTTTAAAAAAGCAGCAGTGTTAGTTAGGATTGGGGGGCAGGATGGGCTTCTGATTTCCCAGAAGGCAGAGTAGGAATAAAGCTGGGGTGGCAGTCCTCTACCTACCTAACTTTCCCACCCCAGGAATTCCTGAGTGTCCAGGGCCTGAGTCAGAGGGAAGCCTCCCAGCCCATCACCATCCTGCAGGAAGACTAAGATGGAAAGACAGGGAAATAAAGAAGCATGTTGCTTTGCTGAAAAAAAATTATTGAGACCCTCAAAGAGCTTTTGTTTATGTGGGTTTTATCAATATTTTCTGCATTAGAAATTAAAATTGAGAAATTAAAAATATTTATTTACTAATTAAAAAATAAAAGTCAGAAACCCATTACATATAACCATAAGTAACATTTTTAAAGACATATTTTAAAAAAATAGTGAAAATATTGGCATTATTTTTCGTATTTGCAAATCTGATGCCTTACTTTACAAAGGCAACTGGGGAAGAGGGGTGGTGCCTGGGTGGCTTATTCAGTTAAGCATCCAGCTCTTGATTTTGGCTCAGGTCATGATCTCACAGTTGTGTGAGATCAAGTCCTGTGTTGGGCTCTATGCTGACAGTGTGGAGCCTGATTGGGATTGTCTCTCTCTCTCTCTCTTTCTCTCTCTCTCTCTCTTTCTGTCTCTCTCCCTCTGCTCCTCCCCTGCTTGTGCTTACATGCATGTGCATACCCTGTCTCTCTCAGAATAAATAAATAAACATTAAAAAAATAAAATAATTAAAAAACAGAAAGGCAACTGGGTTCTCATATCTACTTATGCATCTTTTGCAGTATGTTGTTCTGATTGAAACCTGTGAAGAAAATCTAGCTGCTGGAAAAGGGAGAATTTGACGGACACCTGAAAGAATCTCAAGGACTCGTAGGTGTTTTTGGACTGCATTTTGAAAATGACTGATATAGACGTAAGTGCTAAAAAAGCTTTGTTCCCATAAAAGTAGGTGAAAATGGAAAGAATAGTGATAACAGCTACACACTTAAAAATATCCATTATACATGTTCCTGTTGTCAAATGCTATTTTCAATTGCTAACAATCAAGTCCTCTTCCAATTTTGTTGAAAAGTGATTTGAATTTGCAAACGAATTTGTTACTTGATCTTAGAGTCATTTATTTTCTCAATATTTGGGAAATACACCAAAAGGATCTTTTGAAGAATTAACAAGTGGCAATTAATCAGGGATATTACTCTTTCTCTTAGACATACCCTACTTGGGTTTTTAACATAGAAAGCATTGGAAAAATGGAAGTGTTGTCAATTTCAATACAGCTTTAATAATAGAGTGTGCTAATGTAAAATGTTTGTATGCAGTGACAGTAGCATATGTGTGTGTGTGTGTGTATCCCACCCCGCCCTACTCCCACTACTTAATTGTTGGGAGTTCCAATTAGTTTATTCAATTCATTGAAAATGTCAAGTCAGGTCTCCTGGGTAGCTCAGTCGGTTAAGCGTCCAACTCTTGGTTTCAGTTCAGGTCATGATCTCACAGTTTGTGGGTTTGAGACCCATATCAGGCTCTGTACTGACAGCACGGAGACTGCTTGGGATTCTCTCTCTCCCCTCTTTTTCTGCCTCTACCCCATTCATGTGCACTCTCCCACTCTCCAAATAAATAAACTTTAAAAAAAGAAGAAAAAGAAAATGTCAAGTCAATCATTTACATCAGATTTAGTCTTTTAGTCATTAAAAAAAAAAGTAAGCTCAAATACATGTGTTAATATTCATGCTCTTGACAAGCATCTCATGTAGGAATTCTAATTCTCAACTAGGCAAATGAATAGTTTGAGAACCAGAGATGAATCCTTGTGTAGGGTCACATATGGATGAGTTTATAACTTGGACATGAGCTTTCCTTCTTCAATATTTGTCTCCAAAGCTCCTTTTGCTTCACTTCCACAGGGCTCTCTTTTGAAAGTATGAATTCTTAGAAAAAAGTTGGCAAGTAGGTAGAGCCATTATGGAAAATAGAGTAGCAGTTCCTCAAAAAATTAAAGATAGAACTACCATTTAATTCAGCAGTTCCACTTCTGGGTATGTATGCAAAGGAAATGAAATCAGTAGTCTAAGAGATAGCTGCACCCTCATCGTTCATTGCAGCATTGTTCACAATAGCCAAGATATGGAAACAACCTAAGTGTCCACTGATGAGTGGATAATGGATAAAGAAAAGTATATATACAGAGTGGAATATTATTCATCCATAAAATGAAGGAAATCCTGCCATTAGCAACAATATGAATGCACTTGGAGGACATTATGCTAAGTGAAATAAGCCAGATACAAAAAGACAAATACCATATGATTTCATTTATATGTATAATCTAAGAAAGTTCAACTTAGAGAGCTCGAGAATAGAACAATGGTTTCCAGGGCTTTGAGGAGATATTGGTCAACGGGTACCATTTTCAGTTATAAGACGAATAAGTTCTGGGAATCAAATTTACAGCCTGGTGATTATAGTTAATAACACTGTATTGTTTACTTGAAATTTGCTAAGAGAGAGGATTTTGCATTCTCAACCTCCCCCCTTCCCCACACACACACACAGAAGGTAACTGAGCTGATGGATGTGTTAACTTGATTGTGGTAATTCTTTCACAATGTGTACATATGTGAAATCATCACGTTGTATGCCCCAAATATGTAAAATTTTTGTTTGTCAATTACATCTCAGTAAATGTGGGGGAAAAAAGAAAACAGTTGATGGGGAGAATAAAAATGACCATCACTGTGACTGTGTCCAGAATAAATTTGAATTCAGATATTTTGGCCAAATAGCACAAGTTCCTGCCCACATTTTACATTAACAGAAATATCTAAAAGATAGGGAAGATGCTAAACTCATGCTGTGGGTTGATGGTGATTCAATTAAAGGAGGCTGCACTAACACTGATATTCAATTTTTGCTTTGAAGAGTTTGTCTTCTTGATGGTTTTTATATCCTATGAAACTCTCCATATTAAGATTTGGCATCAGTGAGAGGTAGGCTTTTCTTTCATGAAGTGAGAAAAGGGTAATTTTGAAAAGAGAGTGAGAAATGAGGACTGGCATTTATGCCTGATCTTAGGCAGGTTTTCAGGCAGATCTGTTTTGGGAAAGGAGACATGGAATTGGAAGTTCTGGTATCTGAGTCCCTAAAGACTACTTTTACTCATGTACTTCTTTGGAAATTGTTTGCGTACACCCAGGAATACATCTGCCCTAGTTTGAAGAATGCTATTACACTGTACAGACATGGTCCCTGACCCTACTGAATTATATACGATATTATGGAAAATGCAGACAAGTAAAACAGACACAGAAAAACAAACCCACCATTACAATAGTGTGTGATGAGGGAAGTATGGGCACTATGAGAACATCAGTGAGGTGCTCCCAAGCTGGGCTGGGGGTCAAGAAGGTCTTTTGCAAGAAGATGACATTCAAACTGAGACGAGGGAGTTAAGGGTAATATATCCAGGTGAAAAAGGTGGAAAAGAGGGAAAGAAGGAAGAGTGTGCACAAAACACAAAGGCCAGGAAAAGGAGCTCAGTGTGGCCGGAGCAGAGAGGGATGGGGTGGGAGCAGGTGGATACACAGCAGGCAGGCGAGGAGGAAGGTGGAAGATGAGGCAGAGGCCAGCCTTGAGAGGATCTGAAAGTCATATGCAGGACTTGGAATTTCACCAGGGGTAAATGGGAGCCCCTGGAGGTTAGGCAGGTAAAGAAAATCATCATATTTGTGCATTTGCACTTGTTAAACAGGGAGAGTGACAAATCCTGAGAACAGCCGCTACTCAATACGTTCTTGTTTGAGGTTTTCAGCTTTTCTGACTTCTTGGGAGTTTTCCGTGGTTTTCCTTAGGAGAATTTTTTTTAATAGAAAGCATTCCAATCATGATTTCACAATATCACATACTTTAAACGCATAGCAAAAAATAGCAGCCACAGAACAGAAGATCATTCTTTTGTCTCCTGTGTGGGCTGCAAAACTAATTTCCCTTTTCCTTTAGGCCACAGAATTCTTCTATTCTCTTTTGAAGCATTGATCTAGGGGAAAACTGAGTATGCTACATATTTTACTGAACTTCAGGACAGTCTTCATACGGATTATCTCTCAGTTATGGAGACTGGATCCACAACATTGCGTGCGAAACACCATCCCAGGCACTGCGGTAACTTTTAATCCTGACATCACAGATGCAAATACTTGCCATCTGGACAAAACTGATACTTTCATTAATGATTCTTTAAACTTTCTATTACCCTTACTTAAAATGACTTTCAGGGTGCCTGGGTGGATCAGTAGGTTTAGCGTCTGACTTCGGCTCAGGTCATGATTTCGCGGTTCGTGAGTTCAAGCCTCACAGGGGCTTTGTGCTTTCAGTGTGGAACCTGCTTTGGATCCTGTGTCCTCCTCTCTCTGCACCCCGCTCCCCACTCACACTCTGTCTCAAAAATAAATAAACATTAAAAAAAATAAAATTATTTTCAATAAAACTGTTTAGAGCAAACCCAAAAACTAATAATGCTCTAGTCAGGATTAACTCATTTATGATGTGCATATTGTGAAGGATTTTTAAATTTTTTAAATGTTTACTTTTTGAGAAAGAGAGAGACAGAGCATGAGCAGGGGAGGGGCAGAGAGAGAGAGGAGGACACAGAATCTGAAGCAGGCTCCAGGCTCTGAGCTGTCACCACAGGGCCCGACACGGGGGTCCAACTCTAGAACCGTGAGATCATGACCTCAGCTGAAGTTGAATGCTCCAGATTGAAGGGCAAATGAATTGGAATATTTTTCCTTGAATTGATACCAAAGAAGAAGGAACTTCCATGCTTTTTTGAGATATTGAAAGCGTATGTGAAGAAATTCTAGTTGATTAGATAAAAATGGCTTTACTAAAGACATGTTTGCAAGAATTTAGAACCTGAGATAAAGGCAGTAAGTAAATGGCCTTTCACCACACAACATGTGCATCCATGTGAAATCTGTATTCATAGTAAAATATGAGAAAAATGAGGAGAGATATTTTATAGAGTGGTAACAAATTGCTTGAAACTGTATCCGACCTGGTAGTCAGACCCACTCCTATCTATGCTGATTTTGTTAACAGTATTTGTGTCATAGGTCATTTTTTGGCATCATCTGGTGAAACCACCTCCATTGACCCTCACTGGGTTTGTAATTCTTGGTGTCTACTTTCATATAGTGGCATTGGATCCTTCAAATTTTGGGACAGGGAAGTTATGTCTCCTGGAGATGTAGCCCTGAGGTTTAGTTTGATGTTCTCATAACTGGAAATGAATTCTGCCAGAAGGTATATAGTCTTGATGTCTGTAGTTAAATATGTAGTCTCTTCATTCTGCAACCTTATCTCTTACTTATCTTATTGGTAGATTATCCCTATAGACCTAGGATTAGCTAAGGGCTTTTTTCCTACATCCTGTTTTTTACTGGAAATAGTCAAATCAGTTCCATTGCACAAATATTTACTAAGCTAGATTCAAGACACTGTGTGGAGTGCCACAGAAATCCTGAGATGGGAAAACAAGATAATTGGCATCAAATATTCCATAATTTGATAAATAATTTTTTTTTTGGTAAATGATTTTAATACAGAGTAAAGTTAATGCCCTAAGACTCATACAAATTACTGAAAAATAAGGCAGAGGTCACATCTGGGTTAGAAGATGAAGAAAGCTTAATGGAGTGAGAACACAATGTTTGAGATTTGTCTACATGAAGGAAAAAAGAACAGTAATGTGTACTGAGTTCCTTTGCTGGATTATCTCATTTAAAGCTCAAGCTATAGCTTTGAGGTAAGAATTATGTACATTTTAAAGATTATGAAACAGGATTTGAAAACTTAAATAATTTGCCCACAATTACACATTTGATGAGTAGGAATTTGAATGCAGTGAGTCCAAAGATCAAAGCTTGTCTTTCCACTATGCTGAGCTGTTTTTAAGTGGCAGGAAGGAAAGAAAGCCTTAGAAGGAAGAAGGCACAGATCCTATTTAGAGAGGCAACCAAGTTTGGAACATGTGGAACATTAGGGAAAGTAGTAGGAAGTAAGATTGGGAATGTGCGCCAGGCCTGTTATTAGTAGGATCCTATATAATATAGTAGCCTATATTAGTAGGATCTTGAATACCAGGGTGAAAATGCTAATATGATGGGCAAAGATGAGACTTTAAAGATTTTAGAGCCACGGAGTTGAGAGCTGCAGATAAGGAAGAAAAATCTGTCAGCTGTGCTGAGGATGGACAGGAAAAGAGAAGATCCTCTCCCTCTTCTGTTATGCAACTTCAGTTAAAAGTAATAAGGGCATAAACAAAATGGAGGAAATGAGGATCAGAGGAGAGAGAGAGAACACAGAAATTTTTTACTTGATGACCGCTAGAATTTAAGGGAAGAAGATGGGGCGCCTGGGTGGCTTGGTCGGTTAAGCGTCCGACTTCGGCTCAGGTCATGATCTCACACTCCGTGAGTTCGAGCCCCCCGTCGGGCTCTGTGCTGACAGCTCAGAGCCTGGAGCCTGTTTCAGATTCTGTGTCTCCCTCTCTCTCTGCCCCTCCCCTGTTCATGCTCTGTCTCTCTCTGTCTCAAAAATAAATAAATGTTAAAAAAAAATTAAAAAAAAAAGAATTTAAGGGAAGAAGAAAGAAGAGTTGAAAATGACGCAGTAGTTATGAACATGAAAGTAAGAAAAAATGGAATTCCTATTACCTGAAAACCAAAGAAGAATCTCTTTTGGGGAAGAAAGTTGTTAAATTGGTTTAGGATAAGCTGAATTTATGGTTCAGATAGGAAAGCTGGGGGATAACAGCCAACAAACAGCTGAGAATGCGAGTCTGAAGCTCCAGAAAGAAGCCTGGGCAGGGATGTAGATTTAGGGACATCTGTGTGGAAATGATGAGTGAGGTTGGGAAGTGAATACGATCCTTGAGGAAAGATCCAGAGAAAAGAGGAACCTGGAAAATAAAGACAGGAGGCAGTTGATTATTAAGCTCTCTCAAACATAATAGAAAACACTGTATCTGAATTATTCGTGTAGATCCTGCAAAGGCAAAAATTTTCTTCCATACTTACGGATTTCAGCCATTTGCTAAAAATACAGGCTCCAAAGAACATATTTCAACTGATAATTCCCCTTTGTGATTTAGTCCTCTTCTGAGCCTCATCTTTTGCTATTGCTTTAATAAAGATTTGTGATGTCAAGGATAAAAATGAATCCTTTTGAGAGAGTAGAGCATGTTTAATATATATTTAATACTGAAGTTCATTAGAGATGTTTTGACATATGTTTTGACTCCTTAGGTACTGACTTCAAAACACCTTAAACTTGTTTCAGCTTCATGTTAGAGTAAAAGCTTGAATATATATATATATATATATATATATATATATATATATATAGTGATGAGCAAAGTATGTGGTAGAAATGATATAAAAGGGAACATTAGAGGACCATAGTAAAAACAGGATAATAATAAAAATATAGTTGAGATAACTTTTTCTCCACTTTCTTTTTTTCCTCTTAAATATGCTATTCTTTTAAAATATTAGGACTCAGTGATGTGTGTTTTAAGAAACACAACTTGGTGGAAATATATATTAAACATATGACTTAGAAGTGTTAATTTATATTTAAAGAAAAATATTTGCTTTATAAATTTATTTAACATTTAAGTATTTATTGGCAGATCCTTAATTATTTTATAGGGACAGATGGGGTTCTGAGGCTTAAAACAACACTAACACTGGGCGCCTGGATGGCTCAGTCAGTTAAGCGTCTGACTGTTGATTTCAGCTCAGGTCGCAATCTCGCAGTTCATGAGTTCGAGCCCCGTGTTGGGCTCCGTGCTGATAGTGCAGAGCCTGCTTGGGATTCTCTCTCTCTCCCTTTCTCTCTGCCCTTCCCCTGTTCACTTTCCAACTCTCTCTCAAAAGTAAATAAACATTTAAAAATAAAATTAAAACAAAATAAAATAAAATAAACCAACACTAACACAAAACAGCTTCAGTGGAAGCTATTCTGGCTGCCAGTGTGTGGCCTCATGTTTCCAAAACCCATGCTAACTGTACTGCCACGGCTTGTGTCTCTCTCCCTGATCTGTTCTCCAGCTTCTTCTCCCACCCTTGGATTGTTTGGCTTGTCAGCTAGATTCCTTTCAGCATCTCCTCCTGTTTCTATAATGAACGTCTTTCTGAATAGCCTTTATATTTGGCTCTGGTTGTTGAAATCTAGGTTATTTTTTTTCTTTCTAGGTTATTATTCAGCTTTCTCTATGGTTAGATCTTAGCTGCTCAAATTCTGACTTCTGTGTTGGCCCCCATTCAGAATGACTGCACACAAGGAATTTAACTTCCCTCATTCCAAATGTAGGGGAGGGGAAAAATCTTTTCCTTTACCCATCTTGGGTTCTCTGACTGCAGCCATATGAATTAGACTAATAAAAGACAGATTAACAGAAGAAAAACAACACAGAAGTGTATTGACATGTGCATTGTGCATACACAGGGGAGCACTTAACAATGAGTAACTCAAAGGGTGGTTAGAACTTGGGCTTTTATAGCATCTTAACAATAGGAGGATACATTTTTAGAGAAGCAACAAGACAAAGGAAAAGGACTGTGGCAAATTGTGGGAAGGAAAATACATGGAGAAACTAATCGTGTGTGTAAGGGATAGTTTTAGATTTGTTGTATAGATTCCTCTGGTGCCATTTCTGGACTGAAAAGGGTCTAGAGTTATCTTCAGTAATTAGCTTTCTGTCCTTGCTAGTAGAGAATTTATGTCCTGCTTTTAGACAAATAGGGGGAGGGAAAGTAGCTTTTCTTGTATCTGCTTCTCAATTGTTTTCAACATATCTTGGGGGCAGCATATTCTGCTACCCTTCACAAGCTTTCAGCTGGGGCTTAAAAGTTACTGTTAGTTGAACATGAATCATTAAATTTATCTGGAATTAGATGTAAGTTAATGAGAAGTTCAGGTTTGATTACATTATTTTTACTTTCAACTTTTCAAGTTATAACTACTCCTGGTCTTAAAAAGAATCATCTGGGGTGTTTGGTAACTTAAACCAGGTCTCTTCCTGGAGATTCTAATTCAGTGGGTCTCAAATGGGGCCTTGGATTTTATATTTTTAGCTGGAACCCCAGATCCTTGGTATTCAAAATGTGGACCAGGTACCAGCAGCATTGCTATTATCTGGGAACTTAGTTGAAATGCAGACTCTGGGAACCCACCTCTGTCTCAATTCAAATCAGAATTTGAATTTAATAATGATCTCAGGTATTCATACAAGTTTGAAAAGCATTGCTTTAAATCAGTGGTTTTCAAAGAATGGCTCCAGACCAACAGCATCAGCATCACCAGGGAACTTATTGGAATTACAAATTCTCAGGCCCCACCCTATACCTACTAAATCAGAAACTATGGGATTGGAGCCTAGCAATCTGTGTTTTAGAGCCTTTCATGTAATTCTTATGCTTGCTAAAGTTTGAGAACCATTTTTGTACGTGATCCTTATCATTGGGGAAGATGGAGACACACAATCTAATCCCACATAGACTATTTAAATCAGGAGTCGCAACTTCATACATTAGAATCACTTTTTAAAAAATGCTCATGGTGGGGCGCCTGAGGCTCAGTTGGTTAAGTGTCCAACTTTTGATTTTGGCTCAGGTCATGCTCTCATTGTTTGTGAGTTCAAGCCCCACATCGGGCTCTGTGCTGAAAGTGCAGAGCCTGCTTAAGATTCTCTCTCTCCTTCTCTCTCTGCCCCTCCCCTTCTCTCTCTCTCTCTCTCTCTCTAAATAAATAAATAAATACACTTAAAAAAAAAAAAACAAACCCATGCATGGCAAGCTACATGATATACCAGTTGAATCAGAATCTCTGGGATGTGGATGTTTTTTAATGTTTATGTATTTATTTTTGAGAGAGAGAAAGAGAGGAAGGGCACACCTGTACATGAGCATGTGTGTCTGTGCATGTGTGAGCAGGGGAGGGTCAGAGAGAAAGAGAATGAGGGACAGAGAATCCCCAGTCAGGCTTTGTGCTGTCAGCACAAAGCCCCACACAGGACTCAAACTCATGAAACAAACTCACGACCGGAGTGCAAATCAAGAGTCAGATGCTTAACAAACTGAGCCACCCAGGTACCCATTGGGATGTGATTTTTTAAATATCCCAATTGTAATATCCAGGTTGGGTTGAAAGATGTCTGCTTTAAATTGTCAGTAAATCTATTAGCCAGTGTTGCAGATAAATGGAATTCTAGCATCCTTTCACTCTGTACTGTCAGATCTGACACATTTGCCTGGTGTGCTCTAGTACTTGTTAGGAGATATGCCTCATGACTCTCTCACTCGTTCACATCTTGCTGGGTATACCAAGAATGCAAAGCCATGACTACGTTTTCCATGGGCCATTATTTTCAGGGAACATCCTTGAGGAATGAAGTAATGTTTCCTTCTTGCTGTGCCATAAGAAATAGTCTTTTATTTCTGACCCACAAGTCTCATATCTTCTTCCAATACTTATGAAATAGTTTCAGGCAAACTTACTAGCTTGTGAGTAGGGTAAGATCAAATCCCAGATCTGTAGTAATCCGTACCAACCTATTCCCAGTACTCTGGCCTCTTCTGTTACATCTTGATCTTTAGACCATAATGGGGCATAGATGCCTGGCTTAGTCATATATTTCATTCTTGCCTACATCTGGGACTGTCCCTCTTGTTGCTGTTGTCTTCAGTCTACTCAGGATAGGGCTCTCCTAATGGCAGTTTTACTCCAGAGACTTTCTGCCTGTCATTGTCTGCCTTTGGCTACAAACTAGACCAGTCTAGGCCCCAGAAGAGGACAAAAATATATTGTTTTAAAGCATATAAATTTTTTTGTATTAATAATAATAATATCATACATATATATGTAACATGGTAGAACTATCACTGTACTTTCATAAAGATCTTGTTTGATCTATTTTTAGTCCATATTTCATAACTAGCCTGGCATCTTGCATATAATAGGCATTCATTATTTATTTCTTTGAACAAATGAATGAAAACATTCATGAACTTAGATATGATGAATAGAGGAAAAAGAAAATTCTGTGTTTGTGGACATAGGTAATGTAATGTACCTTACCTCTTTGATGAAAGTACCTGAACTGTATTAATTGTTCTTTGTCATCATTCTTTTTGTAATTATCATCATCATCATCATTTATGTTGAGTTCATATATTGTGTTGTTTCATTAGATTGATTTTATTTTCCTTAAAGAACATCCATACTGCAAGACAAATGTATGTTATCAAGTCAATCAATAGCCTTTATTGATTATCTACCTTAATTCATGCCTTGCTTGTTGTCTTGTCCTTTTGGATTGTCTTCTCATCTTGTCTCTTTGGAATACGTAAAGTTAATCCTTCTAGTAACTTGCTGATAACATGTCCTGAGAAGAAATGAGGGGAGATTTATAATTGCAGGGCAGCACATCTGCTGTTCGGGCTTATTGGTGCTTCCAGACAAATCAATTCCATCCCTCTTGCCACTCAGGGAGACCCTGCTGGGCTTCGTTACTCTCATGATAGGTCCATCCCTTAAATCATATCTAGGAGTGGCTTTCTGATGCTTGGGGGCAGCTAGGGAAGGGAGATTTTCGGAAATGGGAATATTCAATTAACCTACAATGGTAGATTGGTTTGAAGAGAATGGAAGACTTAAAGACGACCTGGCTTTAGCCTGGCTGTCTTTGATTATTCTCCACCTCTCAGTTCTGCCCTAAGGTGAGTTTGGGTATCCTAGAGGGGCACTACAATTATAGGATTATTATTAAAAATAAAAATGGGGGTAGAGCAATGAAAGAAAATTTGATTCATAAACATAGTCTTAAGTCTCCCTTAATTGTCAGTAGTAGAATTTTGCTTTCCATGAATAGCCTGAATAAATATGTCAGATCTCCCCTTTATGTTTTCATATCAGAGAGAAAAGCAGTAGGCATTGAATGGGCTTATGAGGAGTCCAGCTAGGTATCCTGTCATCAGCTTCCTCCTGCAGAAGTTTGCTTCTACTCAGGAAATAAAGATTATGCCCAATGACTTCTAAGAACATCTCACAGATTTAAATTAAAGACGACAAAATCTTTGGCAATTTTCAGATAATATACTTTGCTCTTTTGTTGTTGTTACACATGGAAATAGACAAGGGTTCAGATTTCTTTAAAATTTGCTTTAAGTAGGGGTGCCTGGATGGCTCAGTCAGTTAAGCATCCAACTTTGGCTCAGGTCATGATCTTGCAGTTTGTGAGTTAGAGCCCCACATCAGGTTCTGTGCTGACAGCTCGGAGCCTGGAGTCTACATCAGATTCTGTCTTCCTCTCTCTCTGCCCCTACCCCCCTCACACTCTGTCTCTCTCTCTCTCTCTCTCTCAAATATAAATAAACATTAGGAAAAGAATTTAAACGTCCTTTAAGTTGCCATTGGGAACATGAGTATTTTTGAAAAGTGTAAAAAAGTGCATTTTGGATATATGGATTCCATACTGTGAAGGGGAAGGATAAAAAAGGGCTAAGTATTGTTTACACTAGCCATATTTGTCTGTGTTTGAAAGGCTGTTCTCAGCATGCTCTTTCTTCATATCTCATCTAATTGCCATTTTAAGTGATCAGTTTCCAATTTCACATGATATTGTGTTACAACAATACCTTTGTGTTTCAGATATGTTAAACACTTCTCATGTTCTCAGTGCATAATTAAGCATGACTTCCTGTTCAGTTTTGATGGTTTCTGATATATTTTCATTAGAACTGAGATAAGGTGTTTGTAATAGTTCTGTTTAAAGTTTTTGTGTAAAAACATTTATAACTTTTTGTAGTTAAAAAAAAAAGGTATTCAGAATGTGTTGGTAAAATATGCTAACTTAAAAAAAAAGAGTTTGTATCAAAGGTAATTTACAGGGCATCAAGGCCGTATTTACCATCAAAATTCTATTATTAAATTTTAATTTCAAAAAAAGTGACAAACTAGAATTTTAGAAAAAAAAGTGCTGAGAACTGATGTCTGAGAAAGAAGATATATGATATCTGTGAACTTTATTATAACTGGATGTTAGGAGGAAATTTAGAGATATTTTGTGACCAAAACTTGACATTTTAAGGTTATGTACAGGAAGGTAAATTCTAACATGTGAAAAATCTTTAAAAATTTGAACCTTGGAGATAAGACAAATGTATTCATAATACAGTGAAAGACTAGTGAGGAAATGAACCAAATTGTAATTGGTTTAAGCTTTTATATGAAGACTTCTATTTGAATCAAATATTTGATTATTTAATTTTAATGGCTAAACTTAAAACGATGTGTTTCCATTAATACTTGTTTCATTCTAGTAACACCTTCTAGTTATCAGCACATCTGTACTGAGTGTCTAGTATCCATGGTTAGTGCTAGGTTCTCTATGGGATTGGATCTAGAGGTAAGTATGAGAAGAACACTGTCCTCAGGAGAAATAGAAAAATACATCAACATTTAAGTAGAACTGATTCACTAATTAGAGTAGTACTTCTCAAGTTATTTTGATATCAGGACTCCTTGAGACTCTTAAAAATTATTGAAGATCTCAAAGAACTTTAGTTTGTATAGCTCATATCTACCAATATTTACACATTGGAAATTAAAACTGAGAAAATTTAAAATGCAAACATACAACAATAATACATTTCTTAACAGAATGACAGTTTTATCCATGTCATGTAGCCTCTGGAAAACTCGACTATTTGTACACTTGTGAAAAAATTAGAGTGAACAAGGCAAATAATGTCTTAGCATTATTAAGAAAATATTCTTTACTTTATGAAGTCTCCAAAAGGATCATGAGGACCCCGGCAGACCATACATCGGCAATCACTGACCTAGAGATCAAGATGTTTGGATTTCTAGTGGATATGTAATCAAAATGCCACGGGGATTACAGAGAGGGAGAGCAATTTATATCAGTTAGTACTGAAAATGATCAATACCACATTGTTACTATTACTCTCCAATGAAGTCTAGATTATGATAAAAAGCAAGTAGTTAAAATAAATAGCAGTACTAGTTTTTGCCAAACAAGTTCATGAAATGAAAGCATTCCCCTGCCACCTGGTGGCAATGTATCCTAATTAGGGATTGAATAAGTTTTTTAATGGTGCACAATTAACAATGCATTTTAAGTGCAGATTTAGAATTGAATGTGGAATCTGTTCATCAAACAGTATAAAATCAAACTTGGAACCTCTGAAACATGCCAATTTACACTAAACAGTTCCCTAATGCAATAAAAGCAACAAGATTAAAAACCAACCGTGTTTTCAAGAACCAGTACTTCTGCAAGATTTTCTCACTGCTTTGAATATAGTTGGAGCTCAGTATTTCAGAGTGGCAAGAAAGGAGCTTTCCTTGTTTGTCTCTAATGCATTTTCTCACTGCCTAGAAAAAAGGAGACAGAAAGAGGGGTCTGCAACTCTGACCACAATCATATTTGTAGATTCAGTCTGAGGGGTTGAGAATATACCTCACAAAAAGTCAGGAAAATTAGCTCACTGATTCACACTCCATTTAGGAATGTATGTTGCTGTAGTAAATGAAGCTCTCTGGTACATGGATACCTGGATAGGGAAGTATGGGAGTTGATGGAAGGCCAAAAGAACTTTGATCCTGAGAAGTATGTTAGGATTATATGGATTTACCTAAGACTACTCCCCTCCACCCCCTTTTTTATATATTGTGTCCACATATCTATACTTTTCAATAGGACAGTAAAATAGATTTTATCCTTCTACTGGTTAGTTTTGGGTTTTTGTGAATCAGTAACTCATTATTTGCGTAAGCTTTTAACATACTTCCCAATATTTGGAAATATGATATGGCATAGTACAGTGATCATCAACTTGGGGGTATATGACTTTCCAAGATACCTAAGCATGAATGGTTTGAAGACAATAAATTTCCCGATACTTTACTTCCATATGTAGTTTCTCCCCAAAATTGGTCTGCTAGGAAACAAGCCTATATTTACAAAAGCTCCAGTTCCACTTTATTAAAGGATATACAAAGGAGCATTGCCTGAAGGTTGAACCTGTCTGGGTGCCTTTCAAAGGGGAAGCCTCCTGCAATGATTAATCACAGCACCATGAACCTACAGGGCTTCGAGTCTTTCCTGAATTTATATATATTTCTGTTAAAGATAAAGCCTGGGGTGGAAGCTAGTACTTTTGGTAGTTAAGAATGGGGTGAATTCAGATATATGGTATATAGACGGTAAGGGAATAATATCAATTTCTATTTAAACAACTTTGTTTCTTTCATCTCCTGACCATTTTTTAAAAAACTGATGGCTTCTGAGGAAGAGTCCATTGAGGAAAAAGTAGATAGGCCATCAGTAACAAGTTTTAAATACTTAAAGGTGGTCTTTTCTATGCATTTGAATAATGGAAATCCTTTTCTACTCTTCTCAGTATTATTCTCTAGTACCTGAAAGCACCCAAGAATGGCCAAAGAATATAGAGTAGGAAAACTTTTTGCTAAGTTCATTTATTTATTTATTTATTTATTTATTTATTTATTTTTATTTTTTATTTATTATTTTTTTTTATTTTTGGGACAGAGAGAGACAGAGCATGAACGGGGGAGGGGCAGAGAGAGAGGGAGACACAGAATCGGAAACAGGCTCCAGGCTCCGAGCCATCAGCCCAGAGCCTGACGCGGGGCTCGAACTCACAGATCGCGAGATCGTGACCTGGCTGAAGTCGGACGCTCAACCGACTGCGCCACCCAGGCGCCCCCATTTATTTATTTTGAGAGAGAGAGAGAGAGAGAGAGAAAGCGTATGTGCATGTGCACGCACGGGTAGGGGAGGAGCAGAGAGAGAGAGGGAGAGAGAATCCCAAATAGGCTCCAAGCTGACAACACAGAGCCCAATGTGGGACTTAAACTCATGAACTGTGAGCTCATGACCTGAACCAAAATCAAGAGTCAGACACTCAACTGAGCTACCCAGGCACCCCATGAGGAGGAAAACTTTTAAAAAATACATAATTTGATGTATTCTGAAAATACCAACATTTTCAAAATATATTAGAAAAAACTCTGAATAAAACTTCAATGTGATTTCTTTCAGATTTAATGTACTGTACGTTGTTCAGTAAAGTAATTAAAATTTGCTTTTTAAAGTTACATCACGTAAGATTTATTCTCATTACCATCAATTCTCATCTTATTTGATAAAAGAGTTAAACATTTTATGTGTGTTATTAAGAAAATGTAAAATTAGGGGCACCTGGGTGGCTCAGTGGGTTGAGAGCCTAACTTCAGCTCAGGTGGTGATCTGGTGGTACATGAGTTTGAGCCCCCCACTGGGCTCTGTGCTGACAGCTCAGAGCCTGGAGCCTGCTTCAGATTCTGTGTCTTCCTCTCTCTCTGCCCCTTCCAGCTTGCACTCTGTCTCTCTATCTCTCAAAAATAAATAAAAAATTTTTAAAAAAAGAAAAGATAAAATTTGACACTAGCTGTCAGAACAGCTGCCACTTGAAAGAAGCCAACACCGTGACCTAGCAGGGAGGGTGCAGGGGAAAAAACTACTCTGACCTCACTTACCACCCTCAGATCTGATGATAGTGCCTCTCATTGGCTAAGCACAAGTAAAGCCAGAACATTGAATAGAGTGAAAAAGAGTGAAATGAGGATCCAGAAGAAGATCTGGGAAATATCCAAAAATTGAGAAAATGCATGACTCTGATAAATGTTTATCTTAGCTTCAGTCTTTTAGAAAGTGGATCTGAAGGCAAAGATTAAAGACTTGTTGGGGGGCAAGTCTCCATGGTGTTTCTGCACATCTGTGATAGATTTTGTCCAAGATTCTTTTCTGAAGGATGTTTGTGTAGCGAACAGCCTCAAAACATAGGGATAGTGTCAACCCTGGGAGCAAAGTGAGGATTTTTTCTCTGACCAAGATAGTGAAGATAATATGCCCCTGTGGGAAAAAGTTGGACAGGTTTCCTAGAAGCCCCTTTAAAATATTGGGAGTTTCCAAAGTTTGTTGTTTCTCGGCAGTAACACAAATCTGCTGTATGCACTATACCGTCATGTTACTCAGTGTGCAAGGAGAGCCAACATAAACACAAAGCACACACTGCCTGCTGTGCCATGATTAACAAAATCCTTCATCTCACTTGTGTCTTCTCCCAGCATCTATGAGACTGTGGCAGGCTCACTTGTTAGCTCAGAAGCAGGGATAAAGTCTCAAGCCTTTCACAGTTCTTGATAGGACACTTTATTTGCGGGGTACAAGCCTCAGGCCGTGAAGGTAAGGGAAAAGAAGGGAGGCAAGTAAATACGGGTTGTTGTACTGGCTACCACAATGAACTGCAAAGAGACATTAGCAGTCACAATTCACTCTGCATTTTGGACTTTCCTAGAAGGACCAAAAAGAGGAACTTCAACTCTGAGCAGTCCATGAGAAAGCGAGAAAGGAGGGGGACATTTTCTCCTTGTCTCCCTCTTATCTGCTCTTCCCCTCCATCAAGGTTTACCTCCATAAAGATCTAGCTCCCCCATACTTCTTGGTTGCATCTTGGTGGCTGCTCAGGAAACCAGACCCTGTGTCTTTTTAAAAAAAAAATTTTTTTTTTTTGCATTTATTTATTTTTGAGAGACAGAGAGCACAAGCGGGGGAGGGGCAGAGAGAGAAGGAGATAGAGAATCCAAAGCAGGATCCAGGCTCCTCACTGTCAGCACAGAGCCCAATGCAGGGCTTGAACTCACAAACCATGAGATCATGACCTGAGCTGAAGTCAGATGCCTAATGGACTGAGCCACCCAGGCGCCCCCCCACCCCCACCCCATGTCTTGAAGTATGGTATTTCATCCAAAGATGAAAGTGGAGGGTTGGTTTTGTGTAAGTTCATAAAATCCTGACAAAGACCATAAAAGGAGAAGGTGGGCAAGAGAGTTTGAGAAAGTATGGAAGATTTATATTTTAGTGTAATGAGCAAAAATACTTTTGCATGTCAAATAGTTCCTAATTTTTTGCTTTACATAAAGTTGAATGGGAACCTGAGTTTTCAGCTGATTACTAAAAAAAAAAAATACTTAGTAATAGATCATTATGTGATTTTTTAATTTGTCATGAAACTGGAAGAGTTAAAAGAAATGGTGCCAACATTCTAACAAAACCCCTTCCATTTCTATCTACTTAATTTGTGTGAATTTATTTACTTAGTGTTTACAAAAAGAGAAAATAGGCATGGATCCATTCATAATCTTGTTCATTTATTTATAAATAGTTGAACTAATTGGGAAAAAATAGCCCCATCAGCTTATTAAGATGTATACTTCCAATAAGATGTTTAAATTTAATGACTCTTTACTAAAATTTGTAACATTATATATATATACATATATATATATATATGTATATATATATATATATATATGTTCTTTTGATTAATTATGAACTAATAATAGAAGAAACCTGTCTTTTGGTCTTAAGAAAAAAAAACAAATTTTAAAATGATCAATAAAAGGCTTATAAGTATAAAATAGTACTAGGGTAAAAATCTATGGAATGGAATTGCATTGTCAAATAAAAAAATAAATACATCAATTTTCATAGTTTAACAACTATTCATGTATTTTTAAAAAGTGGGTATCACATATAATATATATGTGAAATATGTATATTAATACTATACTATATTATTTTTTATTAAAGCATAATTTACATATATTAAAATTCATCCTGTTTGTGTATAGTTCTGTGAGTTTTGACAAAAGTAAAGAGTCATGTAACCACTCCACCAGCAAAAGTATGATGTAGAATAGTTCCATCATCCTGTCAAATTCCCCCATGCTCCTTTGTAGTCAGTCTCTACCCGTACCACCAGGCCCTAGAAACTACTGATATATTCTATATCAGATAGTTTTGTCCTTCCCAGAATGCCATTTAATGCAGTAATGTAGTATGTAGCCTTTTGAGTCTAGTTCCGTTCACTTAGCAGAATAAATGTGAGATTTATCTATGGTCTTGTGTATGTCCACAGTTCATTTCTTTTTATTGCTGAATAGTATTCCATTGTATGGATGGACTATAGTTGGCTTATTCACTCACCAGTTACAGAACATTTAAGTTGGTTTGAGTTTTTAGAGATCATGAATAAAGCTTCTATAATCATTTATCTATAGTTTTTTGCCTGAATATTGTTTTTACTTCACTTGGGTAAATGTTGAGCAGTGACGTTGCTGGGCCATATGCTAAGTGCATTTTTAACCTTATAAGAAGCTGACAAACTTCTTTCCAAAATGTCTGCACCATTTTGCATTCCCACTGGCAATATATAGGATTTTCAGTTGCTCCACATTTTTGCCAGCAGCACTAAGTATTGTCAGGATTTGTTGTTGTTATTCTTTCTATTCTAAGAGTTTATATAATGATAGCTCAGGGTGACTAGTTAGGTTGAACATCTGTTCACATGCTTATTTGCCATTTGTATATTTTCATTGGTGAAATGTCTGCTCAAATCTTTTGCAAAAGAAAATATTGGTTGTTTATCATTGAGCTTTCAGAATCCTTTATATATTTAGGATACAAGTCTTTTATGGTTATTACTTGCATTTCCAGTAAGCTCCCAGGTGCTGCTAATACTGCTGTGCTGTTGGAAGTAGGTCTGAGCTAGCATACTGCTTCTGAAACTGTAATATCCATAAAAATCACCTGGAGTGGGACCCAGTAGGTTGAGGTAGAACTGAGATTCTGCATTTCTAACCAGCTTCCAGAAGAGTCTGATGTTTCTGTGATCACAGTTTAAAAAAAATTTTTTTTTACATTTATTTATTTTTGATAGGCAGACAGAGATAGAGCAGAAGTGGGGGTGGGGAAGAGAGAGGAGACACAGAATCCTAAGCAGGCGCCAGGCTCTGAGCTGTCAGCACAGAGCCCGACGTGGGGTCCGAACTCACAAACCTCAAGATTATGACTTGGGCTGAAGTCGGATGCTCAACCGACTGAGCCACCCAGGTGCCCCTCTGTGATCACAGTTTGAACAGGAAGGACTTAGAAAAATCACAGAAAGATTACAAGAAAGAGTTAAACTTCAGCTGATGTTGAAGGATGGGAAATTTTTTTCCAGAAATAATGAGTAGAGAAAAATAGAAGGTGAAGAAGGGAGAAAAGAGAAGAATAATTTTGCAGAGGAAATAATATAAGCAAATATATAGAGGATGAGCCCTGTAAGGTTGAAGGAAAAAGGCAATTAAAGATGTTGAGGATAGTTGGTGAGACAGGAGAGGTAAGTCAGAATCATATTACAAGAGACATCTTTGGATTTTCTTTCCTGTGAGTGGATGTGCATAGAAATATTTCAATCAGAAGAGTAATGTGATCAGATTGTCAGTGTGGAAATATGCCTGTGGCCGCAGAATAAAGCAGTGATTTTAGAAGAGAGTGGAGGCTGGAAAATTGGTTATTGCAAGTGCAGTGAGAGATAAAGAGTAATTGAATTAAGGCAGTTACAATCAGATGGAAGAGGAGGAGCCATATTAAGAGATGTACACTCAACAGAGTCATGGTAAAAATTGGGTGTAAGAGATGGGGCACCTGTGTGGCTCAGTTGGTTGAGCATCCGACTCTCCATTTCCACTCAGGTCATGATCTCATGGTTTATCGAGCCCCACATTGGGCTCCGCACTGACAGCACAAAGCCTGCTTGGGATTCTTTCTCTCTCTCTCTCTGTCCCTACCCTGCTCAGGTTCTCTCTCTCTCTCTCTCTCTCTCTTTATAAAAAATAAATAAACATTAAAAAAAAATTGGATGTAGAGGAGAGAGAATAGGACGGCAACTGGGTGGGGCCACTTACCAGTATAAGGAATGTGCATAAGGACTAAGTTTTGTGCAAAATATCATGAGGTTGATTAGGTGTGCTGAGGCTAAGGAACTTGTAATATATCCATTTGATGTGACTGGAAGGCATTTAAAAAAACGTTGCAGTAGAGTTGACATACAATGTTACATTCATCTCAGGTGCACAACATAGTGATTTGGCAATTCTACCATGCTCACCATGGTAAGTGTAGTTACCATCTGTCACCACACATTATTAAAACATTACTATTATTTTTTAATTTGAGTATATTTGATATACAATGTTACATTAGTTTCAGGTGTACATTATGGTGATTTGACAAGTTTATACATTATGCTGTGTTCACCACAAGTGTAGCTACCATCTGTCACTATACAATGCTATTATAGTATCATTGACTATATTCCTTATTCCTTATCTTTTATTCCCATGACTTATTTATTCCATAACTGGAAGCCTGTATCTCCCACTCCCCTTCACTCATTTTTCCCAATCCACCCCCACCCTTCTCCCCTCTGGCGACCATCAGTTCTCTGTATTTATGTTAGGTAGAGAAGCTAGACACAAGCAATGGAAGAATGCCTCTCGAGGCAGAGTCCCAAGTCCTTGGGGAGGAGAAAGATAGAGACATTAACTAGAGGCAAGGATGGTGATAAATAAGCTACACATTAAAAGCCTGGGAGCACAACTCCTGACCTTGTGGCTTCCAAGACCTTGGGGTGAACAGATCAAAGCCACAGGTGCAGAGCATGAGTTCTCCTCTTCTACCTCTGCCCCTGGGTAGCCCCTAGACTCATTGTAATGCCTTTGCATTAATGGTAAAGCACCCTTCCCTCTGGCCCCAAAGGCTGCCCTGATGGTTCTGGTACAAACCTTGTACAAAAACTCCCCCTCCCTGTGGGAGGAGTTTCCCAAATGAAAAAAAGCAGCCTCCATTAGAGGCTCCATTAGAGCCTCCACCCCACTGTACTTCACAGTTCCTTTCAGCAGAGAGATCCAATGTCCACTCTCACCAGTTTTATTTAATATAGTACTAGAAGTCCTAGAAGCAGCAATCAAACAAGAAAAACAAATGAAAAGGAATCCAAATTGGTAAGGAAGATGTCTATATTAAGTTGATGATTATTTATATTTGAGTACATTCTAAAAAGCACTAAATTTTTTCTCTCCTCTCCATACAATTATGTATGTGATATTGCATTTTACAGCTTTTTGTTTCATGTATGTCTTGACTAATTTTTGTAGATACTTACTACTTTGGTGTTTTGATCTCCATACTGACTTGTGAATAATCAATCTACTACCTTAACTCCATGTTTGCTTTTATCTGTGAATTTTTTCCTTTCATAATTTTCTTCTGGTTATGAACTTTTATTTCCACTTAAGTAAGTCCCTTTAACATTTCTTGTCAGGCTTGTTTGGTGGTGATGAACTCCTTTAACTTTTGTTTGTCTGGGGAACTCTTTATCTCTCTTTCAATTCTGAATGATAACCTTGCTGAATATTCTTGGTTGTATTTTTCCTTTCAGCACTCTGAATATATCATGCCATTTTCTTCTGACCTAGAAAGTTTCTGCTGAAAAATCAGCTGATAGCCTTATGGGAATTTTTGTGCTTGCTTTCTTGTTTTTTCTTGTTGCTTTAAAAAAATTTTTTTTTAATGTTTATTTTTGAGAGAGAGAGACAGAGTACAAGGTAGGAAGGGGAAGAGAAAGAGGGAGACAAAGAATCCGAAGCATGCTCCAGACTCTAAGCCATCAGCACAGAGCATGACACGGGGCTTGAACTTATGAACTGTGAGATCACGACCTGGGCTGAAGTTGGACGCTTAACTGACTGAGCTACCCAGGAGCCCTTTTTCTTGCTGCTTTTAAGATTCTCTCTTTCTCATTTGTCTTTTCCATTTTAATTATTGTGTCTTGGGGTGGGCATCCTTAGGTTCATGTTGTTAAGGGCTCTCTGTGCATCCTGGACCTGGATGTCTGTTTTCTTCCTCAGGTTGGGGAAGTTTTCTGCTATTACTTTCTCAAGTAAATTTTCTTTAAAAAAAAATTATTTATTTATTTGAAGAGACAGAGAGAGAGAGAGAGAGAACACATGAGGGATAGGCAGAGAGAAAGGGAGAGAGAAAATCCTAAGCAGGCTCCATGTCATCAGCACAAAGCCCAAAGTGGAAGTTGATCTCATGAATCAAGAGATCATGACCTGAACTGAAATCAAGAGTCGGTTGCTTAACCAACTGAGCCACCCAAGAGCCTCTCAAGTAAATTTTCTGTCCCCTTCTCTGTCTTCTCTTTCTTGGATTCTTATAATGCAAATGTTATTGTGTTTGATAATGTCACAGAATTCCCTTAACTTATTTTCATTTTTATTGTTCTTTTTTCTTTTTGATGTTTAGCTTGGGTGCTTTCTAGTAACCTGTCTTCCAGATTAGTGAGCCATTTTTTGCATCTTCTAATTTGCTGTTGCTTCCCTCTAGTATATTTTTTATTCTTTTATTGTATTCTTCAGCTATTATTGGTTCTTTTTTATATTTTCTTTTTTTAAATTTTTTTTAACGTTTATTTATTTTTGAGACAGAGAGAGACAGAGCATGAACGGGGGAGGGTCAGAGAGAGAGGGAGACACAGAATCTGAAACAGGCTCCAGGCTCTGAGCGGTCAGCACAGAGCCCGACGCAGGGCTCGAACTCAGGGACCACGAGATCATGACCTGAGCTGAAGTCAGATGCTTAACCGACCGAGCCACCCAGGCGCCCCTATATTTTCTATGTCTTTGTTGAAGTTCTCACTGAACTCATCCATTTCTTTTTCTTAAGTCCAGTAAGTATCTTTATGACCATTACTTTTAACTCTTTATCAGGTAGATTGCATATCTTCATTTCATTTAGTTCTTTTTCTATGATTAGTGTTATTCTTTCATTTGTGACATATTCCTCTGTCTTCTGATTTTGTCTAATTCTCTGTGTTTGTTTCTATGTATTAGGTAGGTAAGCTACATCTCTCAGTCTTGAAAGTAGTGGCCTTGTACAGAAGAGATCCTGTGGTGCTTTATAGCTAAATCCTCCCTTGTCACCAGAACCCAAGTGCTCTGGGGGCATCTTCTATGTGGGCTGTGTGCACCCTCCTGTTGTGGCTGAGCTGTGATTACCCTTAGACCAAAGAGCTACAATAACCCACTTTGTCTGCCGAGGTACATTGGGCAGGGTTTGCTCCTCAAGCTATTGAGAGGCTCAGCTGTGACCACTATAGGCTCATTGGTGGGCAAGGCTGACACTCATCCTAGCTGTCTGCAGTTAGGTCTGTCATACACCTGCAGGCACACCCTAAGGCAGGGCTTGCTCCCTGAACAGCCAGCTAAGAGGCATGATGGTAGGAACTGTGGACATGCTGGTGTGGGGTGTTATCTCCCTGCTCTCCAGGGCAGGAGTCACTTTGGAATGGTACAGGTCTTCTGGGGCTGCCTGGTGGGTGTAGTGGGGCAGGAGCTGGTTTGGAGGGATGCCTGCCAATGTGGGTTGGTTGGGTGGGATGGGTCTGCAGGGGGACACTGGGGTTTGACACACAGTGCTAGCAAGGTAAATGGAGAATGTTAGAACTGGCTCCCACAAACATTAAGCTATCTAGGCTGGGGGAGGACAAGAAAAATGGTGCCCAGTAGCACTTTTGTTCCCAGAGAAATCTTCTGCAGGTCCCTGCCCCACTGGCACACATTCTAAGATTAGTCAGTAAATTTCCTTCATGTATACTCCAGGTGATTTTCAAACTGCTGTTTTGTGCCGTGTCTTAGGCAAGTTATTTAGCATGCTGGCTTTTTTAATGGTGAGGACTTGGTTTCCTATCACCCTCCTGCTTCCCCAGAGTTAAACCCCACTGATTTTTAAAGCTTCTAGAGTTAAGCCCCACTGATTTTCAAAGCCAGATGTTATGAGGACTCTTCCCAGTGTGGGTCCCCAGGGCAGGGTCTTATTCTTCCATACTTGGGATATCCCTCCCATACATGATTAGTCACATTTGGGGGTAGGGGTGGGTTGGTTCTAGATGGTGCCTCCACCCCACCTACCCTTTTTGATGTGGCCTTCTATGACTGGTTGTGGAAAAGCTATTCAGTCAGTCTTATGGTTGTTTTCAGAGTTAGTTGTATAGATGTAGCTGTTGCTTCAATGTGTCCATGGGATGAGGTGAGCTCAGGATCTTCCCACTATGCCTTATCCCTCTCTCTGACCTGGAAGGCATTTGTAAGAGTATGGAGAACCAGGAGTGATAAATGGATTGAAATCATAAACTGGGAGTAGTCTGATTCTTTCTTTTTTTAAAATTGTGGTAAGAACATTTAACATGAGATCTACCCGCTTAACAAATTTTTAAGTGTATAATACAATATAGTTAACTGTAGGCACTATGTTGTACAGCAGGTCTCTAGAACTTACTCATTTTGAATAACCAAAAGTTTATACTTGTTGAATAACAACTCCCTATTTCCCTCTTCATTCAGCCCCTGGAAACTACCATTCAATTTTCTGTTTCTATTTAAGTTTGACTTTTAAATTTTTTTAATATTTATTTTTATTTTTTTTTTTTGAGACAGAGAGAGCGCAAGATGGGGGGGGGGGGGCGCGGTGCAGAGAGAGAGGGAGACACAGAATCCAAAGCAGGCTCTAGGCTCTGAGCTTTCAGCAAAGAGCCTGACACGGGGCTTGAACTCCCCAACCTCTAGATCATTACCTGAGCCAAAGTCGACACTTAACCATATGAGTTAAGTTTGCTAAGTTGGACCATTTTAGATAATTCATATAAATGGACTTGTAGTATTTGTCCTTCGGTGACAGGCTTATTTCACAGCATAATATTCTTCAGGTTCATCCATGTTGTAGCATATAGCAGGATTTCTTTTCTTTCTTAAGGCTGAATAATATTCCATTGTCTCCATATACCACATTTTTTTTTAACCATTCATTTGTTGCTGGATATTTAAGTTGGGATATTTAAGTTGTCTCCAAAGCTTGGCTATTGTGAATAATGCTACCATGAACATAGGAGTATAGCTATTGCTTTAGGTATTTATATATCAGCTACATCTCCTGATTTTAGTTCTTTGGATATATACCCAGAAGGGAGAAGTGGGATTGCTGGATCATATGGTAGTTCTATTTTTAATTTTTTGAGAAACCTTCATACTATTTTCCATAGCAGCTGCACCATTTTACGTTTGTATCAACACTGTACAAAGGTGCCTATTTCTACACGAGCTCTCCAGTGCTTGTTATTTTTCCTATTGTTAATAATAGCCATCCTGATACGTATGAGGTGATTATGGTTTTGATTTGCATTTTCCTAATGATTAGTGATGTTGGGCACCTTTTTGTATACCTGTTGGCCATTTGCATGTTTTCTTTTGAGAAATGTCTGTTTAAATCCTTTGCCCATTTTAAAATTCAGTTTATTTGTATTTTTGCTATTGAGTTGTAGGAGTGGAACAATCTCATTCTCAATGGTAGTTAAAATGGAGTTCCTGTATGAAATCCCCAGGGAGTGCAAAAGGGAGAAGAAAAGAGCCAAGGGCAGTATCCAGGAGGCACTCACATTTCAAAGAGAGACTAAGGAGGGAATCTAGTGTAGGAAACTGAGGCATTTCCCCCAATAGGCAAACTATTTTAATTTGAAATCCAGCAAGGAAACACTATCAGACTGAAGAAGCTGATTTAAAATTATTTCTTTCAATATTTAATATATGTGTTCATACCTTGCAGGTAGTAGATAAACAAAATATTTTTTCATTTTTCTAATTCTAAGGTAAAATGTAATATTCATTTAATGTATGTTTAACTGTTTCGTCTAGGGAGGGTTTTTCATGCTTTGTCTTTTAAGTAAGTCTTTATTTCTAGATTGAGAGCCTACCAGAAAAATTATGATTTCCTCCATTACTTCTGGATCTGTATTTAATAACTGACTGTCTATAAATAGTATCAGGCAATGCAGTAATTATGCAATTACTAAAGGTCATTGTTGATATAAATATATTTCATTTAGATGCAAACTTTTCCTAACATATTATAAACTTCATAAATACACTGATCCATGCTTGAAATTGGTACAGATTTATAACATATTGACACTAATAGTTTAGAAGTTGCCTAAAAATATTTCTCTGTCATTTGCTTCCAAGATGACAGTATTTGCAGGCATATGGTGAGCACTTGATCTAGCTCTTCTGCCCCAGCAGATTTCAAGATTATGTCTGTGCAGTATAATTCATTATCACATAGATGTGTTTACTTTCGTATGTAGCAGAACACTGAACCCAGCCTCAGAAGACCTGAAGTTGAAGTCCTGCTTCTTCTGTCTTAAATGTTATACCCGGGGAAGTCAGTTCAGTTTATTTCAATGAATCCTTTACTGAATTGCTGGTATTACCAAGCACCGGAGAAACCAATCTAAATAAAATACAGTCTCAAGAGAGATACAGACATACGAAAAACATTCCAAAATAATGTGTGAGAAGTATGTGCGGGGCACTATGAATTTGACAGAGATCCTCCTTTTTCTGCTTGAGGCATAAAGGGTAGGCAGCTATTTCTGGAGATGTCTGGGATGATTCTTAAGAGGTAAACATGCGTGGCAGGTTTGGGGGTTAGGGGGAAGTTTGGGACTGAAAAATCAGAAGATTGTTCAGCCACAGAGAGTATAATAGCAATGCCAAATGAAGAGCAGGGTATGCTGGGGGAATTCTGGGTAGTTTTGTATTACTTGAAAGTAAAATATGAGATGTGAGGCCAGCTTCTGAGGGCTTCATAGACCAAATGGAGTCTTAGGCTTTGGTATGTACTTGAAGGGACTTGTTGAAGTCTGTTAAGAATAGCAATCCCAGTCAAATATGCACTGCCGTTACTTATATAACTCTGGTGGGAGTGTGCAGGGTGCATTTGAAGGAAGCAATCCAGAGGCATTTGTGATGCTTCAGTGAAGCATGATAAGGGATTGAATTTGGGTGGTGATAGAGTCAGAGAAAGGGAGAGCACAATTAAGAAAGAGTAAGGAAGTATCTATGTATTTATGACAGTGCTTGTTGAACCAGAAAAAAAACACAGCTTGAAGAGTGAAAGACCTGAACTTGAACCTCGCTTCATCACTTAAGGGTTTGAGCGCTGTGCAAGTTACTGTATTTTCTGACTTTCTGCATTTCTGAAAATGAGGGTGACACTTCCTTTTGTTATCATGGGGATTAGATATAACCTAAAGCACCTGAAATAATACTTAAATGTAGAGTGTCTTTAAATGGTTACTAGTATTACTATTTACATGACATCACTTAACATCTCCAAAACCCTGACTCCACTCCTGCATTTTAGATTTGTTGTCATATTACAGTAAGGTTAGTATTTGTTGATGGTGAATAATCTTTGGATAAGCAGTCATTTCAGAAAATAAAATGTTTCATGTGCTACATATTGGTTTTTTAAGCTTTTTTAAAAAAGGCTTCTTCATTCACCTAGTTGGGGGGGGGTGGGGCGGGCAGAGGCAGAGAGAAAGAGAGAGAGAGAGAAGGAGAGAGAGAATCCTAAGCAGGCTCTGTGCTGTCAGTGCAGAGCCTGGCACAGGGCTCAATCTCACAAACGGTGATATCATTACCTGAGCTGAAACCAAGAGTCAGATGCTTAACTGACGGAGCCACCCAGGCGCCCTTCAGTTTATTGTTTTATTGAATAAAAAAAAATCAGTGAGAATATTGGCTACTGAAATGCTAATAATGAACACATTTGGGAATTAGCTGTGTGGAGTTGTTACATTATAGTGGTTAAGGTCACAGTAGAGCTGGGGTCAGATAGATGGCTTATTGTATGTCTCTGAGTAAGTTAATTTACCTCTCTATGCCTCAGTTTCTTGATTTCTAAGTGGCTGAACCTCCTAAGGTATTTGTGAGGATTAAATGAGAAAATTACATATGTAACTGCTCAGCTGTTCATGCCAAGGACTTACTAAATAGTGACCAATATTTTTTGGAGGGCAGTGTTCAGAAGAGTGACTTTATAGGCACTAACTCATTTAATTAAAACAAAAGAAAAAAGAGAAAACAAACAACATCCAAAGATGGGCATTAATGTTAAGCCCCATTTGCAGACTTGGGCATGTAGACTGAGAAGTGGGATTATGCTGTTCAAAATCACATAACAAGGAAGCAGTAGAACTAAAGCAAGACTAGTTCATTATATTCAGTGTTGCATTTCCTGAGTCTGATGTATACTCATACCAGGACCTGTGCCGGTGGCTTTCTCCCCTCACACCAACCCAGCCTGAGTCTTCCTCTCCCCCAGAGTTGTAGGACAGTCTCTGCTGAAGCACAATGGCGACCAACGGCTACAACACAGACTGTGGTTTTATGGCAGAGCTGGATGCCACTCCACCCTGTACTGAGCTCTGGATGGCCCTGTCTGCTGAGGGTTTCACCTCTAGTTTGGTTCCTCTTCCCATGAATGATACTCCCTGCCAATTCCCTACCTCCCAGGAGCTGCCCAACTGGGATGCATATTCCTGGAGTGAAGGAATTTTACTGATGCTCCTTTCAGAGTCCTAGGTTCCTCTCTTCCACCACCTAGAACAGCCTCAGCCTCTCTGTTTTATGTGAGCTGATAGGCTGTAGACTTAATTACTACATGAGTAAGGTCATGGGTTTTTTATTGCAGATAGACACTATGAACAAGCCCTTTTCAAAATAAGCGATAGGTATCTCTGTTATAAATGATAATAATAATACCAATGAGCTCAGTAGAGGTAATGGCTGGAAGAATCTCATTTGTGACTGAACATGCTTGTTTATGGGAAGGCTCTGTTTTTCATGTGTCAGCTCTACCCTCTTTTACAGATAAGGACAAGCAGATAAAACCATGGAATTTGATTTGCTTTCCAGATAGATATATGCTCCCCCAACTCAAATTCAAAGATAAGATTTTGGTTGACTGTTGAGGGCTTCAATGAAATAGAAGTTAACAATTTCCTGATCTCAACTTCTCAAATGCGTTTGGAGCTCTTCTTTCTCATGTCCCCATGATTACATAACAGGCCTTATATTATAGTCTGAAGTTATTTTTAGCCTTGGGGGACTCTACTCTTAAGACGAATCACTGTCAAGATTTGCATAGTCATAATTGCCATTTTGGTTTTATCTACTTTTCCCTGCTCATTTTTATGTAGATACATTGGTGAGACTACAAATAAGTGTCTCTAATTGAGAAAGAAAACTTAAATCAATCGTAAAGAGAATTGTTCTGTATATCTAATTCTGCCTTCACTTGTGGTGCCAAAGAGGTAGTTCATAATCACAGTGGCTGCAGTGGTGTTCGTTATAGAAGTTATCTTCCCATTGGAATAGAAAGGGAAGTAGCTTTGAACTTTTTAAAATCCAACAGAACTATGCTAATTCATGAATAAACAATATCATATGTTTTGTAAAAACATTAGCTATCATGTCCATATGTGTTTTCCTGAAAGTTTTTTTAAATTTTTAAATTTTTAATTTATTTTTATTTAGTTTTTAATATGAAATTTATTGTCAAGTTGGTTTCCATACAATACCCAGTGATCCTCTCAACAGGTGCCCTCCTCAATACCCATCACCCACCTCCCCCTCCCACCTCCCATCAACCCTCAGTTTGTTCTTAGTTTTTAAGAGTCTCTTATGTTTTGGCTCCCTCCCTCTCTAACCTTTTTGTGTTTTCCCTTCCCCTCCCCCATGGACTTCTGTTAAGTTTCTCAGGATCCACATAAGAGTGAAAACATATGGTATCTGTCTTTCTCTGTATGACTTATTTCACTTAGCATAACACTCTCCAGTCCCATCCACATTGCTACAAAAGGCCATATTTCATCCTTTCTCATTGCCAAGTAGTACTCCATTGTGTATATAAACCACAATTTCTTTATCCATTCATCAGTTGATGGACATTTAGGCTCTTTCCATAATTTGGCTATTGTTGAAAGTGCTGCTATAAACATTGGGGTACAAGTGCCCCGATGCTTCAGCACTCCTGTGTCCCTTCGGTAAATTCCTAGCTGTGCTACTGCTGGGTCATAGGGTAGATCTATTTTTAATTTTTTGAGGAAATTCCACACTGTTTTCCAGAGAGGCTGCACCAGTTTGCATTCCCACCAACAGTGCAAGAGGGTTCCCGTTTCTCCACATCCTCGCCAACATCTATATTCTCCTGATTTGTTCATTTTAGCCACTCTGACTGGCATGAGGTGGTATCTGAGTGTGGTTTTGATTTGTATTTCCCTGATGAGGAGCGACGTTGAACATCTTTTCATGTGCCTGTTGGCCATCCACATGTCTTCTTTAGAGAAGTGTCTATTCATGTTTTCTGCCCATTTCTTCACTGGATTATTTGGCTTTTTTGGGTGTGGAGTTTGGTGAGTTCTTTATAGATTTTGGATACTAGCCCTTTGTCCAATATGTCATTTGCAAATATCTTTTCCCATTCCATTGGTTGCCTTTTAGTTTTGTTGATTGTTTCCTTTGCAGTGCAGAAGCTTTTTATCTTGATGAGGTCCCAATAGTTCATTTTTGCTTTTAATTCCCTTGCCTTTGGGCATGTGTCAAGTAAGAAATTGCTGCGGCTGAGGTCAGAGAGGTTTTGTCCTGCTTTCTCCTGTAAGGTTTTGATGGTTTCCTGTCTCACATTCAGATTCAGGTCCTTTATCCATTTTGAGTTTATTTTTGTGAATGGTGTAAGAAAGTGGTCTAGTTCCATTTTTCTGCATGTTGCTTCCCAGTTCTCCCAGCACTATTTGTTAAAGAGACTGTCTTTTTTCCATTGGATATTCTTTCCTGCTTTGTCAAAGATTAGTTGGCCATATGTTTGTGGGTCTAGTTCTGGGGTTTCTATTCTATTCCATTGGTCTATGTGTCTGTTTTTGTGCCAATACCATGCTGTCTTGATGATTACAGCTTTGTAGTGGAGGCTAAAGTCTGGGATTGTGATGCTTCCCGCTTTGGTCTTCTTCTTCAATATTACTTTGGCTATTCAGGGTCTTTTGTGGTTCCATAGAAATTTTAGGATTGCTTGTTCTAGCTTCAAGAAGAATGCTGGTGCAATTTTGATTGGGATTGCACTGAATGTGTAGATAGCTTTGGGTAGTATTGACATTTTAACAATGTTTATTCTTTAATTTTTTTTAATGTTTGTTTTTTTTTTTGAGAGACAGAGCATGAACGGGGGAGGGGCAGAGAGAGAGGGAGATACAGAATCCAAAGCAGGCTCCAGGCTCTGAGCTGTCAGCACAGAGCCCAATGCGGGGCTTGAACATACAAACTGTGAGATCGTGACCTTAGCTGACGTCCAATACTTAACCAACTGAGCCACCCAGGCACCCCCTGAAAGTTTTTATGTAGTGGTTTTGATTCTTATCTCCATGTCAGTTGCTACATTTATCAAGTAACTGCCACAGGCCCCCTTCTTAAGCATAGCAATTTTGGTGACTGTGTTTCTAATAAGCAAGATTTAAAAACCAAAGTAAACCAAACCAAATACTAGCCATCAGTCAAGTTTGTCACCTGTCTACTCTTTGAAGGGGCAGCAAATAAGTTGCAGATGGGTCACTACTTACAGTTCTTCGACATGTCTTGCGGGCTTGGCAGATGTTTTCTACAGTGTCACCACTACACAGCATTTAAAACTTCCATTTAGAAGGAGCTCTTGCTACTTCTTCTTAGCAGACGGCCCAGAGTCATAGGAGTATGAGTGGTTGATCACATTTTTCTTCAGTCCAGGGGCGCTGCTCTTTGTTTTAAAGGGTGGACTCAGAGGAAGAAAAAGATGTGTGCCTGTATGCTGGGCTGCCACAATGAATTCCTTTCAGTTCCTTTTTCTTCTCAGAGCCTGGTCCTGCTAGTGATACTCTGAACTTGAGTTCTAGGTGGCCACCATCTTCCCATTCCAGAGGGATTGGCCCAGATGTCACCTTTTTTTCCTGGCCATCCTCTCCAGGAAGGTCCTCCTTACTACTTTTTACCACTGCACTCAGTTATTTTCTTCATATCACCTCCCACAAGCTTGTGTACGCATACTTCGAAAAAACTGATCTGTCACACCTTTGGGATTATAACCTCCAGAGTCCACATATGTCTGGCTTATTGCTGTTCCACACAATACAACACTGCACAGAGCAAGCACTCAGTAAAAGTTTTTCGAACAAGTGTGAAATGAGGAGTTTTATAGAACTGACATATCCCATCTTGGGTCTTTCTTTATCTGCCTTACTAATGTCACTGTTCATAATAACTTCAAAAAATTAACTAAATTTAGCAAAATTATTGTTACTTTAGTGGGCAAAATTATTTTTTCAGCTGTTTTTTTTTTTGTTTTTGTTTTGTTTTTGTTTTTGTTTTTGTTTTTTTGGCATAGAGTTCCTTTTAGAAAGAACACTCCTCAAGAAAAATATCTGTGTAATCTACTCTGGTTGGGATAGGTGAGACACCAAGGCATGGTTTACATACTAAGATGAGACAAGTTGCTAGATAAAATGCTTGGCATAAGATGTTCCTAGTAATTAGAGGTTGGAGCAGGGAGCCATGCAGCACAATGAGACTCTGGAGCCTTTTTAAAAAAGTGCTTAACAGTTAAGAGGTGAGCAGTTTTTCATGGCAGGATAGCCACAGTCTTTAGAAAGCACAATTGTCTAATATCTGGTTTTAAGTTATTAACTTCCTCTGACATAAATCACTTTTATATAACACCAAACTTTGGAAAAGACTGCTACATACACACATTTTGGGGAGAGGTTTGGGGAAACCAGTGGAAAGCAGCTGTACCCAGAGTTTGTCACTGTGGAACTAAGACTTGGATTGGCTGCAGAGATGACAGGTAGCTATAACTTAAATATAAGTGGCCTCATTCTTTTCTTCTTAATTTCATTTATTTATTAATTGTGAAAGAGTGAGAGAGAGAGCTCAGGGGGAGAGGCAGAGAGAGAGTAGAGAGAGAGAGCATCCCAAGCAGGCTCTGTACCATCAGCATGGAGCCTGACAAGATGCTCTAACCCACAAACCATGAGATCGTGACCTGAGCCGAAATTAAGAGACAGTAACTTACTGTGCTGTTCAGATGCCCCTAAGTGGCCTCATTCTCTCAAGTGGTACTTTAAGTGGTACCACTTAAACATTTTCGGTTGGTGAGTTATGGGCTTACAGGAATCTCGGACTGCATTGAATGATGCATAAAGTTTCAGAACCATATTTATACATAGAATATAGTCATTGGTTAAAAACAAAGTGTTTGATATTTTTAGTGTCATGTGAAAAAAAGCCAAAGTGTGAGTTATTAGTGATTTCTGTTTTTAATGGTAGGAATTCTATATCTTCTCTGTCCACTGCCTGTAGAAATTTCTGGTTACCACAATCAATTTCTGAACAGAATGCTGGGGAATCCTAAGCTATGCACCTTGTGAAAGAACTGGCTTCCTGCTCTGGCTGTGGGGTGGGATGGGGGGAAGTTAGGCCCTGAGACACTGGGGTCCTTCATGCAGCCCAGGACCCACCCATGATTCCTCTTGAAGAAGGAGAGTTCTTGGGTGATTTGGGGGTTCTCTTGGGGCTTTAATCTCTTGAGTATTGGTTTTTTATTTTGGTTGTCATTGAGAACGTTACTCATAGGTCTGCACGTTTTTCAAAGTCAGCCAAGTTGGGGGGAAACACCTGCTAAATATAAAATCCACATGCTTAAGGGCATTTACTTTTTCTCACTATACCAGACACACAATTAAGAAGTGAATATTATGTGATGGACTTTTGAAAGAATCATTGATCATCCCTCCTTGGGATGTAAAAGTCAGTAATGAAAACCCAAATTTGTTTTACCTTTTTGCTTTAAAAATTATAGGATGGTAATACCTTATTAAAATATATAAATCCATAAATTACCATTTATTGCAAAGCCACAAGTAAAATTATGCCATCATACCCAGTTCTGTGGGTATGATGGCTTGTTGGCTTTCCCTCTTAAACCTCAGAAGGGAAAAAATTCTCTGACTACCGCTGTGCATGAAAAAGTGTTTTTCTTTGAGATGCCTCTAGAATGTGGGTATAGCATAGATTCAGGGAGGCCTTTCCAAATGGCTTTAGAACAGGTTCATATCTGGTTCTTCAACTGAGTTTGTATTTATGTATTTTTCTCTTGAATTACTCAGTACTATTTCAGTGGTCCAGTGCCCTTAGATGTGTTTCTGTACCAGGATGATGTTTGTGTTCAGTGATCTTCAAGGAAAACAATGTGTGGGGAGGTGGCAATGCTTAGAGATGAAAAGCATAGGCTTCTAATGTTGGAGTCAGACACAACTGGGTTGCCTTAGTCATGCCACTGAACATCTATGAAGATCATTTTGTGAGAATGTAGAATTAGATTTGTTTAGGATGACTTCTGCTACATCAGGTCTTGTGGTTTAAATGGCACTTTGAGGATACATTTGGGAAGTTGAACAGTTAAATATGCAAATTGGCTTTTAAGATATCAGTTTGTTCGTATTTGTTTATTGCAGCTCTCTCTGCATAAAACCTCTGTCTCTTCCTTGTTTATTTGTTTAGTTAATCTCGAGTCCTTGAAGGTATATTTCCACATTGTGGTTTGCAGGGGGCCTGTCCTGACTTCCTGGTCTCTATTACATATTTTTTCTTTCATGTGCAGTTTCTTGCCCTAACGCATGATGCTGAAATTCTTCCTCAACTTGCCCATTTCCTCCAGTTGTCTCTGAGCTCTGAAGGCAGTAATATTCTTTTTTATCACTGCATCCTCCATATCAATCACAGACACAGTTCTGGCACATAGCCCCCCCCTCAATAAGTATTAATTAAATGATTACTTGTTTTATTGATTTTCCAAGTATTATTTACTTTTCCAAGGGAAATAACCACCTGTGTTAAAAAAAAAAAAAAAAACAACTTTTCAGTACAATCACATGCTTTATTTCTGGCTTTATTATATGCTTTTAACAGAGGAATGATAGATTGTTATATTATATAAAAAAGAGAACTTGGAATCCATGTCCTCAGAGAATTTCACATAGGAGGAAATTAATCATTTTATCTGATTCCATAAACTTATTAATGACAGAACCAGTATTTCAGAGAGGGAAGCATTGTTCCAAGGTGAATGTTTATGGGTTTCAGGTTACTCTGTGTTGAACTCTAGTTTAGCTGTTTGGCTCTATTGCACTGGCTCAGATGTTGACTTCTCCAGTCCTCCCTCCCTTCACCTCTGATTTGAAGAGCGAGTTCAGGAAAGAGGGTGAGGACAGAAGATGGTTTGTCTAATGATTAAACAAGTTAATATATGAGCACATTTTGTATAGTTGTAGCCATGGCTACTTAGTGTTAATGATTTTTATTTAAGAGCTCTTTTATTCATTTATTTTATGTAGAAAACTGAGTTTTCTTTTTTTTTTTCAGTTTTATTGAGATTTAAGTGACATGTAACATTGTATCAATTTAAGGTGTGCAACATAATGATTTGATATATGCATATGTTGAGAAATTACGACCACAATAAGTTTAGTGAAGTCTTTTTTTTTTTTTTTTTTTTTAATTTTTTTTTTTTCAACATTTTTTATTTATTTTTGGGACAGAGAGAGACAGAGCATGAACGGGGGAGGGGCAGAGAGAGAGGGAGACACAGAATCGGAAACAGGCTCCAGGCTCCGAGCCATCAGCCCAGAGCCCGACGCGGGGCTCGAACTCACGGACCGCGAGATCGTGACCTGGCTGAAGTCGGACGCTTAACCGACTGCGCCACCCAGGCGCCCCAAGTTTAGTGAAGTCTTGATGGTACTTCTGACTCCAAGGGAAAACACTTAACCAAATCTCTGAATTATTATTTATTCCATGACAGGTAGGTGTGAAACTTTTCTTGCTTTAATGAGGACTTTTGCTATTTAGTTATTAAATGCCCCTTGCAAACACCTCATAAAGGAAACTACTACCATATTGATTTGTATCTGGTTTCTCTCTCCTTTCCATCCATTTAATTTTCCAACCTTCTGATTGTTAAATAGCACATACTGTCTTGATTTTGACCTGCAAATAACAAGCTGTCATTTATGAATTCCTTCTTAAAGATAATTATAAATGCTTATTTTCTTGTGATGTCTAGAAGAGAACTGGGACAGAATATTTTTGGACCGTTATTTGGCCATACAATGTCAAACAATGCTGACATTTGATTATCATAAGCTGTTCTGGACACTTCTTAGCCATTAGGACTCCAATACATGGGAGCTTGTGCTAACATATACATTTCTAGGGCTGACATGCAGAATGAAGACTTGGTTTTGCTCACTGGTAAGCATCATACTAAAGGGAAGAATAAAAGAAGGTGTGAAGCCAGTGGAAAGTCTGGCATGAGGTAAAGTTATAAAGCAGATCAGGGTAATCATCACTGTTTTCCCAGGTCCTATCACTCTTCCGTCCATGCTTTCTTTTCTTGAACACCCTCCCTGAGAAACCTTTTCTACTGGATCTTAAAGCCATGCTACTCTGGTTATCTAGAGCTGGTTATAGCTAAGCCTCCCTCTTTACTATAAAAGGTTTTGCCAGGGGAAGGCTGCCCCTCCACAGTGGGCTCACCTTCACTTTTGAGGTAATGTATTTAGTTTAAGTTTTCCTTCTGCATACGTGCAGCAACTTTTGCTAGTAAGTCCAAAGCAAAGCAGAGGGATTAACAATTCACAGCATTTCTTCTTCTTCTTTTTTTTTTTAACGTTTATTTTTTGAGAGAGAGAGTGTGAGCAGGGGAGGGGCCGAGAGAGAGAGAGAGAGAGAGAGAGAGAGAGAGAATCCGCAGTAGGCTCCAGGCTCTGAGCTGTCAGCACAGAGCTCAACGCGGGGCTTGAACCCACGAACTGTGAGGTCATGTCCTGAGCTGAAGTCGGATGCTTAACCGACTGAGCCACCCAGGCGCCCCATTTCTTCTTCTTTTTTTAAAATTAATTTATTATTTTTTAATGTTTATTTATTTTGAGAGACAGAGCATGAGTAAGGGAGGGGCAGAGAGAGAGGGAGGCACAGAATCTGAAGCAGGCTCCTGGCTTTGACCTGTCAGTACAGAGCCCTATGCAGGCCTCGAACCCATGAACTGAGTGATCATGACTTGAGCCCAAGTCAGATGTTTGACTGAGCCATGCAGGCACCCCAATTCACAAAACTTCCGACTCTTTACTTCATAGGGATATCTAGGTTTGTTTTTTACTTAATATATATAATTTTAAGGGAACATCAGAGAATATAAAATCTGCTTCCTTCTAATTGACTCTTGAGTTTTAATTGTTTGCTCTAGATGAAAATATTAAGCTTGATTGTTTTGCCATTTGATGAATTTTTCACTTATTTGCAGGCTGCTGCAGTCTTTCACCAGGCTTCTGATCTCGTGTTGAAATATGAGCTTGTCATTTTTCCTTAGCGAATATGGATCCCTGTTCCTTAACTTGCCTGCTTGTCTTTTTTTGGTTAAACACCAGTTTTTCAGTATTTTATTTTATTTTATTTTATTTTATTTTATTTTATTTTATTATTTTATTTTATGTTTATTTATTTCTGAGAGACAGAAAGAGACAGAGCATGAGTGGGATAGAGGCAGAGAGAGAGGGAGACAGAATCTGAAGCAGGCTCCAGACTCTGAGCTGTCAGCACAGAGCAAGACGCGGTGCTGGAACCCACCAACTGTGGGATCATGACTTGAACTGAAGTTGGAGGCTTCACCGACTGAGCCACCCAGGCACCCCCAGTGTTTTCTAATAGAACGTTGGCCATAGACACATTATTTGAAGCCCTGGACCTCATATTATTTGTACAAGAAATTGATGTTTCCTTTTCCTTATTGCTGACTCTGTTTTTGTGGTTCCTTGTGTCTTTCTTACCTTCTTCATTGGTTTCCTTTCCTGTTGAACCCTCATTTTCTTTTGTGTCATCATCATAGAACTGAATAAAATTTGCATTAAATAATTTTATTAACATATATTTTGTGTGTGTGATGGTGCTCCCTGTTAATTAACTATATTTTTATAAAGATAATGTATACTTCACTAAAAAATAAAATTCCAAAAATACATGAATATTATAGAAGTTTCTGAGAGAAAAGTAGTTCTTATTCCTCCCTACTGACTTCCTATGCTATTTCCTAGAGATAAACTCTCTTAACAGTTTCTTGTGTGTTCTTTTAGACATTTTTAATTTTTTTTAATGTTTATTTTTGAGAGAGAGAGAGTGCGTGCATGCACGTGAATGGGGGAGGGGCAGAGACAGAGCTGCCAGCGCAGAGCCTGACATGACACCCGAACCGTGTGATCATGACCTGAGCCTAAGTTAGACGCTTAACTGACTGAGCCACCCAGGTGCCCCTAAATGTTTTTTATATAAATCCTGTCAATACGTGGTTGTGGAAATATGTAACTTTAAATTTTTTTTGTAACTCTAATTTTTGTACCTGAACTTAATTTCTTTATGGAGCTTCCATTATCCTGATTATCTCTGAGTACTTGGAGACTGAATAGTGTCAAGGGCATCTGGACTGGACCACAGTCATCTCTATGTACCAGACCTCTCTTTTTCATCTTTTCTGTTTCTTTGGTTGTCACTGTGGCCCTGCCTGGTCATTTCTTCTCCCCAAATTTTGGCTTTGTGTTTGTGCTTTTGCTACTGAACACCAAAAGCTAAAAACTTTTTTTTTTTTTTTTTAATCCTGTAGATTCTTCTCTATTATCCTCTTCTGGAGACGTGGGACACACTGGGGCACATTCCTGCCTGAATGGGGATACCTGTCAGACAATAATAGCAAGTATAAGACAAAAATGAAATATTTATCTAATATATATGTTAACTGAACATTCAATAGGGATTTTCCTGTTTTCTTAGTATTTTGACTGAGCCTGAAAGATGAGGATAACAAATCGTGAAGTCTCCTACACGTTCTCAAGACAGTTGGACACTTGAAGGCCTTGTAGAGAGGAGGCCATACTGATCTGTAGACCTCATCCTTACCATCCAATCTATGTATACCGAAAATCAGAAACATTTAAGAGAATTTATTGAAGAGGGGGAATTTATAGGTGTAAAGAGTGCTTAGGCTTACCTATAGAGGTAAAGTGTTTTTGTTCTCTGGCTTCTTCAAGATTTTCTCTTTGTCTTTGATTTTCTGTACTTTGAATATATATGCCTTGAAGTAGATTTCTTTTCCTTAGTGTTCATCCTGCTTGATATTCTCTGAGCTTTCTGGGTGTGTGGTGCATAGTGTATGTTATTCGTTTGGGAATATTTTTAGCCATTATGACTTCAAATATTTCTTCTGTTTCTTTTTCACTTTCTTCTCCTTCTAGTACTATCATTATGTATATATTACAACTTTTAGAATTGTCCCACAGTTCTTGGACATACTCTTCTGTATATACTTTTTTTTCCATTTATTTTTCTGTTTGCATTTCTGTTTGGGAAGTTTCATTGATACATCTTTAAGCTCATCAGTTCTCTCACCAGTTTCTGACAAGCCCATCCATGTATTGCAAAGGCATTCCTTATTTCTCTTACAATGTGTTTGATTTCTAGCATTTTAGACATTCTGTTTCTCTACTTACATTATTTCTCTGTTCTTACATTTGTCTATTTTTTCTTTCAGAGACCTTAGCATATTAATCATAGTATGTTAAATGATTTCCCATCTGATACTTACAAAACCTGTGTCCCATCTAAGCCTAGTTCTGATGCTTGCTCTGTCTCTTATAGCTGTGTTTTCTTCTTGCCTTTAGCATACCTTATAATTTTTATTGAAAGTGCACATGATATACCAGGGACTAGGAACTAAGGCATTTAGGCCTTTAAGTGTGAGATTTTATATTAATCTGGGTAGGAGCTGGCTGTGTTTAAATGTTTGCTGTAGCTGTAAGTGCCAGAAGTTTCAGTTTTCTCTGGTTTATTTTTTTCTTCTGTGTTTTCTTTGGATTTTAGTAAGAACTTCTTAAATAGACTCTGTGTTTTGCAGCTGTCTCCTTTATAATTCACGGTTATTATACTGAAGCCCTATGGATGTGGTGGCAAGGTATTAGGGAAAGGCAGTCTTCTATAATCTTAATTTGACTAAATCTCATTTTTATTAATGGACTTGAGTCCCTTGGATGTGACCTTTAGGAGCATTTCTTAGCCTTTTTTGGCTAGCGAGGCCTGGAGTTGACTAATTGCCCTTTCCTCAGATCCCCTGAGGCTCTGGTAATCTCTGGAGGGAGGATCTTTGTTATGGAGAGTGCTCTGGGCATATTTCACCAGAATGGTATTGTGCTCCCCTCCTAGCCCAAAACAGGAGGGGATTGTCTTTGATCTTCAAGGTGAGAACTGCTGGAGTTCTTGGAGGTAAAATCCATGAAAATGTAGTGAATCTTCTAAGCTGGGCCCCTCACTCAAGCTTGTCCACATTCAGCCTCCTGCTGTCCACCAGTCCACCAGTCCACTAATGTTGTCATTTACGTGTTTCTACCAGTTAGTGGCTCCATGGCTTCTGCTTCAAGTAAGCCCATCTCAGCTGTGAGTCTCTGTATTTGTCTATCTCTCTAGTTTCTGAGGTGGTGGTTTGCCCTGTAATCTCAGTTCTCTGTCTGATCTGAGAAGTCACTGATTTGCAGTTTGTACAACTTTTCTCTTGTGAGGATGACAGTGACAACTTCCAGGCTCTTTACATATTGGAAGCTGCAGTGGAATTCTCACTTCCTTTTAAGACTCTTCATGATATCTTGGAAATCCCCCAGTCTGGGAGCTCCACCTCCCTGCTCCTCTCCAGACTTACTGCTCTTTAATCTTCCACACATAAGTGTCCTCTAAGCGCCTGATGCTTCCTTTCTTGCTTTTCTGGATTCATTCCAACATATTTTTTTGGTTTACATCTTCATTTTGCTGCAGTTTATTCTCATAGCTCCATAAGAGAGGGAATATGGGAAATAAATTTTTTTATGGGAAATAAATTTTGAATCTGTATCAGAAAATGTCTTCTAGCACCCAGTGTTACTGATTTTTACTAATGTGATTTTGCTCTCAAAGTTTACACTCCTATGTCTAATTCTTTGCCTGGGGGCAGAAACATATGTGTGATATGTCTGTGTCTGGGATATGTATGTGTGTATATGAGGAGTAGAGGGGCAGAGTTGGGAGTTGATTGTTCTGTACATATGTTATGCCCAGAATTCGTGATCCCCAAAGACCGCCAGGGAGCCGAGTCTGATGTGAAAGCAAAAGAGCCTTTATTCGAGCTAGCTCGAGCTCAATCCCTTACCTGCACCGATGCAGCGATGAGATACTGGGGAGAGAGAGCAAATTTCAAAAGGACAAAGGTTTTATTGGGGCCTAGGGGCAGTTGGTGAGGTAATGGCTGTGGCCTCAGCCGATTGGCTGGGGAAGGGTCCGAGTCCTGTTAGGCAGGTGAGCAGGAGGTTACTCAAGGGGAGGAGGCGTGGTCAAGGTGAAGGACACAGAACAAGATGGAGTTGGCCAGCGTAGGCCCGCCCTTTCACATAGCAACTTTCAACTAATCTGTTTATTTTCAGTGCCACATCTCACTCCTACCCAATGCAGGACCTGACATTTCCAAGTACCACATGTTTATGTGGTTCTGTTCTCCTGATAGGCTCCACCTCAACTAGGCCCCCTCAGTGCATCTTGTAACCATCTGAACCCACATTCCCAGATGGATTACAGATATATATATATATATATATAGCAAAGATAGTGATAATTATACAGGTTTTATTGTGACAAAAATTTAGAAGCATTTTTACTATCTTTACAAAAATTTAGCAGTTAAGTTTTTAGTTAACATGACTTACTGACTTCAGTAATTGTTATTTTAATGCACAAGACTGCGCAAAGCACCTATGGTTAGAGAACAACAATAGAGTTTCCCATTTTTTCATTTACTTCTATTGAGATTTTTTGTGTGTATCTTCAATGATATTCTTTGCTTTGAGTGTGAGTAAAAAATATTTAATGCTTCAGTAGACCACTTTGGCATGTGTGGTGTGTATCATGCAAACCAGCCTCAGATTTTCCCGTTCTCCATCAACTGGCCCTGGGGAAATCCCTAGGTATTGTAAGTGGTATTACTGAAAGGAGAAGTGATAGCACAACAGGAACAGGCAGGGGCCATATGTTCAACTTCCTTGTGCCTTTGGATCCTGCTAGAGTCCAGTCTTATATATGTCATTTACACATGCAAACTTTATGGCTTCCTGGGTTAGATAATAATTAATGATGAATAGTCACATTTCATGTTAATGGTATCACAAGGTTAAGTCTCAGTCTCTACCAAGAAGACTGGTAGCAAGAGAACAAGTGTTTTATTAAAAGGGAATATTTATCTTTTAAAAATGGTATGGTATATCTGCAGAATCCTAGAGGTCTATCTATGAATCCCAGTCAGGGTTTGTTGTTGGGTTCATGCAATAGTCTGTTTTGCCAAAGACCTTTGGATCAATAATAGATCCTCTGGATTCCCACTTACGTTGCTGGATTACTAAGATGCTTGAACTGTCTTATTGTGATCTGGCTCTCACTTAATGTTGGCAGCCTTACAAATTATTTATTTAATGAGTTGAAGGAAGAAACACATCCATTTTTTTTATAAAATCCGAAAAGCTCACCAAGAGTTGTTATCTCTATCTTTGTGATGAGGAAGCAAAGTATAGTACCTTGTCTTTCATTTTGGAGGGGATATCCTGGTATGTCTTGAACTCCCTGGAGTGTCAAAAAGTTGGAAAGACATTAGGTTTTCCTGGAAATTATCTCTCTATGTGTCTAGAGTTCCTGTTGCTACTGAATATCCTCTAAGATACCTGATAGTTTTTGCTGACTAGATTCTACCAGCATTATTTTACCATGTGGAGGATCACCATGATGGCCTATGGAATGGTAAGATGGCACAAGTATTAACAGACTAAACTCTAGCACAGAGCCAAGAGCTGTAGAGGAGTAATGACGACCTAACCTTCTATCCTTGCTGGCTGAAGGTAAATGTGTGTGTGTGTGTGTGTGTGTCTGAGAGAGAGAGACAGAGAGAGAGAGAGAGAGAGAGAGAAAATTGGAGCATTCAGGGTATCAGGGGCCATGTTGCCTTTTCCATTAAAGAGTCTGCATATGGATCACTATGATTGAGTCACCACATGGTTAAGTTAACAATAATCTTTTGATTTTTTTTTTAAACCAATTTGTTTTTCACAGGGGCTGATAGGCCAGTTAAATGAGGATGGAGGAGGATTTATAATTCTAGTATTTTTCAAGTACTTGATGGAGGTACTAATGTATGAAATCCCCTTAAAAGTGAAGAAATTGATTTTGACCTACTATTTTGGTAGAGAGGAGTTATCCTTGAGACTTTCATTTTGCTGTTTCTATCATAATCTCCTTTACTTTACAGGAGACTAATGTGATCTTGTCTGTAACAGTATGTCTATTCCAACTGAGCACTCAAGAACCAAGGAAATAACCACAAACATGTTTTTAGATGCACTAGGCCTCTGCTGAAATGGAATTGAGCCAAAGCTCCAGTTATAACTCTCCCTAGGTACATATTTTCTAATTCTTAGAAAACAATGGCATTCTGGGCCCTCCATGGGTTTATGTCATCTCAGAATCAGTATCCAATTTTTTTTGGGAAGTATGGATAGTTCCTTTTCTCAACACATAGTTACCTTGTGTGTTAGGATTTTCCAGAGTAACAGAACCAATAGGATAGATAAATAAATAGATAGATAGACAGGTAGATAGATAGAAGGAGATTTGTTATGGACATTGGTTTACACAATTAATGGGGGCTGAGATATGTTACAATCTGCTGTCTGCAAGCTGGAAAACTAGGAAAGCCAGTGGTATAATTCAGTTTCAAGTCCAAAGGCCTAAAAACCAGCATTGCTAATGGTACAACTCCTAGTATGAAGATGAAGGCCTGAGAACTAGAGATACAATGGTCTAAGTCCTAGAGTTCGAAAGCTCCTGGGAACCAAGAACTTCAGTGTCTAAGGGCAGGAGAAGATAGATGTTCCAACTCAAGAAAAAAGTGGGAGAATTCATCCTTCCTCTTCCTTTTTTGGTTTTGTTTGGGCCTTCAACAGATTGGAAAATGTCTGCCTACATTGGTGAGGGTGGATGTTCTTTACTCATTTGACTGATTCAAATGTTAAACTGTTCTGAAAACATGCTCAGAAATACACCCAGAAATACTTTTTTGCCAGCATCTGGCCATCCCTTAGCTTAGTCAAGTTGACACATAAAATTAACCATCACATCCTGACAAATGACCTTAGTCCCTTTGAGTAGGATTCTAGGAATCTTCTGGGGAAATTTATACTTGTGGTATTATTGTAAGGTCCTCCTGAAATCTCTGTAGTCTCATCTTCAGGTGAGTATGTTTGTTGACCCAGGCCTATAAATTGGATGAGGAGCCTTAACTCCTTTATGTTGACTCAAATTGGGCCTCTGTTTATCAGACGTAAAAGGTTTTTATTAGTGTTATACAAATCAAGTAGAACCTCAGTTCTGTTCATATGTCTTAGCCCTTCATAAATTAGCTCATACCAAAGATCTTTGCCAGTCACATCATTTTGATAATTGCTCTGGTCCTCCTGTCCATCATGGTCCTCTTGCCCATCTTGCTCCTCCTGGTTAAGTGATGCTCTATTAGGGCTTACTGAAATCAGGGAGACTGGTTAAAAAACATTTTTCAGTCTGGAAGGATAGCCACTATGGAGCCTCAGAGCTTTACAGGGAAGGTGGTGCTTCAGTTTTCCTTGACAGGATATTGACTAAAACAATGTATTTCTTAGTGCTTTGGGGTAGACAGTATACTCTGAGCCCTCTTAGGAGATTTAGTTAGGAGACTGTTATACTTGATTATCTATTCCAATATTTCTATTTTCTTAAATCTTGGGATTTTCACATCTATATTTTCATCATGGTCTATAATTTTGTTCCTTCCGCCATGGTCTTAGAATCCAGTCAATTTCCATGATACTCTTCTTGGCTAACCACCAAGTAAAAATAACACAAAATATTTTATTTTGTTTTTATTTATTTATTTATTTATTTATTTATTTATTTATTTACTTATTTATTTGAGAGAGAAAGAGAGAGAGAGCATGAGCGGTGGAGGAGCAGTGAGGGAAGGGGATGGAGTATTCAAAGCAGCTCTGAGTGGACAGCAGAGAGTCCAATGCAGGGCTCAAACCCATGAACCGTGAGATCATGACCTGAGCTGAAGGCAGACACTTAACCGACTGAGCCACCCAGGCACCCCAACAACTAAATATTTTAATTATTTTGGTTTGTAAGCTGTTTATTTTCTAAATTAGACTTTGTACCATCCTCGCCATGACACGTTTGGATTTGATTTTATTTATTGATTTTGAGGCAATGAAAGATGGATGAAGCACAACATGAGAAAACTTGTCATTCTCTTGAAAGTTATCCTGGTCAGGTGAAGCCATTAGAGGATTTCTGGTCTGAAAAGTCTCTACTCATCAGACAGAGAAGGAGGATCTTCTGCTCACCATGGTGGCCCTTTATGGACTTAGGAATTTGGGGGTACTCAAAGTTATCCGAGTTAAATGGAGCCAAATGTATCCATTCAAATCATTAGGCTACCAGTCTTTCCCAATTAATGTCCTAAATTTTCCAGAAAGACCTGATGAAGTTGAGAATTGACTTATAATCATTGTAACTTAAGCTGGGAATTAAAAATCTTGAACTGGCTATTTCATTTTTTATTGGCCTCAGTAAGTACTTAGAAGACATTATTGACAGTCACAAACTTTACATTCTTCATTTTTATCATAATACTTTATTGTAGCAGCTACCTGGGCTGTCAAAGCATTGACTCCAAAAGGCACTTCATTTCAGGTGATCACTGGTGATTATTTAAATAACTATTTTACCAATGCATACATGGATTTTCCTGGATCCCACCATTTAGTTTTAGCAGGACCTTTATCTATTGAAAAAAATTTAGATCAGATAGAAAATCCTAGATTGCCTTTTTTTTTTTTTGATATTGAGTTGTGAGGGCAGAATCTAACTTGTTTAATAAATAGAATTACTATATACATACTATATGGGTTACAAAAATATCGGAAGTGTTAAAGAAACATGTTCAGGATGATCATCTGGAATCACAGAGCCACAGAACAGAACTGGTTGCCTGTGTAGTTGACATTCCTGTCAAAATTAGGAAAGTGCCCTCGAAATTGGGAAGCTATCACTGTAGTTGCTATTTCCAGAACCCCACTGCAGCTTGTATGACCCACATCAGGAAAAGTGATGTTTAATTCCAAGATTGTCTTCTCACTTTCTAAGTTCTTGAATTCAAGTTTCACACACACACACACACACACACACACACATGAAATAAAAAGAAAAAAAAGACATCAATTAGTGGAATCTAAACTCACTGCAGCTCTGCCTTTAAGTTCATCTGGAAAATGTAGTTTCTATTTTCAGTCTCTGTAGTACAGATTCTTTTATTTTTTTATAATTTTTTTTAACATTTTACATTTAACATTTTTGTAACTCATTTTTGAGAGACAGAGAGAGACAAAGTGTGAGTGAGGGAGGGGCAGAGAGAGAGAGAGGGAGACACAGAATCCGAAGCAGGCTCCAGGCTTCAGTTGTCAGCACAGAGCCTGACAGTGGTAGAAGGGCGGCTTGAACTCAGGGAGCCTGAGATCATGACCTGAGCCGAAGTCGGGCACCCAACCAACTGATCCACCCAGGCGCCCCTCATCAGATTCTTAATTGCTACATATTTTTCTTTTTCCCTTTTTTGCTTTTTCCTTTTTTTTGTTGTTTTGTTTTGTTTGTATTTATGTTTAAGTTCTGTTCTAGTTTCTTTTTGGCTATTACTCTTTTGAATGTGTAAGCTATTTACTCAAAAAAAAATAAATAAATAAAATGTTTGGAGAGAAACAGACAGCATGATCTAGGGCAGCTGCCAGCATCAGTTTGTGAGCATTATCTCTGAATGTTCTTCACTTACTCGCTGTCTTCTCTTGGGGCACATTGTCCTTCATTTGGACAAATAAGCAGTGAAGTGCTGTATATCAGTGATTTTCCAAATTGTGAATGTGTGTTTATGTAGTTCCCTTATTAACAGACTCTGGCATCTACTGCAAATATGATTATACTTTTTCCTCATCCCCACTCTAATTGCTGAGTTAGGAAGCTATGTCTCAGAGAGTAAAGGTAACAAGTATAAATAGTTTTTCCCTTGGTCCTTTCTATTTTTCCATTCTTTGCGGGTGGCACTGGGCACTTAGAGAACTCATGGATGCAAGTGAACAATAGTTGCTGAGCCTTCCTGGACTGTGCCATTTACTTTTTGAGAACTCCATTCCCTGCAGGGATTCTGGAACGGTGTCTATCAGTTTGTGGCATCCTTTCTGGATTTGGCAGATACTCTTTACAGTTTATAGTTTAGGATTATGACTCTTTTTAGTTTTATTAGTTTTCTTTTTTTCTGCCTCTTATTCCTTGTCATTTTGTAGGCTGAGATAGTAGAGTGTAATAAAAACAGCTTTATCGTGACGTATTTGTCAGAAATATGGAAATAGGAAAGTTATTGAAAGAAATATTTAAGATTTTTGTCTTTCAGAATATTTATAATAAAACAAAAGTCAAGTTCCTTTTTACTCATGTGGCTTTTAACCCTTTTCTGCACATCAGTAAGGCTTAATAGCAACAACAAAAAGAGAATGAATTCAGTAAATTTAGTTGGATGATGATCTCGTTTGGGATCTAACTAATGGGAAATGCAAATGACAACTTGAACCTCCACATTGTTTGTTATTAAACATGTGATAAGTACAGCCTTTCCCTAGTGAGTTCCTCTTGAGGAAACTTTTCATCTGGGAATCTACAGAAAATTATGAGGCGATTTTGCCTCCTCCCAGACCAATCTTCCTTTTAAAGCACTCGTGGATGCTTAACAGAGTCAACAGTATATTAAGAATAAATGGCTTCCCTAGGGCTATGGAGGGGAAATGGAAGAATGATAGGTATTAGGGCCAGAGTAAGACTAGTAATATTTAGGTCATAAATGGAAATGTCACTTTGTCTGGGGACTGTTTGCTTTGCATATTTACAATTTTAGTAATTTAAACCCTAGTTTGTTTTAAAAAATATTTTAGACAATATATGAAAATATACAAAATAAAAACAAACAAGTGAAGAGACTGAGGTAAAAGGAAAATATGAAAAAACAAGATAAAGCAGGAAGTAAAGAATTTAACAAATGCTTGCTTCAAGATTCTGTCTGCTTGCTAAAAGTGGGTTGGTGATTTTCTCAGAGCTTTCTAGAAGCCATTGTGGAGAGGAAAGTGTAATTAGTTGCAAGATTCACAGACTCATTAAGATATAAACAAGGGCAGTGCTCAGGAGACCTGCACAATATTCTGGGTACTAAAATACAGGGTTAAAATGTGACTTGTTTTCTTAACAATATTCATAGGGTAAATAAAACAACAAATTTTACAGAGACATTTTTTTTGAACATTTTCTTAATAAAGTCAGTGGCATAACACCAAAAAGTAACTCATTTAAAACGTATTCCAGTGGAGGTTAGAGTGGGACAGTTCAGGTGCAGATTCCTGCTGGTATGTAGGTTTGAGTATTCAGAAATGTATTCATTGCAAAAACTTAATTCTTTCAGTTCTAATAATTGTTTTAAATTTAAATAGGATACCTGTGTGTAAAAAATTCAAGTAATAAGAATAAATACAATAAAAAAGCAAAATGCACTTCTACTTTTCAAGATTTTTAAAAACTTGAATTTTTTTTTAAATTTTATTTAACGTTTAATTTATTTTTGAGACAGAGAGAGACAGAGCATGAATGCAGGAGGGTCAGAGAGAAGGAGACACAGAATCTGCAACAGGCTCCAGGCTCCAAGCTGTCAGCACAGAGCCTGATGCAGGGCTCGAACTCATGGACTGCGAGATCATGACCTGAGCCGAAGTCGGCCACTTAACTGACTGAGCCACCCAGGTGCCCCTGAATTTTTTCTCTATATAAACAAATGCATAAAGTACATGTGTGTACATACGTGTGCACATGCTCACACACACACACACACACACACACACACACACACACAGCAGAGCTACATTTTGGCATCCGCCACTCATACATAGCTCCAGAGCTATCATTTTTAAATCATATACTTTGGTTCATATGAATATAATGAGGGATCCAGCCACTAGTCCATGTGGACTAATGGAATAACTTTGGGGAGAGTGCTCTTCATGCTGCCAAGAGCAGAAGCCAGGAGCAGATGAGTCCTAACAGACATCTATCTGCCAGGACATTTACGCAGAGATTCTGCGGTAGAGCAGTCAACTGGGTCACACTCTGGGTCTCTGCCCCTCATCGCCCTTTCTTCAGCCAGAAAGCATATGTCACATATCTGCTTTTAGGCCAGAGATGTGTGAGTGACAACTCAAGTAGAAAGAAAGGCCCTTGCCCTTGTTTCTGCGAAGATCATCCTGGCACAGAGATAGCCAGATCTAAAAGACCATTGGACACTCTACCTGGTCATGAAAAAGAGGTCACAAACTCAACAAAAGGAACCAGACTTAACAGAAACACCAGTACAGGGAATTAAAATAGATATCACGTATGTCCTAAGACTTAGAAGCAAAGATATCACAAACAAGGAATAAGATAAAGAATTTATGAAACAAGAATAGATAGTAATGGCAAAAATTAGAGAATGTGAATATAGCGTAATTATTAACATTAAACTCTGACTCTGTTTCCAGAAGAAAACTACAAAAACAGTTGAAGAAGAAATTAATGGGCTGGAAATGTGAGAAGGGACATAAAATGACACAGGACAAAAAGGGATAAGCAAAGATTTAAAAGTGGAGACATGGCTGATAGCATTAGGAGTCCCAACATCTATCAAAATGATGCCAGATGGAGAAAACAATGAGAGTGGAAGTGATATTTAGAGGAAAGAAAAGATAGGGAATTTCCAGAAATAGAGATATGGTTAAAAATCCCCAAATCCTGAGTGCACTGTATTCGGAGCACATACATGCACTCCTGGAAGCATGGTAGAAAGATTTTAGAGCATGAAGGATGAAGGGAAAAGTTCTAAAGTTTCTGTAAAGACAACAGAGTACTTACAAAAAAACCAGAGTTTTTTAAATATGAATTTTAGAAGCAACATCAAGTTGTAGAAGTTGATAAAATCAAAGATGAATGGATATTAGAAAAAAAGAAAGTTAAAGTTAGAAATAAATAGATCTCAAATCCTAAGGATAAATTATTTTTAAAGGAAATGAACAGGAAAATGAAGGTTAAACAAGTAAACTACACAGTTTAACAATAGGTTACTAGACTAAAAATAGAAAGATAACAATTATTATTTTCCAAGGAAAAGTCACATCAAATAATGTCAAGTAAACAATCTTAAGGGAAATAAAACAACACTGATTTTTAATCTGGGTAGAAAATTTTCAAACAGGAAAGGATAAAGAAAGAGGAAAGGAGAGGACAGACAGATGACTATAGGTAGGGAACTTGTGTCTTAAAATCTTGAAGTTCCTCTCCTATTAGCATTTCATGGGGAGAAAACCAAGATACTGACTCTAATACCACACCCTTTTAAAACTCCAGTTCCTTACTTTAAGAGCAAGAACCTACAGGCACTGTCTTGTGTCTATCCTTAAAATCTCAGGGGTAGTGTTTTTTATTTCAAACAGGTGGTAGTTGGGTATGGTATTCTTGTATGGCCATGCAGCTGTTAACATCAACTCTAAACATTGGAATATTGGAGTATGTAGGAAGTTGGAGAAAATCACAAGTCCTCATAGAATTTATAGGCTGTTGAGTAATAAAAGACAAAGGATGTTACCTCACCATTGAGTATAATCGCATTTTAGCTGGAGTTGTCTCTAAAGCAGGCACTAGAACAATATGCTTTATATTTCTCGCTCTAAAAATGGTTCATTTATTAAAAAAAGAAAAGAGACAAAAGAAAGCATTGGTAAATACCTCTTTAAGGCTGTGGTTCAAATCAGTGGACATCTCTATAGATAACAAAGACCATTTTTCCATCATTGATCTTTCTTTTTTTTTTTTTTTTTTTAATTTTTTTTTTTAACGTTTATTTATTTTTGAGACAGAGAGAGACAGAGCATGAACGGGGGAGGGGCAGAGAGAGAGGGAGACACAGAATCAGAAGCAGGCTCCAGGCTCTGAGCCATCAGCCCAGAGCCCGACGCGGGGCTCGAACTCAGGGACCGTGAGATCGTGACCTGGGCCGAAGTCAGACGTCTAACCAACTGAGCCACCCAGGCGCCCCGATCATTGATCTTTCTATTTGGAGACAACATTCTTGAAGATGTGGTTACAATAGTAAGCAGGTGTTACTGCAGAATTCGGTAAACCCTTCTCTGTGCCCGCTTCTCTGAGATGCTGCTTCTTCCATTGTCTTAAGAAATGCATAAAATACCATGTGAGAGAAGACAACACAAAAGCTACTCATCCTGGACTTGACTGCCATAAAACTAGGCAAATAGTTTCAGAGAAATTTGTTGTAAACTAGGCAAATCTAGTTCAATTGCATCTCTAGTTCAAAAGGATGCTTGGTCTATGGTGTGATCACACATGTGTGTGGAGGTCCCACCTGGGTCTGATCATGTTTTACAGTCTTTTGGACTTTTGGCAACAAGTGTTATTATATCTACTTTCCCATAGCTTTCCCCTACTGTTAATGGAGTGAGAAATGAAATATGCTTTCTTAACTTCCCTTGGGCTTTAGTAAAGTTAGACTATGACTAGGCAACCAGCAATGGGAAACAGTGAGAAACAAATGGCAAATTCTCACAAATCAAGTCCTTCCTTAACGTCAGCTATGGCACATACACTGCACTGTAGCTAATAATAATAAAAAAAGAAATAAACAAAGACTTGTAACCTTATTGCTGTTTACTCCTCACCCTGCCCTCCATTCCTCCAGCTCTGTATCCCTAGGAGACAGGTGACTGTCAACATTAATCTTGTAGTAGCTACAAACATGAAAACTAACATCGACATGAATGGACTTACTTGACTGTGAGTTCCTTAAGGACAGAGAATTGTATCCTATTGGTACTTTAAATCCCCAGACAGAGAACATAATGCCATTTCACATATATTTGTAGCACCCACTATACAGTTCTGCCAACTGCCTATCTATAGTGGAAAAGATAAAAAAAAGTAGTGCTGTGAGCACAGAACTCTGGACCTTCCACAAAACATATGGCTCTGTTGGGATGATCTCCTCTCTACTCCACACTGATCTTTTGTAGAGGGTAGGTAAACCCGTACTCATTTTATCCCTGGGGTATTGAAACATCTTGGTTTTCAAGTATTACTTGAAAGATTTGTATGAGAAACAGTAATATAAGACTATAAAGTATCTAGCAGGGACATTTTGTTATTATTTTATCTTTAACATCTTTTCATTTTGGGAATTAATAAACAAAACAGTTTTTTTCACGAGAATTAATGGCTCATGGCAGGCAATGTCGTGAGTGAAAAAAGCCAGAAGTCATTTAGAATCAACTAATATTTACTGAGTTTTCTACTATATGGCAAGCCTTTGCTAACCTTTGGCTATCCTGAAGTGAGTAAGACAGATATGGTCCCTGTCCTTACTGAGTGGACATTTTAGGCAATAGGCAAAATGCCAACTGGCTAAACAAATACATTAAACAAACAACCAAGTAAACAGATATTTCGGTGCTTCATAGGAAAGAAACAAGGTGCTGAGAGTTGAGATGGGGTCAGGTGGTGAAATGGGGAGGGGAATACAGAGGGACTTTGGAGAGGGCACTGACAAGGTAAGAGGCTGAGGTAAGAAGGAGAGCCAGAGCCTAAACACTGGAGAGTATTCTAGACCAATAAACCAAAGGCAGAAATTTGAGGTGGGAAAAATTTGCATGTTTGATCTAGATTTGAATGTAAACATGGTCATTTATGAGCCTAAGTAGGCAAGTTCTTTTACCTAGGACTAGACTCTTATTTTCATTACCTAGAATTATTCTTTTGATTTGTAAAATCAAAATAATAATGCCTATTATTATTATGTTGAAAATTGGTGTAGAAGTTAAAGTTCTCTATGACAAAGTGCCCAAGGCACTGTAGATCTTCAGAAAATGTTGTTTCTCTTTTCTGCCAACATTTTGTAGCTTTACGTGAATTCCTTACAGTCAGAGTGATAACAGCAACAAAAAAAATGTTATACTTCCTTAGGACAAGTGTCATTCTGTTCCAAGAAGCACTTACTGTAAAAAAAAATCTTTTGGAAGCTTTAAACAGGATTCAGCTGCACCCTAACAACTGTGACAGTCACAGATTACCATACCTATTTTTTAATGCAAGTGTATTTCAGTGACAACAAAAACAAAACAAACAAACAAAATCCCAAGATCGAAATACAACAGATTGAAACTCTTACTTGGTGAGTTTTCAGTAATAGATTAGTGTGTATTTAATCGCCTTTTCAGCATGAATTTGTTTAATCTCTTTTACATTAAACAGACTGTTAAACAAGACTTCACAATGCTGCTCTATCACCACCAGAATTATCTTACTATCTATAGACATTTTGCATTTTAAAAAGCCCTACAAAAACATGTGCCTGTTTATATGACCTTTCATAACTAATTCCAGTTGGGTTTTGTCAACCAGTTGTAATGCTTGTTTTCTTAACAAGCAAGTAACTTGCTCTTTCTTGGAGCAAGAACATTTGATACATTAAATGATTAGAGCAGTTTAAGTCCTGAGCAAGTTCTGTTCACTAAAACATACTCCTCCGAGGTTTGCCACAGCCATAAAATGAGCCACAATAAAATAATCCCTGGTATTATTAACTCAATAACCGCTGTGTGTTCTGGTGAAGAATAAGTGGCTGAACATAAGCTCTGTCTGTAACACACACACACGTGCACACACACACACACACACACACACACCCTCAGATGGCATAAACCAGAACCTATATTGTGGCTGTCATGATTGCAGAGAGGTCTGAATATGGAAGGCCAGGTTTGGATTCACAGTGGCCCAGGTCTCTTAAGATGTAGAAAAAGACCTGCTTTTCCCAGCTATGGTCCTTTCTTCTTTAAATGTGAATAGCAGGTGACTTACTTTTTCCCACTGCCACCAAGACCTCTAGTTAGCAAGGTTGAGGTGGCTAGGAAAAGCTAATGGAGGGAGAAGATGTTTCTACTCCATAAAGATTTTCAGAGAGATGGAAAGAGCCATTTGGAGTTTGTGGTGGTGCTGATGAGGAGAAAAGGGAAAAAAAAGTTTTCCTGAAGAGAGTGAATGGAAATCTTATAGAAAACCAAATTATGACACAGGTGAAGTGAAACAAATTGAAATAACTTATTTTAGACAAAGCCAGGGTGAGTCATTTGAGTCAAAAATCTAAACCAAAGAAAACCCCACTAAAATTTCCTTTTTAAGAGAATGGGAAAGGAATATTTGTTGTCTAAATAATTCCCAGGAATATAGACATTCTTTCTGGGAATAAGAGACAGTGAAGGGAGATTTATGTAGGTTTGAATTAAAGATGATTTCTTCTACTGGATACCTGTGAAGAACTGTAATGACTAATGAAACGAACTGTACTTTTAACTTTGTTCAGCCGAATGTATGTCTCTTATTTTCTCTTTACTAGTGGCCTAGAATGCCTTTTTTTCTCTCCATTTATTTAAATCCCACAGTTTAATGTTAAAAATATTACCTCCTCTGGAGACAAACCAAGAAACAGACTCTTAACTATGGACAACAATCTGATGGCTGCTAGAGGGGAGGTGGGTGGGGGATGGGTGAAATGGGTGATGGGGATGAAGGAGGGCACTTGTCATGATAAGCACCAGGTGTTGTACAGAAGTGTTGAGTCACTATATTGTACACCTGAAACTAATATTACACTGTATATCAACTATAGTGGAATTAAATTAAAAAAATAAGTAAAAGTCTTACCTTCTTTCTTAAATTTCTTTTACTGACCCCCTTCTCAGTAAGCTCCCCTTTCTCTGACTTTTCTTAGCTACTCTTTTATTATGGAGCTGGAAATCCTAGTTCAACACAGAAGGGGAAATAGAAAAAGGCTGTTTGTGGAATGGATAGATGGATGATCTCTTTAGGGATCTATATGCAAGAATTGTCAGTCTTTTGTTTTGGAAAGAGGGAAGTGTTTTGTGGAAGTTCGGTGGTGAAGACATGATGCCAACATGGAGAGGATGAGATTGAACTTTTCCTCTCCTTGCCTTTAGGGTGGGTTTTGAGCCTCAAAGGAGAGAGAGGTGAAGGCTGGAGGAATTATAATCATGAAAGACTCAGTGAAACGTCAGATACAAGCAGTGTTTCTTTAGGGCCCATCAGAGCATTTATACCATAGATTTGGTAAGACGATCATCACAATCCTGTCTCTTTCTCCTCCCCTAGCCACATAGCTGGTGTGTTGTCACCTTATGACTCAGGAGGCCACTGGTGTTGGACTCTTGAGCATTCCATATGGTGCTCCCACAGAAGGCCCCGGAGCAGAGGCAATGGAAGGGTACCTAGATGAAGAAGCCAGAGCAGAGGGACACAAAGAGGAAATTGGTTATAAGAAAATGAAAGACCTCAAACAAGAGTCTCAGAAATATAGGGGGGAATTCTGAGGTTGAGAAGGAGGTGGGAAGGGGCTTAATTTCTGCATGAGCAAATATAGATTCAGAATCCTAGTAATTTGGCATAAATATTAATATGATTTTATTATGGAGCTGGAAATCCTAGTTGAACCCAGAATGGGAAATAGAAAAAGGCTGTTTTGTGGAATGGATAGACTGATGATCTCTTTAGGCTATATGCTCATAGCCTGGCATAGTCCCTTCCAGCGATTTCCCTTACAACTGTCATAGGTGATACTTTTTTTTTTTTTTCAGCCACTGGTTATGCTCAGAAGTAGCCAAATATACAAATTGGGTGCCACCACAATTGGGTGGATTAAACAACACAAATTTATCATCTCATAGTTCTGGAAGCTACAAGTCCAAGATGAAGTGTGGGTAAGATTGCTTTTTCTGAGGGCTATAAAAGAGAATCCATTCCATGCGTCTCCCTAACTTCTGGTGGTTTGCTGAAAATCTTTGATATTTTTTGGTTTGTAGATCTCTGCTCTCATTTTCACATGATGTTCTCCCTGTGTGTCTTTGTTCAGATTTCTCCTTTTTATAAGAATATCAGTCACATTGGAGAGGGACTCACACTTTACTCCAGTATGGCCTCATCTTAACCAAATGTATATACAACAACTCTGTTTCCAAATAAGGTTATGTTCTGAGGTATTGGGAATTACGACTTGAACATAAGAATTTTAGGGAAGACACAATTTCAATCCGAAGTAGTTGGACATGTTTAAAACCTATATAGATGAATCAGAATTCTTGGTTTGAGAATCTGAGGCTGGTGGTGGGGGTGACAGAGTGCTTTCTTTGAAGAAGAAATGCTCTTGGATAGTTAAGTTACTGGTTATTCCTTTGCCCTATCTAGTGGTGAGGAGAGAGAGTGATCATGAATTGAACAGATGCTATTCCCTAGTTATAACCATCATATTTTTTCAAACCCAAATGAGAGCACACAGTATAACACACAGGCTGGCAATTGATAAAATGTATAAAATTGGGGCCAATTTGAATTTATGACTACAAGTTTGTGGTAATATGTTCAGGGGAAGGGATTGGATATAAAACATATGATTCCAGGTACGATAGGTGGCCACCCCCAAATATCCACACCTTAATTCCTGGGATTTGTGAATATGTCATATTTTATGACACAAGGAATTTTCCAGATATAATTAGGAGTAGAGACCTTAAACACGATTATCTTGGATTATTCAAGTGGGCCCAATTAGTCAGAGAACTTTCTCTGGCTGGAGGTGGTAGAGATGAACCAGAGAATAAGATCAGAAAGATTCAAAATATGAGAAGGAAGCAACCCGCTATAGCTGACTGTAGACACTGAGAATAACCCCTGGTTTACAGACAGCAAGGACATAGGAACTCAGTCATACAACCACAAGGAACTAGAAACTATCAATGACCTAAATGAACTTGGAAGTGGATTTTTCCTAAAACTTCCTAGAACTCAGCTAGCTGACACTTTAACTTTGCTCTTGTGAAACCAGAACTGAGCAACCGGTGGAGCCAACCCAGACTTCTGACCTACAGAACTGTGATGTAATAAGTTTGTGTTGTTTTATACTCCTGAATTCATGGTAACTCATTATAGCAGTAACAGAAAATGAATACAGTAGGTGTCAGTTGGTTTCTCTTTTAAAATCAACAGGGCGCCTGGGTGGCTCAGTTGGTTGAATGTCTGACTTCAGCTCAGGTCATGATCTTACAGTTTGTGAGTTTGAGCCCCACATCGGGCTCTGTGCTGACAGCTCAGAGCCTGGAGCCTGCTTCAGATTCTGTGTCTCCCTCTCTCTCTCCCCCACCCCTGCTCATGCTCTCTGTCACTCTCAAAAATGAATAAATGTTAAAAAAAATTAAATCAAGATAATATTGGCTTTAGTCTCCCCTTCCAGTGTCCTCACCAAGATTTCTGCAAAGCTTCGGGTCATGTACGATGATGTATACACTCATGAACTTCTCTGGCACCCAGCTTCTGTTTCTACTGGAGAGTCCTATAAAGCACATGTGCAGCTGAGTTTGCCTTGCCCTGGCCTGCTGGAAAATGAGCGACCTGATATGCAATCCAAGTTGTCCCAGATGAGGCAGCCAAAGTTATTCTAGGTCAGCTGACGGCCAGCTCATCTTCAGTTAACTTGTGAGCAAACCTAAGGAAAATTACAACTGAACTGCCTGATCACATTTGTGCAAGCAGTAAACTCTCATTGTAGGTCACCAACGTTTTGTGATTATTTGTTACAAATTACTTGTCTTATTAGATTACTCAGATTGACCTGTTATTAGATAACTCACAGAGAACTTTTGCTACCTTATTAGTACCAGCCCTTCCACTCTTACAGCTCTTTCTCATGCCTTAGCCCCACCATTTCTAGCCTATTTTAGCATTCTTTTTCTCTGTGTTTTCTATATCTCCCACTTATTCCTATTGATGTTAATTTCCTAGTTTTTAAATAATAGCTTCTTTCAATGACCTGTTTATCAAAAGCAACTCTTTGTGCAGTAGTCCTCTGGGGAATTAGAGAAGAGGACTCATCCATAAATAGTGAATCATAGCAGAAGGTTAATTCTGAAGATGTCTTGAGTGATGTCCCTAGGAGTTGGGATGACCAGAGAGAATGGTCAAGGTACCAGAACAGTTCCCCAAAAGGGAGAAGTAATGTCTTTGGTCATGATGTCTTAGATTAGAGAATATCATTCAGGTTCAACTGTATTCAAGGGACATACATCTGTCCTTCTGACATCCAGTCCCAAACTACCTTGTAATGTTATTTAAATATATATGTCACAGATTCTCAACAAGATTGTAAATGCTTTGAGTGTAGACTTTGTTTTCTGTATCTTTTTGAAACCATGATGTTTCTTACTGAGCCCTGCATATAGTGGGTAAATCAGTGTGTATTAATAATGATGATGAAGAAAAACAAGAGGCTGAAGGAAGAAGAGAGATAACGTGAAGAATATCTTTAATTAGTTTCTGTTTCTCCTAATTGTTTATCTTAATCTGTGAAGTTACAATATGGATTTAAAAAGGAATACCTTCAAATAAAATTTATTTAAAAAATAATTCTCAGATTCTTAGTGTGGAATGTACAAATCAAATGAATAGTAGATTGCAAACTGGGACTTTGAAACCATTGAAGTCAAGAAGTAGGAATCCAATAGCCACTCACTGATTATTAAGTCAATGAAGATTGTAATTCATTGAAAAAAGTACTAGCTCCATATACCTAAGACATAAAGCTTGCTGGAAGGCAGCTATTGATGTGAAAATCATTGCTTAATGTTAAATTTGCTTTTAATAACTCCTTGGCAGAATCCTACTCGCAATTATAACACAAAGCAAAGTACATTGCAACATGTGTGAAAATATAAAGTCTGAAACTTATTTTATTTAGAACATTCATCCTTTGCCTTACATTTGGAATTTCCACTGATTCCTACATTCATTTACATAACTTCCTCAGAGTATTAATAAAGATTAGCTGTAGAGTCAGAGAATCTTACTTTTAAAAATAGCCTTTATTATTTTTCTTAATACAAAAGAAACAGATAGTAGCAATCCACATGACCTGTTTTAAATTCCTAACATGTACACATGGAAGCTTGACATTTGTCATTTTTAAATAATTAGCATAACACTCTGACCTTAATATAATGGCCTTTGAAACTATAAAACAGTAACATTTGGTTGAGTGTCCAGATAGCTGTTGAAGAGTGTATCTCGGCCTAAAGATAGAGGAAAGGGATGTACTGTTACCTTTAAAGTCTCAATCTTAACATCCTAACTCCTCATGCTCATGTATCATTCTTGTGATACCAAGTATAGAAGACTCACTATGGCTACAAATTGGTTGCTACTCTTCCAATTGAGAGGTAGAGTCCAATGCCTCTATTCTAGAATCCAAGCTGGCTTTAGTTACTTGCTTAACTGCAAGTAAAACATGGTGGAAAACAATTTCTAGGACTTTTAAGGCTAGGTCCTAAGAAGTTTTGCAAGTTTTACTGGGGCCTACGAGAACACTGTATGCAAGCTATGAGCTGCCCGATAAGAAATCTGCCTAACCTTAGCCTGCCATGATGGAGAAATGCTTCAAATGGCAGTCCTCGTGAGCCCCAGTTTCCAGCCATAGCCTTCTGGATGCAGACAGGAGAGTGAAGCTATCTTCAACTGTTCATAGCAGTCTGTTGGCCAGTTGACCACCACTAAGTAGCTTCAGTCAGTGCAGTGAGGAACAGAAGAATCACCAGCCAAAGTCAGCATGAATTCTTGGTCCATAAAACTGACAGCTGTGTCAGGATGGTCTTTTTCTTTTTTTTTGAATCACCAAGTTTTGGGAAAGTGTGTTAGTTATCTATTCCTGAATAGCAAATCACACCCATACTTAGTGACTTAAAACAGTAACAACCATCATCTTTCAGTGTTTGTGTGGGTACAGAAGTCAGACAAGACAGGAGGGCAGGGTTATCTTCATGTCACAATGTCTGAACTGGGAGTACTTGAAAGCTGGGGGTGACTTGATGGCTGAGGTCTTGAGTCACATGGAGACATCTCTCCTTTGATTTATGGTTGTAGATTCTGGCTGTTAGCTAGGACCTCAGCTGGACTGTTGGCTGGAATATCACATGGCTTTGTGGCCTCTCCATATGGTCTCTTCGCATGGCCTAGTTTGCGCTTCCTCAGAACTTGGCTCTAGGTTCTAAGAGAAGTGAATGCTCTGTTGCTTCTTATGACCTAGTCTTGGAAGTCACATATGTTCTTTCCAATGTAGTCATAAACCACCTAGATTTAGGGAAGGGAAAATAAATTTCAGGTGACCAAGTCTTTCCTGGGACTGAAGAGTTTCCTGGGACACAGGACTTGCAGTGTTAAAACCAGAAACGTTCTAGGCAAACCAGGACGAGTTGGTCACTCTACTAAACCCCATGTTCTGAAGGTGTGTCAGAGTCAGACTGTATTTAGAGCATGTTGGATGGGAGATAGTATTGGGGCCATCTTTGAATAAATTCCCCCACAGGTGTTTTCTTTATGCAAGAATGTATAACTGGAATACCAACTAATGGTGCAAGGGCAACAAGCAATTCATAGGAATGTAGATTCTGTGAGAAAAGAGACTTTTGTTGTTCTTGTTATTCATTACCAAGTCTCAGGACCTAGAGTAGTGGCTGGTGCATAGTTAATGTTAATAAATATTTATGAAATGACTGAATAAATAAACAGCAAGTCTTACAACATCCCTTTCCATAAAATCCTGCCAATACCTGTCTTCACCACACTTTTTTGCTTACTAATAACCAGAGGAGAAATTGCTTTCAGTGTCTGTTTAAAATAAAATGGCAGCCTTCCAGGGCAGCAGAAACTAGAAAACTAATCAAAACCAATAAACCTTAGAGAATATCACTTCATCCTCATGAGACAAGCCTTAGCATTCTCTTTCTTACATGCACTTCACAGGCAGAATCTTAGATGACTGTAGCAAGGACAAGAAGAGGGTCCTTATATTTGCCTAATACTTAGGGTGTTCCTGTTATGACAGGGTCCTTTTGGTTAAAAGTTATACTCTCCAAGTAAGTGGTGGTTGGGAATCTGCTTCTGGTTTATAAAACCCATAAAGAGAAGAGAGAATAGGATAAATTATAAAACCATAACCTAAGGCTTTTATAGAGAAATAAAAATTAGGAAAAGTTAGCAGAGGAAGTCCATGCTTTAAATCAGATCCTTTAAAGACAAGATATAAACCACTGTAGAAAATAAAAGGGAATAGAATCATTGGGAGGCCATGTTGGCAGCTGGCTGTACTCTGTATTTATTTCCTCATATTTCATATTAGGGAATTTATTGTCCAAAGTTGAAATATGGAGTTACAGTATTTAACAACTCCAAATTCTTTTTATTTTATTAAAAAAAATTTTTTTTAAGTTTATTTATTTTTGACAGAGACAGAGTGCAAGCGTGAGCTGGGGAGGGGCAGAGAGAGAGAGGGAGACACAGAATCCGAGCTGTCAGCACAGAGCCTGACGTGGGGAACTGACTCACGAACTGTGAGATCATGACCTGGGCTGAAGTCAGACACTTAACCTGCTGAGCCACCCAGGTGCCCCAACAACTCCAAATTCTTGATAGTTTTTAAATAGCACATTTCTGACAGGAAGACATTGACAAGTCCTCTTTTGGGAAAAAAAATGAAAATGAGATGGGATAATAAGATCAAGATAGAGAATGGAGAAGCTCAAAGGTCAGACCAAAGGAATTTTTTTCCATATGCAAGAGAGTGACTTTTCTCTATTTTTACCTTAACATGTCAGTGCTTTTGTAATGTTTCTGTTTCTCCATAATTCTGTGAGTTTCTTAATCCTGAAGTTTGTAAAATAGACTTTATAAAGGTATAAAAGCCTACTTCCCTTTAGTATTTTTCACATTGTGGCACAAATCTCACAAAATGAGAGATTAGATATTAAATTATATTTCCAAAATAAAATAAAATTAATTTCCATAGAGAAATTCTATGATTAAATATAGCATCATTCAATACAAGCTATAAACTTTATTAAGATAATTTGTTATGATATTGAATAATTCTGGTGTAAATTATTGGCAAATGACAGAAAAAATTCTAATGTAATTGTCAAAATGAATTAAAGCCATTTGAAAATAAATCTCTTTAATAGTTTCATGCTATTTTAAAACTATTGAAAGTTTGGAGTTGTTATAATGTAATCTCATGTTTCAACTTTGGACAACATTAATCGTCATAAAAGTTGAAGAAATGAGCACATGGTGTTGCCAGCTGCCAAGATGGCTTCCAATGATTCTCACCTTGTGACATTCACACCCTTGTGCAGGTCCCTTCCTCACTGATTAGGGCTGACCTGTGTGATCCACTGAAACTGTGTGAGATAATAAATGTGTGCAGCTAACTTTTCAGGTTTTGTTACATAGCAATAATTGATTCACACACCTACACTAATTCCCACTTTCTCATTTGCTCCAAAATATTTGTTACTCATTCTGATTTTAATATTTGATGTTAATATTTGGTATTAATTGTGATATCACCAGGATTTATAATATTATATTTCTTTTTTTGTCAAAAATTTTTAAAACTGTTTTTATTTAGTTTTGTGAGACAGAGAGAGACAGAATGGGAGCAGGGGAGGAGCAGAGGGAGACACAGGATCCAAAGCAGGCTCCAGGCTCTGATCTGTCAGCACAGAGCCCTATGTGGGGCTCAAACTCACAAACCCTGAGATCATGACCTGAGCCAAAGTCGAGGACTTAACCAACTGAGCAACCCAGGTGCCCCTATAATATTACACTTCAGTTTGGGACCATAATATCCAATTTTTTAGCCTTACCTCTTTATTTCTATAGAAGTATAAAAATTTCAGACCTTGTGAACAGTCCTTTTTAATATGGGTTTTTCCCTTCTGAGTACTTAAGTTTTGAACTGTATTTAGTTGGCTGGATTTCAAGTAGTTTTTTTTTAAATTGTTTACATGTATTTTACTCCCAGCTGTACACTAGTTGAAAGCCAGTCTAATATTTTCTAACTTGCTTATGAATTACTTTTTCATTTGGCTATCCTTACTTTCTTTTATTGTGTGCATGAAATTTAGTAACTTCACCAGATACAGACAGTGGTAATCATTATCAGTTTTTTCTCCGTTTCTTTTATTCTATGCATACATATTTCTTTGTTCCATATTTTCAGTTTGCTGTTCAGGAGTTCAGAGATACCAAATCAATGTATGTGCAAAGCTATACACTCAAAGCAGGGCCTCCAGAATCAGACTGGTGGGTTCAAATCATACATTCACACACCTACACTAATTCCCACTTTCTCATTTGCTTCCAAATATAGATTGGTCATCAAATCATAGATTGGTCATTTAATAGCTTGAAGACGTCATATATGTATATATTTTAACCTTTTTTTCTTTGTGCTTATCAGTTTTCTAATCTAAACATGAAGATACTAATATTACCTATCTTTTGAAGATTTTATAAAGGTTAAATAATTAATACATGTTAGATATAAGAAGCATACGCAAGGGTTTCCTTGTGTTTACTCTGATGTTCATGTAGCATCATTAAGTATCTGTAAGTTCTTTGTTTCATCAAACTTGGGATGTTTTCAGCCCTTACTAATGCAAATAATTTTTCAATTCCATTCTCTCTTCTCCTTCTGGGATTCCCATTACATATATTTTAGATGATTTGATATTTAACAAGTCCCTGACTGTCTGTTCTGTTTTTACAATATCATTTATTTCTGTTTTTCATATTTGATAATTACTATTGACCTATATTCAAGTTTGTTTACTTGTTCCTGTTATCTTTTCTTCTAGGCTTAGGTTGTTAAATTCATTCTGTGAAATTTTTAGTTCAGCTATTGTAGATTTCAGTTCCAAAGTTCTCATTTTGTTTGTTTTAACTTCTGTGTCTCTGCTGAGATTTCTTATCATTTTATTCATTATGAGCATATTTTGTTTTACTTCATTCAGAATAGTTCCAGAAATTTTCCTCCGAGTTTTAATATCTGTTTCATCTCAGGATTGATCTTGTTTGATTTTTTTGGTTGTTGTTGAAATGTCTTCCGCTTTGTGCGTGTGGTTTTCTAAGTTATTTTTTGGTGTGTTAAGCATACCAAAAATTGGATTCCAGGTACTTATGACTATGAAATTGTGGAGATTTTAGATTCTGTTATTTTTCTCCAATGAGTGTTGTTTCTTTGTTTTATTGGGCTATTATTTTGGCTAAAATTCACATGTGCACTCTATTTCTTTGATGGAAACTCTTGTGCCAGTTCCATTTTCTTTTCTTCTCTTTTTTCCTTTTTCTTTCTTTCTTTCTTTTGCTTTTGTTAATCTGCTTTGATTCTGTGCCACAAATACATGTTTCAGGAGCCAGTGAAAGATATGGGTAGATAGCACTTAGGATTCAATCTCCAAATGGCTCTTTCCCTTCAGGAGTTTTCCTACATTCTTTAGCATCCATGGTATACATGACTTTAGTTTTATTGTTCCCTTGGTCAGAAACACTGTAATCTTTCCACTGGCACCTATCCTGTGTGTGAAATGCAAATACCACATAACCTCTTGTTAACAACCATGAAAATGGGAATTGTCTTGGCATAGCTCCTCTGTTCACTTGCGGGTGTTTACACAGTGCAGAACTGTCCACAGTTCACCAGTGCCTTCAGGTAATTGCTTTTTGTATTATGTCTGGATTTTACAGTTATTTTCTGTGTGTGGAGCGGGGGAACTGTCTGGTATAGTATTTATTCTGTTCATACTAAAATCAGAAATCCCTCCCTTATTTCTAAAAAAAAAATGTGTTCCTTTCTTTTAACTGTGCTTTGAGTCAAAGTAATAGTAAGTAGGTGCTTTTTTATTCCACCAGCTCTAACTAAAATGTCTTCCAATTTTAATCAAGGACTGAAACTTATCTAGTTTTACAGTTCTTCCTCTCTCTTTGTAAATCTCTTTAAAGCAAACTAAGCGTTAAGAGACAAGGTTGTTTTTGTTGAACCTGTATTTAAAAGCATAGTCTTTCCACTATCATATGTTTCAAAGCACATCTCCAAGAACAAGCGAGGAGTTGCATAATTAGGCAGAACTGGGCTGCTTTTTAACTGGTAACATTGGGTGAGCTGCTTAATCATTGTGTACTTAAGTTTGACTGTGTATTTGGACAAAAAATATCTACTCCAAAGGACAGTGTTGAGAATTGAATGAGGTGATGAATGTAAAGTCTCTAGAAGAGAGTAAGAAATAAGAAAATGGTTTTTTTTCCTGTTGAACTCCTCATTTCATATTCTGCTGATTTCTAAATCATATCTGGACTCTCTTAATTACTTGTAATCTATCCCTTCTTTTTTATAATCTATACTCTCTATAGTTATTTGCAAATTTAGTTTATACTTCCCATTATGTTTAAACTCCCCTGGGGGGCAGCTTTTGCTTATTTGTGTGTCTCCATAGTGCATACACTAGAAATATTCTATTCTATGAGTATTTGCAGAATTGAATTTGTTTTCTTGAGTTGCCATTTCATCAACGTTATAGCAGCTTCCTCATAAGATGTTGTAAAACTCAATATATGTTCTTAAAATGCATGAAAAACTCTTAGTTTCATTGACTTTTCCATTCCTTTGATCCTTTTTTGTTATTTGAAAATAAATGTAAAGTTTTGACCTAAACCTTTGAGATTCGGAAAGCACATACAAATCAGTTTTATGCTGAATTCATGGCAGCTGTCTCCATCTTAACTTCAAATGTGGGAGGCTTATAATCAAGGACTAAAAATGTCAGCAGAGCACCTCTTTTTCTTTAATCAAATAGTTTTAATGATTGACTAGGTGGCATGACTATGAATTCATACTTTTTTTATTCCACAGATATACTTAAATTTATGCATGTGTACAAATGTTGTTTTTCTCTGCTTCACTGTATGGTAGCTTTTTTTTTTTTTTTTTTTTTTTTTTTGTCTACCCAGTACAAAGCATGCTGTATTCTCATATGATTCAAGTGGGCAAATGATCTCAGCAATGCCAAAATGATTCTTTATCCTAACAGTATGAATCTCTAGTGGATATACATGAGGACAGAAACCATTAAAACAGAGTAATTTATGGCAGAGTGACTCTATAGAGGCTATCAACACCTTCTATTATGTCTCTTTTTTTGTCTTGAAGTTTTATTGTTGAGCTGTACCTATGGGGCAGTAAGACACTAAGGATCTTTCCAGTTATCTATTATTATTATTGTTATTATTATTATTATATTTGTAGTACAAGTTAATCAGAATTCATTCCTTTTGCTTTCAACCAAAAACAGATACAGAAAATCTCGTTTTGGAATTGCTTTCAATTTTAGCCTCTTGATATAAAAGAAAATAATCAAAATTGGAATTTTTCTTGGTTCTGGTACTTGGAGAAAAGTCCTGTTCTTCTTTTCCTCTGTTCCATGTCTTGTTTCTGCCAATAGACTTATGCCAATTGCTCAAACACCACTAAATACTTTGTGAAACACAGACAACCTAAGAGGGAAGGGGACCAGAGAGAAATCACAATCTGGAGACCAGGTGATACTGGGAGCTTGGAGGAAAATGTTCAGGTACTGTGTCATGTCAGGGAACAGAATGCTCAGTGTAGGTTGTGTGTTAATGGCCTTCTATGAGTAAATGCTCTGAAAACATGTGACTAAGCACATAATGTGGATTTCTGAAAACTGAAGGAGGAAAACTCTGCTTGCTTCTGAAGGAATCAATTTGTGGTTTCTATTAATAAGCATTAATTATCTATTTTGTAAAGAAAAGTGTTTCTCTACAGCTATTCTCTCCTTAGAACATTCATAGATTCCTAAGGGGTGCCCGGGTGGCTCAGTCACTTAAGCATCCAGCTTTTGACCTTGGCTTAGGTCACGATGTCACGCTTCATGTGTTTGAGCCCTACATTGGGCTCTGTGCTGGCAGTGTGGAGGCTGCTTGGGATTCTCTTTCTCTCCTCTCTCTGCCGCTCCCCTGCTTGTGTGCTCTCTCCTTCTCTCAAAATAAAAAATAAAACAATAATAAAAAAAGAACATTCATAGATTCCCAACAGCCTCTAATGCAAAGGTCTGCCACTCTTCTTTCCTCCTTTCAGTTGTCTCTCCTGGATCTGTAATGCCTCCAATTGTAGTTGATGTGCAAATTATGGACTCCTCTGAACTCATATTCAATATGTTCCCACTGTCAGGTGCTGAAAATTTTATACCTTATGAGATGTTTAGTTGCTGGAGCCTCTTCATACATCAATTCTTGGTATATTTTCATACACTAATTCCTAGCTTCTCAAAGAAGTTTACAAAATGAGTTTTAGGAAACCTTCCAGTATCAGGGCTCAGAGCTTACAGGCAAATACTGATGCAAATAGACTTGAGAGAGTTCAACTATTAAGGTCCCTTTAGAACATATTAGTAGCTGCCAAAATGTTTTTGGTGACATGTAGTTTAGCTATTTCCCTACAACCTCATTACTAGATTACAATAAATGCAAATCCCAAACTAAATTATTAGATAAACACAGATTGCCAAGGGTGAATAAAACTATATGTACATCTTCTGAAAGTTTGATAAAGTTCCAGCCTCAGTCTTTTTAGGTGCCTTAAAGACCATTTTAACAGAACAGTTACTTGAAACTATTGCAACAGTATTCTGAAGGCAGGATTTGGTTCATTCTATATCTGGCATCAGAAAAGCAGAATTCTCCACTCCAGAGTAAGGATTTCAGAACAATTAAAAACTAGCCCTCAAGCTCTGTGCCCAAAGATGAAGGTAATAGGGCTTCCTAGATTATTATACTTTTCATGCAAGGGTGAGGCTGTCTCTAAAACTTTGTATCTTAAAAACATGTCTTTATTATCAATAATATTACCTTGAAAACTCATTTTTAATATTCATACTGGCACAGAAGAATTAATTTCACCGATGAAACCCCATTTTTAATATTCATTACTTTAATTAGTAAAACTCTAGTATTGGTCAGAAATAAAGATAAGTGAAGTGCTTGGAGTAGCTGCATCTGAAGTGTGCACTTTCTGATATAATGTTAGGTGACCATCATGGAATGTGAATTTTCAATTAAGATAACTGAATGAACCTAGAGTATAACTTAAGCTAAAGAGCAGATACATAATACCATCCTATCTATGTTGAAGTATGTTAAAGGAAATTTCAGATGTGTATTTGTTATTCTGAAAATTTCAGAGATGATAAATGTTCCTGGTTTATAAAGTTCTGACTCAGAGATTCTAGGACTCAAGACTAGTATTAGTTAATCTAAGCCATATTGAGATTTAAGTCTAATTTTATATCATAGTTAGGAAGCAAAACTACTTGGAGTAGTAGTTCCAGAATTTCTGAATCTGCTTGGAAGGAGAGGCTAGGAAAATTGTATTGAAGCTGTGTTTTTATAACAAGGCCACTATTTTTACTTGGATGTTATGTTTATTTGGATGGCTTTGAGTGTGAGATTATGAGGCACTTTGCTTTGATATTTTCACTGGGCAAACTTGAGAAATATAACTCTTTAAAAAGTTGAGGTGGGTATGGGTTTTTTTAAAGAATTCATGTACAATACATATAAGGCATTGATGCTCAATTTAAAAATTTTTGCATATTTGACTATTCTGAACTGTATAAGAAACAAGGTTATCTAGTGAGTGGGAAGCTTTATTGCAGAATTTTATTTGAGCTCCACAAATGATGGTAAGATGGTATAAGTTCTTTTTTTGTAACATTAAGCATTAGTGTGTACTTCCATGGGCCAAACATAATGGCAGGTCTAATAAGAAACGTACTTATGGTCTAATAAAAGTGCTATTTTATATTCATATTGGTTTCTCCTAAGAAATTGGAAAATTGGAGTATAACACAATAATGAATATGTGTTGTCATCATATATATAATTTCATGGACTAATTACAGTTTTTTAATATGATTTTTGAAAGCTATATAAAAGGATACCTAACCAGTATGAGACTTCACTCTTTTATTTATAAAACCATGATTCTTTGAAAGCAAATTATATTTGTAAATCATCTGGTGATGAAAGAATCTGTATAAAATTTATAATTTCTTCCTTAGACTGCAAATTACAGTGAAACATTTAAACATATGGTTGTCAATAAGGTTTTTTTTCCTTAAGTAAACACTCCTTCCCTAAAATCTTAATCTTTTCCATTCTTTAGAAACTACAGTTATTTATTCTTTGTTCTTAAAAAGTCTCTAATTTACAAAGCTATTCTATATTTCAAAAAGGCTTAATGCTATCATGTGGTCCCTCAGGCTTAGATGAAGAATAGATTTGGGGATTACTAACATATGGAAGAGAGAGATCATTCTGAGAGAAAAAGAATAGGATAGAGGAGAGAGCCCTAAGGAAACCAACATTAGGAAAAAGAAAGAATTTAAGGCAAGGGAAAGTTTGAATATTATGATATCCTGGATGCTAAGGAAAAAGATGAAGGAATAACCAAGTGTATCAAACACTGTTTTACACCTTCTGGTTAGGCTGACCATCAAACAGATCATTAATTCCACTGTAGCTGTGAGAAATAAATGAATGAATTAAGAAGTAGTATTTTTACTTTAAGTTATCAAAGAATTGTGGGATCAAGTAAGTCTAAATAAATTCCAAAGATAAATAAATTGTTCCTAGTTTTTCACAGGTCAGTGGCCATTTGCATCTTGGGGTAGTCTGGGAATCCTAGGCAGGTGCAATAGTAAGCTTATCATAGGCAAAGAAAAATTGTGAAGAAAACAGGAAGACAGCCAAGTTGGGCTGACATGTTGGATTGGAATCTGAAAAAGCCTTAAGAGCTCTCCCTTCCCTCCTGCCACACCCCCGGTTTCCCCTTATACTGAGTAAATTCAATCTTGCCAAGAACTTAAAACTGCTTGGAGGGGCACCTGGGTGGCTCGGACGGTTAAGCATTTAAACGTCCAACTCTTGATTTCTGCTCAGGTCATGATCTCCCCGAGTGTGAGATCGAGCCATGCCTCAGCTTTGGATTGAGTGTGGAGCCTGCCTGGAATTCTCTCTTTCTCTCTCTCTAAAAAAAAACAAACAAAACAGAAAACAAAAACAAGACAAAACAAACCCCAAAACAACCAACCAACCAAGAAAACCCTAAAAACCTGCCTGGAAGATACACTTTATTTTAAAAAGTACATTCAACATGCAGAATTTACTGAATTGGATTAACACCAGACTGAATTATTAATGAATTAGTGAATTATTAGTGACTTGTCAATAGATATAATCAAAACTGAAGCACATGGAAAAAATAATAAAATATTACTAAACAGAAAAGCAAATATCAGAGAAGAAATATCAGATGGCCTGGTATGCATGTAACTGATGTCCCAGGAAAGGAGAAGGAGAATGGGGCAGGAAAAGAACAAAAACGAAAAGAGAGTAGTCAAAAAGTTTTCAAAATTGATTAAAGTCTCAAACCATAGAACTAAGAACCTCAGTAAACACCAAGCAAGATAAATACAAAGAAAATTTTATTCACATCATAGTGAAACTATTCAAAACCAAAGACAAGAAAAACCTTAAAAACAGTCTTAGATAAGAATAATAGATGATTTACTAAATATATGGAAGCCAGAGACAATGGAATAACATCTTTTAAATGCTAAAAGGAAGTCACCACATACTTTTTACTTGATGAAAGCATTCACTATAATTAAGGTGAAGTAAAAATGTTTTCAGATAAAATAAAGATTGTTCTGCACTAGCAGAAATAGCAGACATGCATGAACAATAGGTTAAAGAAGTTTTTTCAGGATGAAGAGAAGTAATCCCAGATGGAAGGTTGGATTTTCAGGAATAAAATGGAGGGCACAGGAAAGGGTCAATATGTCGATAAAAGAAAATATATTTAATTTTTTTTCTTTAAGAAACTATTGGCTGTTTAAAGAAAATACAATAAACTGGAACTTAAATAAAAATTTGAAAAAGGAAAAAAAAGACCCCCCCCCCCACACACCCAAATAAAGGGAATACAATAACCATGCATTGTGAAAACTGAAATATGTAGACATAAAATATATACCGATACCACAATGGGAAGAAGGGCATATGTAAGTTTCTTACACTGTTTGTGAAGTTGTATACTATTATTTTAGGGTACACTGTGATCAATTAAGGATGAATAAAACATGGTACACAATTAAAAGGCCATAGAGTAGATAAAATGAAATACTAAAAAATGGGGTGCCTGGGTGGCTCAGTCAGTTGAGTGTCAGACTTCGGCTAAGGTCCTGCCTGATCTCATGGTTTGTGGGTTCCAGCCCTGTGTTGGTCTCTGTGCTGACAACTCAGAGCGTGGAGCCTGCTTCAGATTCTGTGTCTCCCTCTCTCTCACTCTGTCTGTCTGTCTCTCTCAAAAATAAATAAACATTAAAAAAAATTTAATGAAATACTAAAAAAATATTCAAATAATACACAAGAAGGTATGAATTGTAGTGCAAAGGAGAAGAGGATGGACAAACAGAAATCAGTCAGCAAGGTGAAAGACATAATCGTATCAATAATTACATAAATATTGGTAGCATAAAAATCCACTGGAAATGCAGAAAATATCAGATTAGATTTGAAAATAAGATCCAAGAAAATAGCTTAGTGTTGGGTCTTGTTTAATGCACTATTCTGACATTCAGCCTTTAAAAATAAGGATACAAAGAGGTTGGAAATAGGAAGATTGAAAACCCACTTATAAAAAATAAATGTAGCTATGTAAGTAGTAGATAAAGTGGACTTCAAGTCAATGAGTACTACCAAGAATAAAGAAAAAAATGAGAGAGTTTATGTAATGAGTTTTAAAGACTTATTCTAAAGTTACAGTAATTAAGACAGTGTGGCTTGGGAGTAAGCATAAGCAAACAGAGCAACAGAACAGGATAGAGTATGATGTAGACCTGTACCATACAGCCAACTAATAAGGTGCTAATATAATTTAATGGGGAAAGAAAAATTCTCATAATAATTGGTGCTGGAGCAATGGAATATCCATGAAACCCCAAAACTTTCGTGCCTGCTTTATACCATACACAAAAGTTAATTTGACACTTCATACATCCAAACATGAATGCTCAATCACTACACGAAAACATAAAGGGAAAAAAATTATGACTTGAGGGAAGGCATGAAATTTTTTAGATAGGACACAAACAGCACTAACCAAAAAGATTTTTAAAGCATGAATTGGATTTTAGCAAAATTTAATTTTTTTCATCAATAGACACCATTAATTAAATAAATAAACCACAGACTTGGAGAAAATATTTGCAACATACACATCTAATGAAGTATTTATACATGGAGTAACTAAATAACTTATTTGTAATGAATAATATTTATAATAATACTTGTAGGATACTTGAATAATACTTGTAATGAATAAAAACAAACAACCTAATTAAATACATGATGTAGGTAAACCCGCATTTCACAACAGAGAATATTTGAACGGCCACTAAAAGTACAAAATGTGCTTAGATCATTCATCATATGGAAAATAAAAATTAAAAGCATAATGAGATACCTCTATGTATTTACAAGAATGGCTAAAATTAAAAGTAAAAGATTGACAAAACTAAGTGTTGGTGAGGACATCTCATACATTCCTAGGGATGTGTAAAATATTGCAACCATGTTGGATAATTTTTTTGGCAGTTTCTTAAAAAATTAAACATATACCAACCTGTGACTTGGCAAGTCTACTCCTAGATACATACCCCAAATAAATTAGTGTACATGTTCACAAAAAGATTTGTATAAAAATGTCTATAACAGTTTTGTTCTAATAGTGATAGACAGGAAGCAACCCAAACATTCACCAATAGGAATATATGTAAACAAGTGTGTAGTTTATTTGTACAATGGAACACTACTAAGTAATAAAAAGGAATAAACTACAAATCCACTCAAACACATGAATGAATCTTTAAAAATATTAGTTGAGTCAAAGAAGCTAGGCATGGAAGAGTACATACTGAATGACTCCATTGATATGTAGTGTTAAAACAGACAAAACTAATCAATGGTGGTAGAAGTCAGCCTTTTGGGAAGAGACGTTGATGGGAAAGAACATTCTGGTACGGTAGAAATGTTCTAAATATTGATTGGGATGGTTGTCATATAGGCAAATACAAAATCAAAAAAGTTATTAGTAGAGATACACTTAACTTACGATTTATGCATTTTTACTCTATTTTAGTTATTCCACTGAGAAAAACTCAAAATGCTGTGTAAGTTAAAATAAGATCATCATTGAAAACTATCCACTGGAGAGAGGCTATTTACTTTCTTCTTTGAGGATTCTAAATGTAGAATCAGTTTAGAGTACACAGAGAGGAAGAAATGGAGACACTGAATATGGTTAGTTCTTTGAAGAATACTGGCTGTTAAGAAAAGGAAGGTAGATTTGGTGATAGCAGGAAGGAAATAAGTATGTTTATTTTGGAGGTCCAAGAGGAGAAAGATGGCTCATAGATCTGAAATTCTCTTTCATTTTATAGTTGTTATTTAAAAGCTAAAAAAATATGGGAATATCTAAGGCATTTTTTTAGAACAGTTTCAAATTTACAGAAAAATTGAGAAGATAGTACAGAGTCTCATATACCTAACCTTCTATCCCCACTCTCCTTTGTACACAATTTCCCTAATTGTTAACATCTTGCATTAGTATGGTACATTTGTTACAATTCAGAAACCCGATATTGATACATTATTATTGGCTAAAACCCATAGTTTACATTTTTGGTCCAATCTTTGTGTTGTTTAGGGTTCTATGGCTTTTGAAAAATGTGTAATGTCCTATATTTATCATAACAATTTCATACAGAATAGTTTCACCATTCTAAAACTCCCTATGCATCACCTGTTCATCCCTCCTCCATCCCCTGAATCCCTGGTAACTAATGATCTTTTTACTCTCATCATACTTTTGTTTTTTCCAAAATGTCATGTAGTTGGAATGATATACAAGCTAGCCTGTTTTTTTCCCCCCTGGAAGTTCCTTGCTGTATATTTGCAGCGAATCTTTTCTCCTACTTCCTGCCTCAGGCAACCTTGTATCTGTTTCCTGACTGCATAGTATTGCCTCTTCTAAAAATTTTATAGAAGTTTAATCATACAATATGCAGACTTTGTAAGTGGCTTTGCTCAGTAGCATAATATCTGTATGGCATATATCAGTAGCTTGTTCCTTTTTTTTTTTTTTTATTGTTGTATTCCCTTATATGGATATAGCACAGTTTGTTTATTCTCTCACCTGTAAATGGATATTATAAATGTATTGTTTCCACTTTTTAAAATTTTTTTTAACGTTTATTTATTTTTTAAGAGACGGAGACATGAGCTGGGGAGGGGACAGAGAGAGAGGGGGAGTCACAGATTCCAAAGCAGGCTCCAGGCTCAAAGCTGTCAGCACAGAGTCCGATGCGGGGCTGGAACTCATGAACCATGAGATCATGACCTGAGCCGAAGTCAGACACCTAACCAGCTGAGTTACCCAGGTGACCCTTATTGTTTCCACTTTTAAGCTACTATGAATAATGATGATATGAACATTCACATAAAAGGCTTGATGTGAACATAAAGCACAGCAGTGGTCAATTTTATATTCCATGTGGACTTGAATATATATTCTATAATTGTTGTATATAGTATTTTACACATAAATTAAGCTTGACTATAATTAGAATCCATATGCTTTTGAAAAATCTTCTTGGCACATTAATTACAGAGAAAAGTGTTCAATTTACTATGATTATTGCTCCTTTTAGTTGCATCCATGTTTGTTTATATATTTTGGTCCTGTGTTATTACTTGCAAATATGCTTTGTATTCTATGGTGACCTACTTCATCCCTAGTAAGGGTTTTAGCATTAAAGTCTAATTTGTTGACATGAACATGGCATTATTAATAAAGTGAAATTTAACTATTATTTGCCTGACATATAGTTTATATATTTTTTTACTTTCAAACTGTATAATTATATCTTTAGTTTTTCTTTTAAATAGCATATAACTTAATTGTTTTTTTCAAATTGTTTTTTCAAATTGGAAAGTCTTTGTCTTTTAACTGGATAATTTAGGCAATTTAGATTTGTTGTCATTACTAATGTATTTTAATTTATTAATGTTATTTTATTTTGTGTTTTCTATGCATACTGCTTTCTTCTCTCTGCTTTTCTCTTTTTTTTCTCATATTCATTTGGATTGATTTTAATATTTCCCTCTACTAATGTTTTTCTCTAGCTATTAGTCTGGAAATAATACACAATTTCTATCCTTTTGGTAGCTGACTTATAAATTTTATCATCCATACTTTACTTAACAAAATCTGAAGTTAATTAATATTTTTCCCTCCTTTTATACAATGTATAATGGAAAGCTTTAAATTTTCACCAATAAATCGTACAATTTTTAAAACAATTTTTCACTAAAAGTTTATTTCCTATTTTCATATATTTCTGTTTTCTTTTTTGTATCAAAAGATATAATATTTTTCTATATTTGCAAAATATTTAAATTTACCCATATATTATCACATTAAAAAAAATCAATATTACTTCTTTTTTCTCAGAGTTTCCATTTGGAATCAATCTCCTTCTTCCTGAAGTATATTTTGCATAATTTTTCTGTGAGTGTTTAATGACCACCTTTTAAGTTTTGTTGTTCGAAAATATGTTCACCCATATATATATGTGTATATATATATATATATTTACATATATATACATATATATATATTTATATTTATTTATTTATAGGAATATAATTTCATGTTTATAGTTATTACAGTTATTTTCAATGTCTCCTGAATTCTTTATTAAGAAGTCAGAAGTCACTATATTTCCCTTTGATGGTAATTTGCCATTTTTGTTAGCCTCTTAACATAATTTGTGGAGTTTTTTTTTAATATCCAAGGGTTAATGTATTTATAAATATCCTTCTTGGGATAAATTATGCATCTTGAATCTATGGTGTGCTATACTTCTCTAGAAATACAACATTCTGACATATTGTTTCTACCTACTGCTTTCATCATTTTCTTTTGCTTTTTTTCTGGAACTGCAATCAGATATTTTTTAAAACTTCACATTTAGGGGTGCCTGGCTGGCTTCAGATTTCAGGGTTGTAAGTTTGAGCCCGACATTGGGTGTAGAGAATACTTAAAATCTTAAAAAAACAAAACAAAACAAAACTTCACATTAATCCTCTTTGTCTCAACCTTTCTTTCATATTTGTTTCCATGTGTCCTTCTTCTGGATAATGCACAATTTCTTCTAATCTTCCAGTGCAATAACTCCAGTCAGCTGTGTTTAACAAAACACATTGGTTTCTGTATACAATCTTCTCAACTCTCACACTCTGATTCCCCTCTTACGTAGCAACCATTTTTGACTTTTCTTACAACTATTTCTCCCATGCACTGGTCATGAGAACACAGAATGATGTGTGGAGATGCTGAGTTACTGTATTGTACACCTGAAACTAATATAACACTGTATGTTAACTAACTGGAATTAAAATAAAAACTTAAGGAGAAAGCAAACAAAAAAGCAGCAAGAACCAAACGAAAAGGGATTACAATGAAAAAAACCCCAATTATTTCTCCTAGTCTTTACACATCTGTGTATTTCCAAATACAAGACCTGTGTTGTACCCTTTGATTTATTAATTTTAACCACTATTGAGTTACTTTCTATTATTTTAGATAATGTTATAATGATTCCATACACCATTTCCTCTTCCTCTTCTCTCCTATCTTTTTAATAAAATTAAGTTACAATTTTGTTTAAATCAATGTTTACTATTTAATTGTTATGTCTATAATTCACAATTTAAAATGTAGTTTGCTTCCTTTCTTATCTTTAGTTTTAACTAAACCCAGTAACTGATAGGTTTTCATTTACTTATTTTTTTGTATTTATTACTTTTTTCCTTCTTGATTTCTTCTTTAAAATTTTTTTTAGTTTATTTATTTATTTTGAGGGACAGAGAGAATGAACAAGGCAGGGGGTGGGGCAGAGAGAGAGGGAGAGACAGAGTCCCAAGCAGGCTCTGCACTGTCAGCATGGAGCCCTGTGTGGGGCTTGAACTCAGGAACCTTAAGATCATGACCCAAGCCAAAACCAAGTGTCAGACGCTTAACCAACTGAGTTACCTATGTGCCCCTCCCTCTTGATTACAAATAATCTTTCTGTGTATATTTTTAAAATTTTAATGTTTGTTGTTGAGAGAGAGAGCAAGAGCACAAGCAGGGGAGGGGCAGAGAGGGAGGGAGACAGAGGATTGGAAGGAGGCTCTGTGATGACAGCAGAAAACCTGTTGTGGGGCTCAAACTCACAAACCATGAGATCATGACCTGAGCTGAAGTCAGACACTTAACTGACTAAGCCACCCAGGCCCTCCTGGATAATTTTCTACAATGGTAATTCCATAGATAAATATGTGATTTTATATATATATATATATATATATATATATATATATATATATGTGTGTATATATATGTATTATATATATATGTGTATGTATATATATATGTATATATATATATATATATGTGTGTGTATGTATATATATATATACATACATACACATATATATATATTTGAAACATCTCTTTGGTTGGTTTCCATTTTACTTCCATCTTGGCTGATTTCTTTCTAGGCTTTCTATACAGAAGTCATCCTGGAGTTTTTCTTTCTGATTATCTCCTTTCTTATGTGTGATTTGCCTTAGGTCATTTATTTTATTTTTTTTATTGAAGTATAATTAACATGCAGTATTATATTAGTTTCAGATGTACAACATAGGGATTCAATAATTGTATACATTACTCAGTGCTCATCACAATAAGTGTAGTCACCATCTGTCACCAATATTATAATCTTATCAATTATTTTCCTTATGCTATACTTTCCATCTCTGTGACTTGTTTATTTTATAACTGTAAGTTTGTGCTTCTTTATCGTCTTTATCTATTTTGCCCATCCTTGCCACCCCACCTCTCCTCTGGCAAATATGTTTGTTCTCTGTATTTAAGAGTCTGTTTTTTGTTTGTCTCTTTTTTTCCCTTTTGTATGATCATTGATTTTATTTCTTAAATCCCACAAATGAGTGAAATCATATGGTATGTGTCTTTCTCTGTCTGGCTTATTTCACTTAGTATTATACCCTCTAGGTCCATCCACACTGTCACAAATGGCAAGATCTCATTCTTTCCTATGGTTAAGTAATATTTAATTATATATTCATTCCACATCTTTTTTATCCATTCATCTATTTGTAGATAGTTTATTCCATAGCTTTGCTTTTGTAAATAATGCTGCAATAAACATTGAGATGCATATATCCTTTTGAATTAGTGCTTTGTTTTCTTTGGGTAAATACCTAGTTGTGGAATTACTGGATCATATGGTATTTCTATTTTTAATTTTTTGTGGAAACTCCATACTCTTTTCCACAATGGTTGTACCAATTTGCATTCTCATCAACAGTGCATGAGGATTCCATTTTCTCCATATGATAATTTCAACAGGTGCAGAAAAAGCATTTGACAACGTACAACATCAATTCATGATACAAACTCTCAACAAAGTAGGTTTAAGAGGAATTCACCTCAACATAATAAAGGACATGGAAAACCCACAGTTGACATCATACTTAATGGTGAAAAACTGAGAGCTTTTCCTTTAAGATCAGAAATAAGTCAAGGATGTCGTGTCTCACTACTTTTACTGAACATGATCCTGGCAGTCTTAGCCACAGCAATAAGACAACAAAAAGAAATAAATGGGTATCTAAATTGGTAAGGAAGAAGTAAAACTTTCACTAGTTGTAGATGACATGGTACTATACATAGAAACCTTAAAGACTCCACCCAAAAATTACTAGAATTGATCAAAGAACTCAGTAGTCATAGGATACAGAATTAATATACAGGTATCTGTTTCATTTCTATACATTAATAATGAAGTAGCAGAAAGAGAAATTAAGAAAACAATCCCATTTGCAGTTGCATCAAAAAGAATAAAATACCTAGGAATAAACTTAACCAAGGAGGTGAAAGACCAGTACTCCAAAAACTATAAAACACTAATGAAAGAAATTGAGGACAACAAATGGAACAAACAAATGGAAAGATATTCTATGCTCATGAATTGGAAGAACCAATATTGTTAAAATGTCTGTACTACCCAAAGTAATCTATAGATTTAATACATTCCCTATCAAAACGCCAACAGCAGTTTCTACAGAATTAGAACAAATATTCGTAAAATTTGTATGGAACCGCAAAAGACTCCAAATATCCAAAATAATCTTGAGAAAGAAGGACAAAGCTAGAGGTATCACAATTTCAGATTTCAAGTTATATTACAAAGCTGTAGCAATCAAAACAATATGGTACTGGAACAAAAATAGATACATAGATCAATGGAACAGAATAGAAAGCCCAGAAATAAATTTATGTTTATATAGTCAATTAATCTAATGACAAAGGAGCAAGAGTATACCATGGGTAAAAGATAGTCTCTTCAACAAATGGTGCTGGAGAAACTAGACAGCTACATTGAAAAGAATGAAACTAAACCACTCTCTTATACCATACACAAAAACAAACTAAAAAATGGATTAAAGACCTAAATGTGAGACCTGGAACCATAAAATTCCTAGAACAAAACATAGGTGGTAATTTCTTTGACATCGGCTGTAGAAACATTTCTCTTGATATGTCTCATCAGGCAAGGGAAATAAAAGCAAAAATAAACTATTGCAATTCACTCAAAATAAAAATATATAAAGAACTAGAGTTCAACACCAAAAACCCCCAAATAATCTGATTAAAAAATGGGCCAAGAACCTGAATAGACATTTATGGCTTGGGTGCAGTTGGAAGTATTGAATTTGATGGGATTGTCTTGATTGTATTAATTCCTGTGCTACTCCTGGGTACTCTCAGACGATCTGATTTCTTATTAAGTGTAAAGTAACCTCCCCCACCTCATCCCAGTGCTGTGAAATATCACAATGATAGGCCTTCAAGAGGGTTTACTTTCCTTCTTTCACCCAGGCACTTTGTGAAACTTCATTCTAGAAATTTATGTCTTTCAGTTTTAAAACTTTTTCTTACATTATTTTATTAACGGCTTCTATACTTCCATTTTCCTTCTCTTTGTCTCTCATCTCTTTTAGCCTCTATTTTCAGGTGTTAACTATCTTGTCTGATTCTCCAATTTAACTATTTTTCCTTGCTTTCCTGTTCTTTATCATTTTTCTCCCTTTCTTGGAGATTTTCTCAACTTCCTTTTCAGGTTTTCTGTTGAATTCTTCATTTCTGGATATCTATATTTATTTGGAAGACTTCTCCATTAGTTTTTGAAGATTCCTTTTTTAAAACTACCATTATTTTCTTATTTTTTACCTTTCTGAGGATACTCATGACGAATTTTTAAGTTTTTTTTCTTCTATACTGTCAGTTTCTTCAAAGTTATTTTGTCTGTTTGGAACCATGTTAAAGACTTTACTCACATCTCTGGTGTCTTTGATTTCCTCCTTGTAATTAAGAGTGGGAAACTAAAATGTTAACTGAAAACTCTGAAAATATAGGTGGAAATTATTGACGTTAGCTACTCTAGAATGATATGAATAGGATTTTTTGCTGGAGAACCCCAGTTCTTTAGGTTTTCATAAGACTATATTATCTTTTCTAAGGTAGTTTTCTGATAAAATCCCAGGGCTCTGGCAGTTGACAAGGAAACCAGGTTTTGTGTCTTAGCCTTCAACATTTAATATATATCCAGTCAATATTAGTCAGTCAATCCTCCTATTCTCCAGAAAATAATTCTCCAGCCTTCAGTCAGGATTGAGGAGGGACATCATCAGATTATGAAGAGGAAAGCATATCTAGGAAACTCTAAAGCCCTATGTTATCAAACATCTTTTACCAAATCCTTCTTCTTTTAATTTTCCCTGGCCACTATAGATTCCAGACAAAGCTGATGTTACAAATTCTGAACCTTTTGAGGATTCTTCTGTGCAAACCCATGTTCTTTTATTTCACTACTGTTGATTTTATACTAGATATTCTGTCTCTATTTTCCAGGTCCCAAATGTTTGTTACTGTTGTCATCTCTCTTGTTTTATGAATTTTTGTGCTTGAAATATGTATCTATAGTGACAATTTTTTAAAAATATCTATCTATCTATCTATCTATCTATCTATCTATCTATTTATTTAGAGCAAGCAGGGGAGGGGCAGAGAGAGAGGGAGACAGAGAACCTCACACAGGCTTTGCACTGCTAGTGTGGAGGCTGATGCAGGACTCAAACTCCTGAATCATGAAATCGTGACCTGAGCCGAAATCAAGACCAACTGAACCACTCAGACGCCCCTATAATATAGTGACAGTTTTTGAGATGGTGAAATTGGGTGTGCTTTTTTAACTCAGAAGATGTTTTTTTCCTTGACTTCAGAGACTGATGGATGAAAATTTGTCCCACCATTTGTGAGAATACTTACTATGACAATTAAATGTATAAAATTAGAAAATATGTAGTGAACTTTATGTATTTCTTAATTTATTTTAAGCATTATTTTGATGGATGCAGAATATTTTCATGACAAGCAAATTACCTTTGACAATAAAGTGATTAACTTTATTGATGACTACTAATTATTCCAGTGCATTTGGCTCCTACCAATTATTTAGAATTTAGTCACAATGGTGGTGGTATCTATACTGTATATAACATTTAAAGCATTTTCCAAACTTCTCTCCTAATTATCACATTCATTTAAAAAATTGTCTTTCTCACTATTGTGAACTCAATAGAACCCACGATAAGACTGTTATTACTGTGGGCATTCCCCATATGTCTGGTGAGAGCACTGGCTTTATTTCATTTAAAAGAGGGAAAGCCAACAAGACTGAAGGGCATCGTGCTCCAATTACTTGTGTTTTATAATTTAATAACTGACAGATGGATATCTAGAGAATACACTTATATAACATTTTTAAAGCTAGTAAAATGCCATAAAGCCTTAAAAGAATCACTTTTTGTTTTATTTTATGGAATTATTATTAAAATTATCCATCTGATTATCATCTATGCACTTAGGCGGAATAAAAGCTTCCAGGCGCTGTGTGTGACACAGTTGGTTCTAAGCTCTCAATTTTTCCAGTGGTTGTGCCAAAACTATTTTAAAATGGTACCTGAGCCTAGTATTGCTTAATATGTTCCTTGAGCCTTACTTGGTAAAAGATAAGTTTATGTTTTCAAGGCTATCCTGTGATTTCTGTTTTTAGTTCAGTGCAATACAAATGTTTTAAATTTGCATGATGCTGACAAGAAAACAATGTTAAAACCTGAGGGCTTTTATAATTTGTAAAAATGAAACCAAAAACAATAAAGAGGAATAAAACAAAATGAAGAGACTGACATCACATTTAAAAATTTTTTCCTTAATTTTTATCAATTAGGCTTGAGGTCAATCAATCCATGTTTGAGAAAATTTTGAGCTATTTAATTTTTATAGAGACAACATTTAAAACTTTTTTTCAAATTAGAATAGATGGATATTGTAACTGCAAGTATGATGCAATTCAGTTTTGTAACTTTTTGTATTTTTCTTTATTAGACTCAATTTTTGTTTGAATAAATAACTCCCAAAAGAATTCTCCTACTCAAAGTGGGGTCTGAAAATGTATTACATGTTACCTACTTTTCTCATTATTTTAAAACAAGATCAGTTTGATTTTATTGTTTTTATTTTTATTATTTTATTATTTTTTTGGTGTTTATTTTTGAGAGAGAGAGAGCATGAGCAAGAAGGGGCAGGGAGAGAGGGAGACACAGAATCTGAAGCAGGCTCCAGGCTCTGAGCTGTCAGCACAGAGTCCCACATGGGGCTCAAACTCATGAACCATGAGATCATGACCTGAGCAGAAGTCGGACACTTAGCTGACTGAGCCACCCAGGCACCCTGAGATCAGTTCAATTTTAAATAGTGGGTTAAAAGATTTGATTTAGTAAGCTTGTTTTTCCTCAGAGAAGTCTGTCTCTTCTAAGAGATCGAGTTGTTGATTTTTGTCCCCAAGAATTGTAGCTATGTGTGAGGTGAAATTAATGTTAATAATGAAAATAATGTTTATTTGAAAACAACTAATGTGAGTGATAGCCTAGGTGAGACTTCTGCTTTCACTGGCATATAGGAGTCAGAGGTATGGGATGGTAAGAGTAATAAATAATGTTATAAGCACTGTGTGTCAGACACAATTTTATGAGCTTTATGTACATTAACTCATCTTTACAACAGCCCTGTAAGGTATATAAAATTATTATTCACATATCATAGATGAAAACACAGAGGCAAATCATGTGGCTAATATGTGGAAGCCCACAAGCTTAACCAGCACTCTAAATTCCTGCTACTAAAAGAAAATTCTCCAGAAAAACACATGAGATTGTTCCCAAAGTAAGAAAAAGAGGGGAAAACAAAGGACATAGTCAAACCAAATGACTCAAATTCACTGTAGTTCTAATTTACCAAATAAGTCACTAATCAGTATTATTGTGAGATTTTAACCTTATTTTGCTTATCTCGAGAAAAGTATAACTAAAATAAAGATGCTTAATGTAAATTTATCACATTAAAATCAAGAAGAAATACAGCTTTAGTGTGCCGGTTCTCAATGTTTTTGCATTATCATTGAAATACAATTTTTTTCTTTTATAAGCATCTAAAACAGGGCCATATAATAATGTGTATGTGATTAAATATAGCTTAATTAAATAAATTTTGTGTGTAAGATTGTATAACACAAATATAACATTGCTCTGACTTTAGGACCCACAGTGACACATCCAAAATATTTACATTTTCAACTCTAAGAGCCTTGAAGTAAGATGTAGACCTTCAGAGTTGTTGTCAAGAAGCAGTTAAGAGAGTTTAGCCTCCACTTAACACACTCAATGTTTCCACAGTCCCGTATCACATAGCAGCTACTGTTCCTATGATTTTCTTCCTGTCCCTCTTGTCTATTTCAGAAGAGACACGCTATGTCCTTATTTATATAGGGCCATTTACCTCCTTTTCTAGACTGTCTCCGAATCTTGGCACATTTCTCCACCACCAGTACATCAAAGGCCTTATCTTATCTTCCCACGTAGGAAAGGACCTTCCTTCAAACAAAAGAGTAGGGAGAAAGACTGATAAAGGTCAAATCATAGCAATGCCAAACTCTAGGCCAGTGCTTACTCCATATGGTTTCAAAAAAATTGCCAGCAGCTTCCCTCCTTGCATAAATGATAAAAGTATTAGAGCAAAAACCTATATTGATTATTTTCTTATGGCACCATACAGCAAAAATAACAGTCACTGATTTCACAGATCTTCATTGTGAAACAGAAGAGGGAAAGGGAAAGAGGAAAATCATGATCAAAAAGATATGAAGCAACAGCAATAGCTACATTTTTCTTAGCAGACCATGCAGAACTGGAAAGGGACGCTGGAAATAGGAATTTAAAAGAAGAAGAAGAAACACAGTATACCATTTAAAGTTAGTAGTTTTTCCCTCAACTATTTATTCTATGGATATTATTATGATGGTAGAGGGAGGATAGAAGTGAAAGGAATTTGAGAGTCACATTAATTTTGAAAGGCTTATTAGACATCCAAGTAGAGGTGTCAAGTAAACTATTGGATAAATGTAACTCAAACTCAGAGGAAAAGCCTAGACTGGAGATATAAATTTAGGGGGGATTGTCAGGAGATAAGGGTGTTTAAAGTCATGAAATTGGCTAGTATTACCTCAGAAGAGGATAGAGAAAGAGGAGGAAATATTATGTCAGGGTGAGAGGAGAAGGCAATAAAGGAGACAGAAGGAGACAGAGGAGACAGAAAGAACAGCCAATGGAAGAAGAGGAAATGCATGAGTATGTGGGTGCTGAGAAAGCAGGGAGAGTCAGAGTGGTCAAACATGCTTAAGGTTAGATCACGTGGAAGAAGAGTTTCACTGGCTTTGGCAATGTGAAAGTCGTTGGTGAACTTAGCAAAAACAATTTCAGTGGAATGTGGAAAAGGAATTTAGATTGAAGTGGATGGAAAAATTAAGGGGAAGTGAGCGTGAGTAGAGAGAGCCTTCATAGGCTAATTCCATTGTACTTCCTATAATTAGTCTCATCAGACAAAGCCCAACTTTAATTACTGCCCTCCTTAACTCTGTGGAACCATCAACCACATGATGCCGTCGTCTTATTCTGTGTTTGTTTACCTCTTATTTATCCCTCTACTTCATCTTTCTTTTCAAAATTTCTTCCCTGTATCTCAGGGAATTCACTTTCCCTGGTTAAAAGACTTTCCTAATATCCTCAACCATATTTTCAAATGTTATCTCTACCTCCTTGTTTTATTTTTGCCTTGACTGGGGCATTGTTTGTCTCCCCTTACATGCCCTAGGAGCCTAGGACCCATTATTCTTACTCACTATTGCTATTTCCATGCAATACCCTTGCTCTTTTGAGAGTTTTCACAAAAAGTTGGATAGGGTTTTGATTATCTTTCAAGTAGCAAAGCGGTGAGAGAATCTTACAAATAGTCTTTTCTGTTGCTGATGACGTCCAGCACTCGTACTTGTATTTACTTTTTCTCCAGAATTATTATTTGAGGCCAGAATATAACTCAAAGAAATATTGTTTCAGTTATATCAGAGAGCTAAGGATTTTGATTATGAAGTTTTCAGCTTCTTTAACTCCCTCTGGATATTTTCTCTGAAAAATAAGAAGCTAACATATTTTTCTAAATATAAAATACCAAAAATAGTCTTGTATGGAAGAATATTGTGAAATATTGTGATGAGAAAATTTGGGGGCTAATACAGTGCATAAGAAAGTAGAGACTCTATTGTAGCTTTTTGATTATGGAAATATTCTATATGCTAATTTTAATTTCTAGATTACAAAGTGCTTTGACAAAGCAAAGTTTTCTCTGAATTTATTATCCAATTTGTCTTCATGAAGTATTCATATCTTTCTAAATCAACCTTTAACCCTAAGAAATATTTGAACCTAGGAAGTTTATCTTTTTGGTGCAAGAATTTTCCTATAAAATGACCATTATTTAGTTCTTATTAACTGAATTTGATTTAAAAGATCAAGTGCCCACGAAGTTGTATAATCTGTAATTTTAGATAATATTTTACTGATCAAACACTTTCCTTTTGTATACTCATAATTAAGCCCATGGTTCAGTAAATGACATGAATTTTTAAATCTTATATGTCATTCACTCATCATCTCAAATCTCTTAAGTAGTTTCTTAGTAAGGATAACTGACATGTTGGGGCATAACTAGTTTTATTGTTTAACATAACAACTTGGAAATGAATTTACCTTCAGGATTATTTTCCACCTATGAATAGGCCCCAATGGAGATAATAAACCCTTGGATACCAGATTAATTAGTGAGATGGTCTCTGGAGGCCCTCACTGTCGGTTTTCAGCCCTGTCTTATGAAAAAGACTTCTAAGTGAAAGCCTTTCTCTGCTTTGTGAATGTAATATGGTTTTTCTTTTAGAAAGTGGCCACATATACCAAGAGTCTACTTTAATATATTTTGTTGTCTATTTGACTTTTCTTCTGAATATAAGATAGATCAAAATAGAGACTCAATTCTTTGGCTGAATCTTTTCAGACTAGTGGTGCAATCATTACAATAATAACAACAAATATGAAATCTATGGTTAGGTAGACTTAAAGTTCCTTGATTTCAGGTAGAAAATGATTGTGAATGTAGATTATTTTCCAAGTTTTATAATAGACAATTAAAAAAAACCTTGCAGTTGCCTATCCTCAGAAAATAGCAGTGATGTATTAAAACCATTTGTTGGTATTAAATACACACACTTTGTAGATTTTTTTCACATGAAGTTTTTTTCACATAAATATTTACACTATATTTGCCTCCTGTTCGAAGCAAATCAGACCACTTTTCTTACACTGAATACAAAGTATTTTCCTTTTATGAATTAAACAACCACCAGTACAGTACAGATTTGGAGACATATAAAGTGATCTCAGAGCAAATTTTCTTCTTTGAATGTAAGAGAGAATTTGCAGGTCAGATCTATCTAAGTATTATGCATTAGTTTATTAGTTTTGGCAAGTCATTAAACTTCTCAAAGGGCTTCATTTGCCTCATGTATGAAATTGAAATCTCGGACTAAATTACAAACCCTTGAAGGGCTGAAAATTAGTTATTGTTTGATTGCCACGAATCAGTCTAAGATTAAAAATTGAAAGTTGAACAATGGATTTTTAATAATCATAAATGAATTATTAAGTACTAAATTTATGCATTACATTTAATTTTTTCCAGAAAATTTAAAGAATAAAGTCTCTGCCTTGAATTAGCTTATATTTCAAATGGAAAAATCACATAGGCAACCAGTTACATTAAAGAAGACATTCTATATATCTTGATTTATTTCTTCATCCAGTCTACTTACTTATGTCTCTTAGGTAGATCTTGCTAAAGCGATTGAGAGATGAATAAAACAGCTTCTGACCTCAAGGAGTTTACAGTCTAGTTAATATGTTTGAAAATCAAAGTAAAAGCATGACCATAGAAAAACTAAATATTCAGAACCTATCATTCAGAACTAACATCATTCCCTTTATTAAGTCAGTCAGCTGCTTTCAATATAAGTGCTAAACTCTTATATTTTCATACTATGGCATTTCATAATGCCATGTTGCTCCTAGATTGTAAACTTGATGAAAACAAGAGACATCTCTCTCTCTTTTTTGTTTCTATGCATAAGTTTATTTTTATAAAAAAAATTCATGGCTTTTTAAAAAGTTTTTATTTAAATTCCAGCTAGTTAACATATAGTGTAATACTCATTTCCAGTGTAGAATTTAGTGATTCAACACTTACTGCACGTGGTGCTCATCACAAGTGCCCTGCTTAATACCCATCACCCCACCCACCTCCCTTCCAGCAACCCTCAGTTTGTTCTCTGTAGTCAGGAATCTGTTTTGGGGTGCCTGGGTGGTTCAGTTGGTTAAGCGTCCAACATTGGCTCAGGTCATGATCTCATGGTTCGTGAGTTTGAGCCCCATGTGGGACTCTGTGGGGTTAGTTCAGAGCCTGGAGCCTACTTTAGATTATGTCTCCCTCTCTCTCTACCCCTCCCCCACTAGCTCTCTCTCTGTCTCTCTCTAACTCTCTCTCTCTCAAAAATAAATAAACATTAAAAAAATTAAAAAAAAAAGAATCTGTTTCATGGTTTGCCTCTTCCCCCCCCCCCCCCCTCCATGTTTGTTTGTTTTGTTCCTTAAATTCCACATCATATGGTATTTGTCTCTTATTTAAAGTTGTAACATTAGCACTTAGCACCGTGGCTGGCACGGAAAAGATGCTCAGTGTGTTTATTGAAGTTAATTTAAGGGTGTAAACATGAGCTGAAATTTCTTATCATGGTAATGTTTTTATTTGTTTACTTTGAAGTATAGCACATATGCAGAGAAGTGCACCAGATACTAATGTGCAGCTCAGTGAGTTAGGACAAAGTGAACACCAGTGTAACCACCACTAAGGTCAATGAAAAGATCATTGGCCCTTCTCTATTCTTACTCCCCCCTTACTTCCAAAAAGCCACTATTCTGAGTTCTTCCACTATGACCCCAAAAGGCTGCCAAAAGCACTCTTCAGCTTCTCCTCATCTTGAATGGAATCAGGAGATACTACAATGGGAAGTGCTTGACTCACCTCTCTGTGTTTCTTCTCCTGAATCTTGGTCCTTATCACTTGGAAGTTTATAACACTTTAAATCAAGACAGAAGTCATATTGAAAATGATGGCCACTTTTTATAACAGAATACAAATAGACATGTTAATTTATGGGTTTTCAAGTTATATTTATTCCTGTTTACTACTGTTTGTTCTTCAGTTTGGATCCTTAGAGCTAAATATATAAATATTGTCATATACTCCGAATGTATATACTCAGATGCACATGAAATATATGGAGGAGAATAGGTTTGAATGTGGTAGTCATGCTTTTGAGGTGTGTTTTGTATAGAATTAACTTTTCTTCAGGACAAGAGGACAAAATAGGACGTGTATTTAACTGTAGATTTAGTTAAGGTTCTAATTTTGAGACAATTTTCTCCTTATTTATTTCCATAAATATCTCCATATTTATTCTAGGTAGCCCTGGGAAAAAATTTATAATCTAGTCACACATTCAGTTATCTCAATATTATATATTATATATTATGTAATATTACATATTAACTTCTAACAAGTTAATTTAACAAAGTTTTTTGAGTATTAGTTCCCTGATAGAATATTTAAAATATGATTCAATTTGGGAAGAATGTATTCACATTTGCATTTTAAGGATTAAGAACATAGGAAAAGTATACTCATATTTTATAATTGGACGATAATTTTGATTATTATGTCCCTTACATTCCTGGGAATTTAATTGATACATATGGGAAGAGAAGCTGGAGTATACAGAGTGACACTAAAACATATGTTAAATTCCTCTCAGGATCACACAGTTATGAATGAGATTTTGTTACCTACATCAATGGCAACCTAATTTTTTTTTTCATTTAGAGACATTAACTGTAATCTAAGAATAAGCAGTCTGTGTTAAATAGAAATATAAAAATAACTCTTTCTGTCTAGTCTATCTTCAAGTAATTTGAGGTACTTATCATTTTGGGGTTAAATTAATAGCAGTAAAATATCTCAGATATTTTAAAGTGGTCAGTGATCCAAAATAACATTCTTTGAGGAAAAAAAAGAATTACATGAGCTGGGGAGTTTAAGAAAGCTCAGTAGTCAGTGTCTCAACATCTGGAAATAGGACTGTGGGTGTGTGTATATGTGTGTGTATCTATATTTTTTTTAATTAATAAACTTTATCTTTTAGAGTTTTATGTTCACTGCAAAATTAAAAGAAAGATACAGAAATTTTCCATATATCATTTACACACGCATAGCCTCCCCCATTATCAACATACCCCACCAATGTATGTTATACTTGATACACTCACACTGACACATCATTATTATCCAGAGTCCATAGTTTATATTAAGGTTCACTCCTGATGTTGTACATTTTATGGGTTTGGACAAATATATAATGACATGTATCGACTGTTCTACAAAAGTATAATACAAGAGTATTTTCACTGTCTTAAAAATCCTCTGTGCTCTCCCTGTATCCCTCTCTCCTCCCTAATCCCTTTCAACCACTGATCCTTTTACTGTCTCTGCAGTGTTGCTTTTTCCAGAAGGTCATAGAGTTGGAATGAAACAGTATATAGCCTCTTCAGACTGGCTTCTTTCACTTAGTAATATGCATTTAAGGTTATTTCATGTCTTTTTGTGGATTGATAGTGCATTTCTTTTTAGCACTAATAGTCTATTGTCTGAATGTACCACAGTTATTTAGTCATTCACCTACTAAAGGACATCTTGGTCGCTTCAAAGTCTTGGCAGTTATGAATAAGACTGCTATGAACTTTCATGTTTAGGTTTTTGTGTAGACAAAGATTTCAACTAACTTGGTGAATACCAAAAGTGTGATTCTCGTATGATATGATAAGAGTATGTTTAGTTTTGTAAGAAACTGCCAGACTGTCTTTCAAAGTGGCTGTAATCATTTTGCATTCCCATCAGTAGTGAATCAGAGTTCCTGTTGTTCTACATCCTCTCCAGCATTTACTGTTGTCAGTGTTCCAGATTTTGGCCCTTCTGATAGTTGTGTACTGGCACCTTGTTTTACTTTGCAATTCCCTAGTGACGTATGATGTTGAGCACCTTTTCATGCGCCTACCTGCCATCTTTATGTCTTTTTTGGTGAGGTGTTTATTAAGGCTCTTTGCTCATTTTAAAATGAGATTATTCATTTTCTTATTGCTGAAATTTAAGATATTTTTGTAAATTTTTGGTAACAGTACTTTATCATATGTCTTTTGCAAATATTTTCTCCCATCTGTGGCTTTTCTTATTCTCTTGTGGAGCCAAAGTTTTTGACTGTAATAAAGTCCAGCTTATCAATTATGTATTTCATGGATTGTGCCTCTTATACTGCATTTAAAATAGCATCACTATACCTGTCACCTAGATCTTCTCCTATAATATCTTCTAGGAGTTTTATAATTTTGCAGTTTACATTTAAGTCTATGATCCATTTTGAGTTCTGTTTTGTGAAGGGTGTATGATCTGTGTTTAGATTCATTTTTTTGCATATGGATGTCCAGTATTCCGGTACCATGTGTTTAAACAATGTTTGTGCTCCATTATGTTGCCTTATTGCTGTTGCTCCTTTCTCAAAGGTCAATTTGGCTGTGTTTAGGTAAGTCTATTTCTGGGGTCTCCCTTCCATCCCTTTCTTTGTTCTCTGCTTCCATTTATTTATTTACTTATTTATTTATTTATTTCCAATATCCTAAAGTGTAACTTTACAGAGTCTTAAAGTCAAGTAGTGTCAGTCCTCTGATTTTGTTTTATTTACCTAAAAGCCTCTTTCCATCGGTTCCAATACCTTTACATCTTTCTTATTTCCGTGGCTTCATGCATGTGTCTTCTTTTATCCTTCTTGCCTTATGAAGCCTGTCCTGACCACCTTTTCTGTCACCTCACTTTCTTTGTTTATTTATCTGTATTTATAGTTATTCAGTTGCTTTTTTGTTTTAATTTGCATGTGGCAAGTTTCTTCTTTGAATATCTCTCACTCTCATCACAAAGAAGTGTCACTGGGGTGTCTGGGTGGCTAAGTCAGTTGAGCGTCCAACTCTTGACTTCAGCTAAAGTCATGATTGGGCTCTGAACTGAGTGTGGAGCCTGCTTGGGATTCTCTCTCTCTCTCTGTCCCCCCCCCGCCCTTTGCCCCTCTGCCCCTCGCCCCATGCATGTGTGCCCTCTCTCTCTTTCTCTCTCTCTCAAAATAAATAAATAAACATTAAAACAAAACCAAGAAGTGTCATTGAAAGTTAAGGAAAATAAATAAGTCTGCACAATAATAGCCTGAAGTTCTCATATGTCCCACAGACTTGCACTAGTCACATTTTCTCATCCATTTCACAACACATGATATCTTGTCTCTGCCTGTCCACAGATGGAATGTTCTTCTTTCAGTCAACCTTTGAATTGGCTAATTCCTATTTAGAATAGGGTAAGATTAAGCTCAGACCTAATTTCTCCTATCTCCAAGCAGGCTGAGGTCTCCATGTGTTATGCTTCAATACCATTCATTTCCCTCATACTTTATTTACTACACTGAGCTAAATAGGAGCAATAGTTTTGCCAGTTTTCTGAGGGCAAAGACAATTTTTATTAGTTTCTTATATCCACTAACAATTATCCCAGGGGTAGTACAAACAGGTGCTCAATAATGTATGTATATTAAGTGCCTGATTTATTTATTTTTTTTTATTTTTATTTATTTATTTATTTATTTTTTTTTTTAATATATGAAATTTACTGTCAAATTGGTTTCCATACAACACCCAGTGCTCATCCCAAAATGTGCCCTCCTCAATACCCATCACCCACCCTGCCCTCCCTCCCACCCCCCATCAACCCTCAGTTTGTTCTCAGTTTTTAACAGTCTCTAATGCTTTGGCTCTCTCCCACTCTAACCTCTTTTTTTTTTTTTTTTTTTTTTTCCTTCCCCTCCCCCATGGGTTTCTGTTATGTTTCTCAGGATCCACATAAGAGTGAAACCATATGGTATCTGTCTTTCTCTGTATGGCTTATTTCACTTAGCATCACACTCTCCAGTTCCATCCATGTTGCTACAAAAGGCCATATTTCATTTTTTCTCATTGCCACGTAGTATTCCATTGTGTATATAAACCACAATTTCTTTATCCATTCATCAGTTGATGGACATTTAGGCTCTTTCCATAATTTGGCTATTGTTGAGAGTTTAAGTGCCTGATTTAAAACAGAGCTATGAAAACTGACCGAATCTGGGCGATCTCTGAATGTCTAATGCTCCCTCAGATTACTTTCTGGTACTAAAGAAGATAGACAGGTGGCCTGAGCTTTCAATGACCAACTGGAGCCTTAGCATAACCTGTCTTGTTTCTTCCAAGGAAGCACAAATAAGATGGGACATTTCTTTGTTTCTTTTTCTTTTGTGTTTATGTTTCAATTCATTTTGAATTCCTGAGTAGCTTGGAGAAAGTAATTTCAAGTGGGTTATATATTTTTCTATTTTTATACTTTTATTACATTTCAGCCAAACACATTTTTTTCTATTTTTATGGAATTAAAATAATTATACAATTACAAAGCACAAAGTTAAGTAAAGCAATATTTATTTTGACTACCTACTATGCCCCAGGCTCTTAGCTAAGTGCTCTGGTTCCATTATCTCATTTAGTTTTCGTGATAGCCCTAAGAGAGAGGCAAGATTTTAGAACAAAAATTTAGAACAAGATTTAGAACAAAAACCATCCAAAAACCTGAAACACATCTGTGATACTCTTAGTGTAAGTGCTGTCTTTCTTCTTAAAGGAATGTGACCAATGGCAGTCATATATTTTGCAAATACAGAATTTTTTTTAGAACAATGTTGTGATTCTTTAGTATTGTCTGGTTGCAATTACCATAAAATGAGATTTCTCACAAGGTCATTTTATTTTGAGTTTTATTCATTTATGAGAATGGAATTTACTAAATTCAAACAATTCAGAAAGTAGGAGATTGAAAGAATAGAGATGGATGAAGGTGGATAAAAAGAGAGAAAACTTAATTTGTTTTAGGGAGAATAACTAGTTGGTCATATAGTACAATGCCTGATACTCAGAGTCTTATTTAGATTTAAAATTTTGGAGGGTCAGTGGTATACACACTCATATGTGCACACACACACTGAAATATTTTGGGGGAGGGATTAGTCGTCTGTCCATCTATCTATCTATCTATCTATCTATCTATCTACCTATTTACCTATCACTGGAAACCTCAACATTATGATAACAATAAACAATTGCTCTATGTCATGGAATTGAAATGCTTAAATAGGGGATAAAATCACTGTCACTGTAACCTTGGGTAAATATTTTACCTTACCTGCCATCAATTTCTTCATTTGTAAATTGAATAGTTTTAGATCCCCTCTGAGGACCATTTCTATTAAAATATTTTGTGATTTTAAAAATTTTCAGTTTTGTCCACATTTTGATCCAGTTGTTAATAAACAGGGATACGACTAGTTAATAGAAAAAAATCAGAAGAAAAATCTAGAAATTACCATAATCTACAAACAGGAAAATCAGTCCTTTAATAGACAATGAACTGTGTGGTTTCTTATGAAGTCATTTTCATCCTTTGACATTTACATCTATTTTAATGGTCTCTTTGTTTTTGTATTTCTGTGCAGATTTCAATCATATGAAACTTTAGGGATTTTTCCACAGAAGTGCTGCAAATTCTTTCAATAAGTTCTGTTTGTGAAAAACTACATTTAAAACTAGAACTATTAAAATTAATGTTAAACCTCTATAGATATATTTCTCAGCAGATGGGAGAATACTTAGGCTATTAAATCTAATTCATGAATCACTATCTAGGGTAATGAGACTTTAATGTTCTCTTCAATTTTTCCATTAATTCAAAGTGTCCAGGGCTTTCAGATAAGTTATTTTGGTACAATCACTATGGGGTAAATATGACTCTGTTGCTATGGAAAACTTATTTCTTAAATGTGTTTTCCTTTTTGTATTGAGATCTCTAATTCCTTTTGCAAACTCTTTTAATCTTACATACCAAAATATATAAGTATTCCAATTTTAATTTTATTATGATTATTTTTATATAAAAATATGTATCAGATTATGATAATATTAAAAATGAGAAAGAAATCAAACTTTAGTTTTGTTTAAGATATCTTAATATTGTAGCTAGCAATACTTTTATTAATTCTATAAACTAACAAATCATTTATATGTCATGATCTAAAATATGATAATGGCCTGATATATATAATTTGATGAAAAAAATTGGAAATTTGAACTTTAAACATGGAAGTCAGGGTTTCCAGTGTGGTGCTTGTCTCTAAATGTTTAGAACCATGTGATGCTCCAAGAAAATTAGTTTGAGAAATAGTTTCTCAGAGATTCATCATGTACATTACATATGTCTTGCAATTAAGCAATCTATTTAAGGGCTCCTGGTTGGCTCAGTCAGTTAAGAATCTGACTCTTGATCTCGGCTCAGGTCATGATCTCAGTTTGAGTCAAGCCCCACATGGGCCTTTGCGCTGATGGCCTGGAGTCTGCTTGAGATTCTCTCTCTCCTTCTCTTTGTCCTTCCCCCACCTTTGCGCGTGTGCACACACACACACACTCTCTCTCTCTCTCTCAAAATAAATAAACTTTAAAAAAGGAAAGCTACTTAATCTAGCTTAATATAATACTTCACTAACTTCATCTTAAAACACTTATTTTCAGAATTAAAATATGAGTTTATTTTGTAAATTGTTCTACCAAGCACACTATGAGAAATACTGCAACATGTCACTAAACTTTTGTCACACCAAACTTTTGTCATGACATAATTTCCAATCTACTTCTATAAGGATCTATAAAAAATTAATCAAACAGTTGAACATATCTTTAAGAGGTGAACAAATAGAATTATATCTCTATTTCTTATCTGCCAATTACATAATATGAATGGTTTCCAAAAATAAAGCCAGAAGATTGAACATAATTTTTTTGAGGATAATTTGACAATTGATGGATTTGGTAGCCTGAAATATTAACCAATAAAGATTTCATAAAAAAACATTTGGAAACCATATATCTGGTAAACACTTAATATCCATAATACATGAGGAACTCACGCAATAGCAAAACAAAAACAAAAACAAACAATCTGATTTAAAAGTGGACAAAGGATTTGAATTTTCCCTTTTATCCAAAGAAGGCATACAAATAGCCAACAAGCACCTGAAAAAATGTTCATCACTAATCTTCAGATAAATACAAATCAGACCCACAATGACATATTACCTCACACCTGTTATAATTGCTCTTATCAAAAAGACAAGAGATATCAGATGCTGACAAGGATGTGGAGAAAAGGGAACGAACACTTGTGTGCTGTTGGTGGAAATGTAAATTGGTATAGCCACTATGGAAAATTTCTACTATAGATATTTCTGGAAAAATTGCAAATAGAACTACTGGGTGGCTCAGTTGGTTAAGCATCCAACTCTTGATCTCTGCTCAGGTAATGATCTCACAGCCCCATGTCAGGTTCTGTGCTGATGGTGATGGCACAGAGCCTGCTTGGGATTCTGTCTCTCCTTCTTTCTGCCCCTCTCCCGTTTGTGCTGTCTCTCTCTTTCTCTCTCTCTGTCAAAATAAGTAAATAAACTTTTGAAAACAAAAATAGAACTACCATATCATCCAGCAATTCCACTTCTGGGCATTTATCTGAAGGAAATGGAAGTGCACTATATTGTAGAAATAACTGTGCTCACATGTTTATCACAGCATTATTTACAGTAGTGAAGACATAGAAAGAAACATCCTAAATGTCTATCAATGGACAAGTGAATAAAGAAAATGTAGTGAGTGTATATACATACAGACGATATACACACACTATGTTACATATATACAATGGATTACTATTCAGCCATGAAAAAACCCCAAAGAAATCCTGACCTTTGTGACAAGATGGATGAAATTGAGGGCATTATGCTAGGTGAAATAAGTCATAGAGAGAAAGATAAATACTATATATTACTTATATGTGGAATCCAAAAAAAAAAAAATGAACTCACACGAGCAGAGAATTAACAGTGGTCCAATACCTGGCAATTGGGGGAAATGAAGAGATGTTGCTCAAAGGTACAAACTTCCAGTTATAAGATGAATAAGTTCTGGAGATCTAATGTACATCTGGTGACTATAGCTGACAATATTGTATCATATATTTGAAAATTGCTAAAAGACTAGTTTTTATGTATTCTCATCTTAATAACAACAACAACAATGATAACAAAATGGTAATTATGTGAGGTGAAAGATGTGTTAACTAACCTTATTTTTGTGGTAAACATTTTGCAATACATACATGTATCAAATCATCACATTGTAAACCTTAAGCTTCTACAATGTTATATGTCAATTATATCTAATAAAGCTGGGAAAAACACTAAAGAGTTTTGATTTCACATACCCCTCAGTTGCGGACTGAATGTGTTCTCCCCAAATTTATATGTTGAAATCCTAATCCCCAATTTGATAATATGAGGAAGTTTAATAATTTGATAACCTTTGGGAAGTGATTAGATCCTGAGGATGACACCCACATGAATGGGATTAGTGCCCTTATAAAAAGACTCCAGACATCTCTCTTCCATGTGGGGACACAGCAAGAAGACATTTGTCTCTGAACCAGGAGGTGGTAGTCTCTCACCAGATACCAAATCTGTTCGTGCCTTGATCTTGGAATTCGCAGCTCCAAAACTGTGAGAAATAAATGTTTGTTGTTTAAGCTACCCAGTCAATTACATTTTCATTATAGTAGCCCAGACTAAGACACCCACTACTACCAAAAGTTTTGGGGGAT